>NC_143018.1:138220637-138520637 GCF_055824585.1 Amblyomma mixtum | reverse complement strand
GACAACCTGGATAGCGGACGCAGAATCCACGGCTTCGTCAAAGCCTTCCTGTTCGATAGAACTGCCACCATCGGCATAGGAGACCTTCGATCGGACAAAATTCGCACTCCAAACAAGGGAACACCCCAAGGGTCACTTATCTCTCCCCTACTCTTCAACATAGCTATGATAGGCCTAGCTCGAAAACTAGAGAACATCGAAGCCATCAGGCATGCAATGTATGCTGACGATATAACAGTCTGGACAAACACAGGCTGTCTAGGAGAGGAGGAAGAAAGGCTACAGCAAGCAGCCTCTTGTGTAGAGCAATACCTCGCAGAAAGAGGACTCGCATGCTCGACCGAGAAATCGGAACTGCTGAGAGTCTGGAGAGGCAAGCAAAACCGGACCGTCCCAACCAACGAGGACCTAAAACTCAACGTCTACCTAGAAGGGACGCCCATACCCGAAAAGACAACAATAAGAATTTTGGGCATGTGGGTTCAATACAACCAGCGCAGTACTCACACTTTTACCCTACTGAAAGCAACAAGGCTACAAGTCGCACGCATGATCACCCGCATCACCAACAGGCGACATGACATGCGTGAAGAGGACACACTAAAATTAGTCAGAAGCCTAGTAGTTAGTCGAATCATGTACAGCCTACCCTACCAGTGCCTCAACAAAAACGAAAAACAACAAGCGGATGCCCTGATACGCAAAGCGTATAAGACAGCGCTCCGACTACCACGCAACACGTCTACAAAAAAACTCATGGCCCTGAGATTACATAACACCTTTGAGGAGCTACGAGAGCCGCAGCTTGAGTCGCAAAAAGTCAGGCTGTTGCAAAGAAGTACTGGAAGAGCGCTCCTGCAGAGGCTCGGATACCGCGAGCAGATGCGAGAAATGTCGAGGACGGCAACGATCCACGACGAGCTTCGCAAGACCCTCAAGGTAGCGCCAATACCAAAAAACATGAATTCCAACCTCCATCGAGGTAGAAGACAAGCGCGGGCCGAATTCATCGATAAAACATACGCTTCTCAAGCCACGACCGTGTATGCAGACGCTTGTTGGAGAGGAGGAGATACCAAAATGGCTGTAGCGGCTGTGGTCGATTCGTCTTACGCGAAATCACCAGCGCGTCTCTCCGAGGCTGCACAGCTGCAGAGTCCGAGGAAGTAGCCGTTGCTCTAGCGGTGACGGAGGGCTATAGAACCGGGCGGTCACTAACAATACTCACGGACTCTCAAATAGCCTGCCGAAATTACATGAATGGCAGGATAGGTCGTTACGCGCTCCGTATACTCCTCGCAGCGAGCAACAGAATTAAAAAATTGCGCCTCTCCCGTAACCGAGAGTAGAGTAAGCATGAAATGTTTACGGGCCTAATACAGGCTCCATTGCTCGGCTTAAGCAGCTGTGACGGTGGCGGCATTGAAGTCCAGGACGATGCAGAAGCGTACGCGGACACGACGAGACGCAGGCCTGACAAGAATGTATATGCAGCGCGTTTGAATACTCCGCCAGTGAGTATACATCTGCCTGCCAGAGGGGGAAAGGGCTTGAAGGCTAAGCGGCCGGTCTTTTACATGCACGAGTGTGGGACCGTAGCGCCATCCTTGGGGAGGGAGCGAAAGTTGTCCGCCGAAAGCCCTTCTCGCCCTCTTTCTCTAAGCGGCCTTCTCTCAAAGCCCCTAACAGATCACGTATGACAAAGAAGTGTATTGTGGCATGTATGTCCTTTTTCCACGCGTTATTAGAAATCGGAAATTATAATTCCGTGCATTATCAAATGCACAGCTCGACTGATATCTTGATAAACATTGAGAAGACACTGGCAGCAGTTATTTTAAGGCGAAAGCCTTTAATGTCTCATCGTTGTAAGCAGCAGTTGTCGACAGAAATGTCACGCTTTTCAGTTGGTCGAAACGGTCGTGACGTCAGTGTGCGCGAATTTCAAACGGGGCTACTTTTGTTAGTAACCATGCAACCAATTGAAGGGATCGTATAGTGATGCTCCAAGTGGGACTGAGCTTAGTTAATTGCTTAATTACCCAACTAGCCTAATTAACTTTTCTAGTCAGGCCATATAAATAAATAAAACCGAGTAGGAAATTGGTCGAGCTCGGGAATCGAACCCCGGTCTTCGGCGTGCGAGACGAGCATGCTATCCACTACGCCATGCCAGCGCGATGGTTTGGAATGAACAAAGGCGCGTCTAGTGAATACGGTGTCTTCGCTCACTCTCATTCTCCTCCCTTCCCTTCCGGTGAGATTTAGGTGTCCACCAAGATATGAGAGACAGATACATTTCCTTTCCTCAAAAACCAATTTACCGACGATCGAGGCGTAGAACCGAATGGGCGATGGCGTTCTATGGACTCCCTGGCAGCGTTGCAAGACGCTGTCGCGTTCCACTCTTAGAGGCGAAGCTTAACATCTTAACCATACATCAGTGATCACACTTTACGTAAAGAAAGTGCCCCCCTGAATTTTGACGGATGTCCATCGAGATATGCGAGACAGTTACTGCGTAATTTTCTTTCCTAAAATACAATTTTCATTTTCTTCATTACGGGCCTCTTTGTCTTCTTTGACTCCCACTTCCTCCCTTCCTCTACGGTGCGATTCAGGTGTCCACAAAGATGATAGAGAATATGTAATGCCCACGGGCCCTTAAGGCTTCAATAAATGAAATGAAATGAAATTACTGCGCCAATTCCTTTCCTCAAAAAGCTTTGCGTTCAAAGGGCAAGGCATCGCGCCGAACGGGTGGTGGCGTTCCGTGGACTCCCTGGCAGCGCTACAACACGCTGTCGCGTTCCACTCGTAAAAGCGAAACTTAAGCGTCATTAATTAGCAGTGAATCAGTATTCAGGCATTAATCAGTAATTAAGCATTAATTAGTGATTTGTCATCACTTAGTAATTAGTAGTCGATTATATGCGACGCCACCAGTGCCACAGAAGCAGCGAAAGTGGTGCGGAAAACGCTTTCGCCTCTACGCACTTTAGCCAGACAAAGTGCCCACTGAATTTTTTTTCTGACTCGTTTGGAGAGCAACCGGCGCTTGTATGCCGGTCCCGTAGGAGGGCTTTGAGAGTCTCGCTGAACCTCGTTAAATCTCGTACGGTGCCCGGATGTTCTCGTTTCAGAGCCCGGAAGAGTGGAATTCTGTGCCCGGATGAGTAGATTTCAGTGCCCGGATTAGTAGATTTCAGTGCCTGAATGATGGCTCTCGGTCTCGGCGTGACGTCACCACAATGCCGAGAACGGGAGCTAAAAGCATTTCATGCTTAAAAACCAGGAAGTACAAAACGACAAGCTCCCACACAAAATTGTGTGGGTACCGGGGCACATGGGGGTGGCGGGGACCAAGAGGCCGACAGGATAGCTGGAGGATACATTACTTTTCGAGCATCCAACGAGACCGCGGAACTCGAGCCAGCACCCAGGGAATAGTCGGCCATACTACAAAACTGTGGTCGGGGAGCGATGGCGTAGAGGTAGCGCATCCGCTTCGCGTGCAAGAGGACCGGGGTTCGAATCCCGGTGCCACGCAGTTCTCCACCGGATTAAAAAAAAAACACCGCGTGTCGATGGAATTGCATACCGAGGCTTGGAGTGCGGCCTGATTTCGCTGAACAGAACCGACAACGCACTTCCTCACCAGAACAGGATTTGGCCTCCCTGGTGTAGTACTTGGCCACAACCTTCTATGAACAAACCAATTAACCCTCGGCCCTGAGTCCCCAGCAGCTGCGGAGCAACTGACCGAGGCGGCGGTCAGATCTGTGACGCAGCGGAGGGTGCTAAGAATCTCTGGCTCCGGACAGGCCGCCATTGGAAACTGAACCTGGCAACGTTTAACGCAAGAACCTTATCAAGTGAGGCTAGCTTAGCAGTGCTATTGGAGGAATTAGCCGGTATTAAATGCGATGTCATAGGGCTTAGTGAGGTTAGGAGGACAGATGAGGCGTATACAGTACTAAAGGGCGGGCATGTACTGTGCTATCGTGGATTAGCAGATAGGCGAGAACAAGGTGTGGGATTCCTCATTAATCAGGATATAGCTGGCAACATCGAGGAGTTTTCCAGTAT
Source organism: Amblyomma mixtum (assembly GCF_055824585.1). Classification (NCBI taxonomy): domain Eukaryota; kingdom Metazoa; phylum Arthropoda; class Arachnida; order Ixodida; family Ixodidae; genus Amblyomma; species Amblyomma mixtum. The sequence continues at coordinate 138,516,548 of NC_143018.1, read as the reverse complement.
TATCGAGAGAGTGGCAGCTATCGTAATTTGGCTTAATAAGAGGTACAAGCTGAAGGTGGTGCAGGCCTACGCGCCTACATCAAGCCATGATGACCAGATAGTTGAAAGCTTCTATGAGGATGTGGAATCGGCAATGACCAAAGTAAAATCACATTACACTGTACTGATGGGCGACTTTAATGCAAAGGTACGTAAAAAGCAGGCTGGAGACAAGGCGGTAGGTGACTCTGGCATAGGTGCTAGGAACAGTAGGGAAGAGTTATTAGTAGAGTTCGAAGGTAGAAATAATTTACGCATTATGAATACCTTTAAGAAAAATATTGGAAGATATTTATAAGGATTGCACAGCTACTATAGTTATCCATAAAGTCAGCAATAAAATTCCAATACGGAAAGGTATCAGGCAGGGAGACACGATCTCGCCAATGCTCTTCACTGCCTGCTTACAGGAGGTATTACTGTGTCTGGAATGGGAACAGTTGGGGATAAGAGTTAATGGAGAATACCTGAGTAATTTACGATTCGCTGATGACATTGCCTTGCTAAGCCACTCAGGAGAAGAACTGCAAAGCATGATCAATCAGTTAGACAGGCAGAGCAGAACGGTGGGGCTAAGAATGAACATGCAGAAAACCAAAGTAATGTTCAACAGCCTAGCAAGTAATGTAGAAGGACTTCTTGCTGGGCGAGTTGGTGCATAGCTTTCTTGCGATGGCGTTGGGCACATGAATAAACATACACAGGAAGAGGCAGAAGACAGAAAGAGCGCAAACTATCAACTAGATTTATTGCTTTCGCAACACAATATATATGCAGCATACACACGTGCAAAACAGAATAGGGAGAGGGAAAAAAAGGAGTGGGGTGAAGGGGACAGCAAGTCAGGCCTGCATAGGTCAGCGAAAGCTACGGATAAAATTCCTTTCCCTATCATATAAGGTGACCGAGGTATCGGTAATACAATTTCCGCTTTTTCTCTGATGTGGAAAGCTTCTAAAAGTTCGCGGGCTATTTTGCTTTTGCTCTTGCCCAGAATCTTGATGTATTTGAGCATCGGCTCACAACCACAGCATGAAATGCAATGGGCAGGCAAGTTCGCCCCGTCTCTTTTTCTTACAGAAAGTGCATGCTCCCCTGCGCATTCATTGATGCAGCGTCCAGTTTGGCCGACATACACGCGTCCACACTTGAGCGGGATTTGATACACCACGCCCGTGGCACATTTGACGTATTGTTCCGCATGTTTTATAGTACATGCGCTCCGTGGGGCTCCTTCCTCGGTGATCCTGGGGATAACCCAGCAAGCTTTTTTGGAGCCGAAAAAACCACCGGAACACCATGCCTGTTTGCCACTTTTTTTAAATTGTGGGCGAATTTATGCATGTAAGGAAGCACCGTCGGTTTTTGCACTCCGCAAGCGCTCAAGGTCACAGCTACGCTTGCCTTTCTTTGTCTTCTGGAGAAGGTTCTCGGCTACCGCTGTGATGAGCGAGCAGAGGAATCCGGCTGAAAGCAGCCTGGTGATCTGATTATGGAAGCTGCAATGCATTTCATGCTCGCATGATTTGGTTAACGCTGATTCTAGGCACGAGTTTGCAATTGCTCTTTTCACAATCTTTGAATGTGCAGAATCAAAGTTTCATCAAGGTTTCAAGACCTTTTGCGATCGCTTTGTTACGCTTTAGACCCGGTATGGCTGGCGGAAATCAAGTTACGTACCGCCAGAAGATTCGCTGCTCAGATGACAGAATTTTGGTGGGCTAAGTGCATCCAGCAAGCCATAGCCTGCACCGGAACATCGTGCAAGGCGAATAGTCCAAGAAGCCTTTTAGTTCTGGACGATGTAGCGCTGCCTGAGGAGGTGGCTGGCATTCTTAGCAAGGGTCCGAAGTACAGTTATGAGCCGTCGGTTCCAGCTCACGACCTGTTGGCGTTCAATCGTCGTATTTCAAGCAAGGTCAACGGAGAGGGTCGGGAGAGGTGCCTCCTGGAGGGAGTGGAGGCTCTAACAAAAACTGTTTCCACGGCTTCCACGAGGCATATTGTAACGCGGCGGCCAGCCGAAGAATGAGGTGTGGTGAACGATGGCTATGAGATGATTTAATGGCCGCTGGCCTAGCGCGGGCGCTCCGTCCCGCGCCACTGCCAGCTTCGTCTTCGTCACACTACCCGGGGCCTCCGAGCGATCGTCCCGATCGGTGACGAACAGACGGCGAAATGGCGATGGTCTTGAGTGAAGGATCGAACAATATGTAGAAGATGGTGCAGTTCTGGCCGCCACAATGAGAAAGATGAGGGAATGAGTCCCGGTCCACGAAGCATCCGGGCCGTAGGGTGCCAGGAGCTGACGGCCGAGGTCTCTGGACGCACCGAACGGCGGGGGCAGGGGGGCGGTGTCTTCACGTCTGGGTCTTGGGTCAGTGGGGTCTTGGGTCGGTGGGGTCTTAGGTCGGTGGGGCCTTGGGTCGGTGGGGCCTTGGGTCCGTCGGGTCTTGGGTCGTCGTGTCGTGTGGTCCGGGCGGGGGACGGGGCTGGGGTGAGCGGCGAGGTCGGTTCAGGTCGGGCGGGCTAGGGCACGGCCGTGCGGCGCTGACCAGGTACTCACGGCCGACGTTCACGGCAGCCCCAGGACGCCGAAGCTCCGTGACCAGGATGGCGATGAAGGGATCCCAGCACCTCCACCAAATGTAACGCGGCGGCCAGCCGAAGAATGACGCGTGCTGAACGATGGCTATGAGATGATTAATGGCCGCTGGCCTAGCGCGGGCGCTCCGTCCCGCGCCACTGCCGGCTTCGTCTTCGTCACAATATCAAAGACCCAGCTAGAAGCGTAGTTACCTTCTTCAGGCATAACAACCTGCGGTTACTTGAGGCCGACAAGAATGGAGGATTCGTCGTCCTAAAAGAAGATACGTTCAACGAGAAAGTGGCACAAGCTATCGCTAAGAACTTCGTACGCGTCAAGCCAAGTGCCACTAGGATCAAAAGCAAGGCTTCAGCGCTGTGCAAAGATCTAGATTTGTGTAAGCTTGCAAGCTCCATTATCAACTGCAAAAAGGAAGCGCTGTCAGTTTTCTTCACGGCAAAAACGCACAAGGACTCTGTGCCGTTTAGGACTATTGTAAGCGAGAAGGGTTCTTGGCAGATGTTAATTAGCCAGTTTCTGCAAAAACATCTTGGTGCTTTACAGATTGTGGACCCTTTTGCGACAACAAACTCCGGTGAATTAGTAGGATTCTTGGATTCCACTGCTAATATTGGCTACGCCTTTTCCATTGATGTGGAAGATTTGTTTTATTCAGTGCCTCATAATGAATTGTTCGCGGCCGTCAAAGAGTGCATTGAGTGTTCTGGTGAAATAGCGTTCCAAAACTCGGCTGGGGTTTCTGTAGATAGCTTCATGTCCCTGTTGGAATTGTATTCGCAAGCCACCTTCATCTCTTTTAAAGACAGTTTTTACATTCAAAGACAAGGCATTTGCATTGGATCCTGTGTCGCCCCGATCCTCTGCAAAATATTTTTAGCCGCTATTGACCGTTCCTTGAATGTAGAGCTTACTAACCATGGTATTCTTAAGTGTTTTAGATATGTTGACGATTTTTTAATTGTTTTTTCGAAACAAAAAACGCTGACTTACACTGATTCAGTTAGCAGTGTTTTAACTCTTTTTGGACAATATGGTAAAGGCTTGGTTTTCACGCACGAACTCCCAACCAACGGTTCATTGCAGTTTTTAGACATTAAAATGCGGGTTGGCTCGCAATTATGTCTGTTGGAAATATGCTCCTCGAGCACAGAAAGCACTACTTCCATTTGATTCTGCACATTCAAAGATTGTGAAAAGAGCAATTGCAAACTCGTGCCTAGAATCAGCCTTAACCAAATCATGCGAGCATGAAATGCATTCCAGCTTCCATAATCAGATCACCAGGCTGCTTTCAGCCGGATTCCCCTGCGCGCTCATCACAGCGGTAGCCGAGAACCTTCTCCAGAAGACAAAGAAAGGCAAGCGTAGCTGTGACCTTGAGCGCTTGCGGAGTGCAAAGCCGACGGTGCTTCCTTACATGCATAAAGTCGCTCACAATTTAAAAAAAGTGGCAAACAGGCATGGTGTGCCGGTGGTTTTTTCGGCTCCAAAAAAGCTTGCTGGGTTGGGCCCCAGGACCACCGAGGAAGGAGCCCCACGGAGCGCATGTACTATAAAACATGCGGAACAACACGTCAAATGTGCCACGGGCGTGGTGTATCAAATCCTGCTCAAGTGTGGACGCGTGTATGTCGGCCAAACTGGACGCTGCATCAATGAGCGCGCAGGGGAGCATGCACTTTCTGTAAGAAAAAGAGACGGGGCGAACTTGCCTGCCCATTGCATTTCATGCTGTGGTTGTGAGCCGATGCTCAAATACATCAAGATTCTGGGCAAGAGCAAAAGCAAAATAGCCCGCGATCTTTTAGAAGCTTTCCACATCAGAGAAAAAGGCGGAAATTGTATTAGCGATACCTCGGTCACCTTATATGATGGCAAAGGAATTTTATCCGTAGTTTTCGCTGACCTATGCAGGCCTGACTTGCTATCCCCTTCCCCCATTCCTTTTTTTTCCGTCTCCCTATTCTGTTTTGCACGTGTGTATGCTGCATATATATTCTGTCGCGAAAGCAATAAATCTAGTTGATAGTTTGCGCTCTTTCTGTCTTCTGCCTCTTCCTGTGTATGTTTATTCGTGTGCGCAACGCCATTCCAAGAAAGCCCTAGCAAGGGAACAGCAGTTCGCCATTGGTAACGAGGTGCTGGAAGTAGTAAGAGAATATGTCTACTTAGGGCAGGTAGTGACCGCAGATCCGGCTCATGAGAGGGAAATAACTAGAAGAATAAGAATGGGGTGGAGCGCATATGGCTGGTTCTCTCAGATCATGAATGGTAGCTTACCAATATCCCTGAAGAGAAAAAGTATACAACAGCTGTATCCTACCGGTACTCACCTATGGGGCAGAAACGTGGAGGCTAACAAAGAGGGTTCAGCTTAAGTTAAGAACAACGCAGCGAGCTATGGAAAGGAAAATGATAGGTGTAACGTTAAGAGATTGAAAGCGGGCGGAGTGGGTAAGGGAACAAACGCGGGTTAATGACATTTTAGTTGAAATCAAGAGGAAGAAATGGGCTTGGGCAGGGCATGTAATGCAAAGGCAAGATAACCGCTGGTCCTTGAGGGTAACGGAGTGGATTCCAAGAGAAAGCAAACGTAGCAGGGGACGGCAGAAAGTTAGGTGGGCGGATGAGATTAAGAAGTTTGCGGGGATACAGTGGCGGCAACTGACAAAGGACAGGGTTAATTGGAGAGACATGGGAGAGGCCCTTGCCCTGCAGTGGGTGTAGTCAGGCTGATGATGATGATGACTACAAAACTATAGAGCCAGAAGAATGCGATATCTCCCACCGCGCAAATCTCTCAGCAGAGAGGAAGCTGTCACTTGGAGATAATTACAAACAGGCTTTTTCCCAAACCTACATATACTACCAAAATGCAACCTACAATATCCTCGGACAAATGTCCCTGGTGCAACGAAAAACCTACTCTATACCACATCACATGGGCCTGCCAAAGCATAGATGTGGTCGCCAAAATACAAAACCCGGGTGCGGAGCAGTGGGAGACTCTGCAGTCCAGCGACCGCTTGAAGACCAACAAGGTCTGGTACAGTGAGCTCAATGGGCGGCAGTGGCCAGCGGAGCCCTGGACTGAGGGCAACCGACGACTGATTAGAGGCGGACGACTTCGACAGAGAAGGCTCCTGGGGGTAGAACCAAGACGTCTCTGAAGATGCCCCCATACCGCAGGAAAAACCATTAGTGAAAAAAAAGTTTTCCCTTCCTTCCTTCCAACGGGAAGGCGCCGCGCTGAACGGGCGATGGCGTTCCGTGGGCTCCCTGGCAGCACTGCAACACGCTGTCGCGTTCCACTCCTAAGGGCGAAGCTTATGCGTCTTCGTTTTTTTTCAAGTTTCTCTGTGTTTTTCCTTATATTCTTTAAATGTTTGATATTCTTTAAATGTTTTTGTATATATATTTATTTTTATCTTTATATTTATGCTTTAATTGAATTGCTTATTTCGCTAGATATAGTTTCGCGCCTCTTATTTGTTTTCAACCTAATTTCTGTTAGGTTTTACTTTCCTTGCCATGCGCATAAATGTAAATCCCCTTTGTCATTCCGGCTTTCTTCACTACATGTTTATCTTTGCGTGGAGCATTGTACACTCTCTTCATCCTTTTACTCGATCTGCATTTTTTATCTCTTCATTTTTGCCGCCTGATGTGTTGTTCTGCAAACTTTGACAACTCTAGAAAAAGCGCACTTTTGCAACATTTACGTTTCAGTACGTTTCCATTGGCATCACGGTGCAACCACTGGCGAGAAGGTGTTGTGGGGCTGGCTCGCCTTCCCCGCACTGACGTGATTCTTGTCTCGTGCTACATACCTTACTACAGTGGCAGAGCGCCTGGTCCACAGATAGGATGGATAGCCCACCTTCGCGGAGCATACCCGGGACGTGCTCCCTTGGTTGGGGGGGGAATTTAAAACCCCGCATCCGACTTGGGGTTATCCCTCCTCTAGTGTGCGAGGAGATGTAGTGCTGGAGATTTTTAATGAGGCAGAGTGAATTCCTCAGGCACCGCAACCCGCCGGTGGGATTATCTCCAGTCTCATCCTTCCTCTCCAGACCTAACACGGTGGTGTGTACACACCCTGAACCCTTCCAGATTACTATTTTTGATTTTGACCTGTTATCGCGAAGTTTCCTTGCCGGCTCAAAATTGAGCGATGCAGGGAACGGCGGGTATTCGTAGTTCGACGACTGACGAGCACGTTTGTTGCTCACGCTGCTGCCGTTCTGTTTAGTATTTTCCGGGCGAAAGCATCCAAAATAAAGAGCTTCGTTTGCAAGTTTTGTATCCTTCTTCCTGACCGCAGGGCTGCCTTCACTACAACGTGAGATCTGGTGGTGGCACTGGGTAGCATTCCGTGTTCCAGACACCCCTGCAAGTCGTAACGCTAGCCCTCTGTCTCATTCACCGGAGGACCTGACTCCAGTCCACCGCGCAAGCCGACGCCTGCTAGGAGACGCCCCTGACTTCGGGACTCTGCCCGAGCCTACCCGAAAGCGAAAGCCGACAGCAACTTTCACCATTAACTTGCTCCAGAAGTCGACTCCAATCATTCTGCAGCAGCCCCGGTTACCACCAACCTTCGACACTTCGCCTGGCGCCGACCCCCAAGAGTGGCTGGAACAGTTCGACCGTGTTGTTATCTTTAACAACCGGGACGATGCCACGAAATTTAGGTACGTCTTCTTCGGCTTCGAGGGACCAGCAAGAATATGGCTTGAGAATGAGGAAGCTAGCCTTACCAACTGGGAAACCTTCAACGAGCAGCTTCTGCAGACTTTCACAAATGTCGCGCGAAAGGAGAGAGTCCAGCAGCTGCTACAGTCTCGCATACAACACCCAAACGATACGTTGCAGCGTACACTGAGGACATGAAGCGTCTCTTGCGGCGTGCCGACGGAAACATGAAGGAAGAGAAAAGGTAAACCTGCTTATGCGAGGAGTTAAAGAGCAATTCTTTACCGGCCTTGTCCGCAACCCACCGAATACCGTCGTGAAATTTGTAGAAGAGGCGTTCACCATGGAGCCCGAGTCCGCTAGTATGACCCCCAGCTTAGCGTTTTCTAAGCCAAATGCCCAGACATTGCTAACAACAATAACCAGCAGGAGGTTACACGTCGAGTCGTGCGAGAGGAGCTCTGACCTTTGCTGCCGACGGGAACGAAGCCAAAGCTTACATCGCTCACCAACATCATCCGTGGCGATGTTCAACAGGTCCTGGGTGTGACGCCGTAAACACACAGTCTCTGGAGCCCCCAGCCATGACTTACGCCACAGCATTGCGCCCTCCTGCACCTCGATCATGGGACCCAAGCCTTCATCGCCTTCAGTCAGCTGCCTTGGACCGCCACCCTCTCGCCCCAACCCGCCCATCCTGCGAGTGCTGTCCACTACGCTTCCACTGTGGCGAAGCCGGTCACATCCTCCGGAACTGCCCATACAGAAGAATGGGCATCCGATAGTTCTCTTACGACGCCTTACGACCCCGACCCGGCCAGAAACCTGTCGAAATCGAGGAGCGTTTGCGTCGGGAAGAATGCTCATCGCCGCGCCACCTATCACGTTCCGCGTCGTCATTGTCAATGCACTTTGTATATCTTGGGCGAGGCTATTCCGTGTGTGGACGCTCCCGAAGCCCCCGAAGGTTAAACTGAATAAAGCAGGCTCTGGAGGAAAGGCCGCTTCTAAGCGTGAGAACAAAGATCCTTCATCGACGAAAACGAGAGACTATGCCTCAACTACGACGACAAAACTGACGACGACGACGATGCGGCCATCCTTGAAGCATTTACCCCTGCCCAGGGAAGTAACGTCGGAGTACGCCCACCGCAGCCTCACTACTCACCGATGCCAAAATCGTACACCGAAGACAACGTGCGCGAACACGAACGCGAACACGTAACCTTTATGTTACTGTCGACGGTCACGCGGTTTCTGGCTTGCTCGACACGGGAGCTGAATACTCTGTCATGAGCGGGCGCCCCTCCCTGTCCGACATAGGAAAGGAACAACCTGGGATGGCCCGCTGATTTGCACCTCAGGAGGTAGCCTGATTACGCTGTCAGGACGCTGCACCGCGAGAGTTACAGTTAATGGGCGAACCTAGGCTACAACCATCCTAATGCTGCAGAAAAGGTCGCGAGGCGTGATTTTTTATTAGACCTCCTGAATGAATATCGGGTGACCATAGGCCTTCGATCTAAGTTTATCATGCTTTCCACAGACAAAGCCATGCCTGCTGCGACGAGTGCGAGTCATCAAGGTGCCTTAAATGTCGTCGACGAAGCATTGCGCTTGCCGCCCCGATTAAGTTTCGTCACCTGCGTAAGTATTGCAGACAGCGAAACTGCCGAAGGCGCAGTCGAGGGGAACATCCCGTTACTCCTTGATCGAGGAGTGGGCGTCGCAAGGGGGGTCGTCCAAATCCGAAATTGCCAAGCCCACGTGCTGCTAACCAACTTCACCGAAGAATACGGGCGTGTAAACAAAAATACGACGATTGATTTTCTCGGCGAGCTGGCAGACATCAGAAACATATTTGCCCTCCCCGTCCAACCATTATAGCCATCTGACCAAGGCCATCAACCCACGTTTTATATGAACACAGCATTACCCCGAAGCAGACAAGAAGAAACAAAGTCAGAGGGCACTTTGTTGACCTAAAGTGCGGTGAAGCGAAAGCCTTAAGCGCGGTGTTGCTACTTGTGTCACTGATGTGTGGTTAAAATGCAAATCAAGTACAGAAATGTTTTTTAATCTGAAGTCCTGGAGACACTGGAGGGCGTTTGGGACACATCCGTCTGATTCGACGCCTTTCTGCAAGCACTCTCCCGCGTCGTAGACAAGGAGAAATACATATGCGTTGGTAGGAAGTAGCGTAGCCATTAGCACGCTCGGCTGCGAAGCGGAAGAATGGTAGATCGAAGAATTTTTTTCTGGTCTTACTAGAAAATCGTGACACCTCTGCTGACAACTTTCGGTCGGCAACGTTCTGTTGACAACGATGAGGCAATAAAGGCTGTAGCCTTAAAAAAATACTCAATCGTGTTCAAAAGTAAAGCGATGGCTTCTCATCAGCATCGAATGTGCGACGAACTCCGCTTGCCAAGCACCGTATAGTCACAGAAGAAGACGCCCGAACATAGCGGCAGAGCCCCTACCGCGTATCTCCGCAAGAGCACCAAGATATCTGCAAGCAAGTTGAGGAAATGCTTCCTGACGACGTCATCCAGCCATCGAGGAGCCCCTGGGCAGCACCAGTCGTCCTAGTGGAAACGAAAGACGACACTCTTCGCTTTTGCGTCGATTACCACCGACTGAACAGCATTACGAAGAAGGATGTCGCCCTCTCCCCCGCATCGACGACACATTGGATTGGCTGTGCAGGGCTATGTACGTCTTATCGATATACCTGAAGAGCGGCTACTGTCAATTTGAAGTCGGCAAAAATAATCGCCACAAGACTGCATTCATCACACCAGATGGACTCTTCGAGTTCAAGGTGATGTCGGCCTCTGCTCCGCCCCAGCGACATTTCAGCGAGTATTGGATACGGTACTCGCATGCTTGAGGTGGCAAACTTGTCTTGCCCACTTATCTTACATTTTTGTCTTCACCTAAACTTTGAAGACCATCTCAGAAGGTTTCAGATAGTGCTGGAAACAATCAAGTCTTCCGGCCTAACACTGAAACCAGAGATGTGCCACTTCACCTACGAGGAGCTGCTGTTCCTTGGTCACGTCGTGAGCAAGGATGGATTTCTCCCAGACCCACAGAAGACGGCTGCGATCGCAGAGTTTCCACAGCCTAATGACAAGAAAGGTACACGCAGATCCCTTGGACTGTGCCCTTATTACCGGCGGGGCGTCAATAGCTTTTCGCGGATCGCTGCCCCTTTGACCCAACTTTCCAATGCTGCATTCTGGGTTTTTTTTTTGCGCAAAAGACACGACACAAAAGAAACGAGGTAGACAGGACAAGCGCTTGTCCTGTCTACCTCGTTTCTTTTGTGTCGTGTCTTATGCGCAAAAAAACCCAGAATGCTTAGGCACCAACTAGCCTGCAAAAACATACTCGCAAGTTATACCAATGCAGACGTGCCTTTTAAATGGGAAACGCCGCAAGCGGAAGCTTTCAAAGAGCTGAAACGCCACTTACAGTGCCCTCCTGGGATCGTCACTTTGATGAAGACGCCAAAACCGAAATTCATACCGATGCAAGCAGTGTCGCCTTAGAAGCGGTCCTAGTTCCGAAAAATGGTACACAAGAGAACGTCATCGCGTACGCTAGCCAATCACTGTGGAAAGCTGAAGCCAACTATTCAACAACCGAGAAAGAATGTCTCGCCATTATTTGGGCCATGTCGAAATTTCGCCGGTATCAGTACGGGCGACAATTCAAGGTTGTGAGAGATGAACATGCTCTCTATTGGCTAGCCAATTTGAATGATCCCTCCGGCCGCCTTGCTCATTGGAGCCTGCATCTTCAAGAATCCGACATAACGGTATTCTGCAAATCGGGCCGCTGGCGTTTCCACGCAGACTGCTTGCCGCGAGCCCCCGTCGACGCAGCCCGGAAGAGGTATACGACTACGCTTTCTTAGGATCGGCAAGCGCCAGCAGTTTCGCGCAGCATCAGCGCTCAGATCCTGAGCTGCAAAGCCTAGTTGATCATTTGAAAAGCAAGACCGCATCGCCTCCCCGAGGTTTCAAGCGCCGACTGTCCTCCTTCGCCTTTCACAATAATGTCCGCCTGAAGAAGAACTTCACGCCCAACAGGACAGTGCTTCTTCGTGTCGTGCCCAAAAATGTCCGGCAAGAAATTCTGCACGAAATTATGAACCGACTGCAGGGCATCTTGGGATTGCTCGCACGTTGCGCCGCATCCGGGAGTAGTACTACTGGCTGCAGCTAACTGCCGGCGTATCCCATTACGTGAAAACGCGCCGCGAGTGTCGCCGACGCAAAACGAATCCGATTAGACCAGCCTGCCTCCTGAACCCCATACCACCTCCAGCTAAGCCTTTTCAGCAAATGAGGATGGACCTCATCGGCCACTTTACGGCCTCATCATCAGATAACAAGTGAATCATCGTGACCACGGACTACATGACCCGCTACTCCGAAGCAAAAGCGTTGCTGAATGGTACCGCCACAGAAGTGGCAAAATATTTCGTCGAACGAATTCTCCTGCGACACAGCGACCTCAAAATGCTAATCACAGGCAGAGGAACGGTGTTTACAGCATAGCTGACGCAAACCCTTATCATCCTATCAGCGTATCATCCGCAAACCAACGGACTCACAAAGCATATGAACAAAACCGTCGCAGGCTTGCTCTCCATATCTCCGTGTCCAGACGTCGGACATCATTATGCTCTACGTGATCTTCGCCTATAACACTGCCTTCCAGGAGACAACTAGGTCTACTCCATTCCAGATTGTATAAAGCAGGAAGCCCACGACAACCCTCGACGCAATGATCCGGCACGTTTTACACAAAGACAGCCTCGACATGTCCGCCTACCTTCATCGCGCCTAGCAAACCCGAAGACTTGCGCGGCTTCGCATTAAAGACCAGCAGCACATCGACGCCCGACGCTACAATCTGCGCCGACGAGACACGCATTAAAGACTTGGCAGTAGCGGTGAAGCGTGTGTACACTTCGCTAAGTCTTCTTCTGCTTTCATCGCAGGGCACATACTGCAAAGTTGTTTTAAAAGCCATCCGGTCCAACGCCCGTGCGAGCATGGGCTTTCCAGATACTAGGAGGCGTAATCGCTGGCTACGTACGCCTGCTACTTGCTGCTTCGTCTGCGCCTGCGTAGTCGTCTTCGACTGGACCCTACAAAAGGATCCCCTTCATCCCCACAGCCTTCACTTGGCAGTAGCGGTGAAGCGTGTGTGCACTTCGCTAAGTCTTCTTCTACTTTCATCGCAGGTTAGTGCAAAAAAGAAATTTACACTTCCACTGGACTACTTCTGTTCTACGCTTCGTCGCTGCTGCCAATCTAGAAACCGCTCATTACAAGTGTAGTTACGGGTGTCCAGTGCATTGTTTCCATTTCGTGTTTCTGTGTGCCGGTTTTTCTCTTCTTTTTTTGTTTTGTGCAAAGAAACTAGCCACCTTGGTCATGAGTAAAGAAATAGGCAAACTAAAGGAAGACATGAGAACTGAATGGGCTAAATTAAAGGAGGAACTGAAACAAGAAGTCAAAGCTTTTCGTGAGTCCCTTGAACGAGACTTGCGAAGTGAAATCCGAGAACTGAAAAATGAGCAGAGAAATATAACCCAGAGTATGGAATTCGCACATCAAACAATTGAGGACCTGGAAAAAAAGCTGGACGATGAGGTAGCAAAAAATACGCAGCTAAGAGTTGCAAATGAAACTCTCCACGCAAAGTGTTCATCCCTGGAAATCAAAATAGACGATCTCGAATACAGGCTTGTTCAGTCTGAGCAATATTCCAGAAAAAGCAACCTTGAAATTCAAGGCGTAATCAAGAAGGAAACTGAATCACTCCCCGAAATACTGTCCCACATTGGCACGTTGATAAGTGAGCCTATTGAGGAAAGCGACATTGAAATCTGCCATCGCGTTCCGACAAAGAAAAACGTCAACAAGACCAACATCGTCGTCCAGTTTAGATCACGAGCGAAGCGTGATGCTGTTTTGAGAAAGGCTAGGAATGAACGGTTCACAAACACTGACCTTGGTTTCGAAGATACAACCGCAGTTTATGTAAATGAACATCTTTGCCCAGCGCTGAAAAAACTTCTTGGAATGACCGTGAAAAGGAAATACGAACACAGCTGGAAATCAGTTTGGACGAACAACGGAAAGATTTTCGCGAAGCAAGCAGATAATACGCCTATCATTCAGATAGCGAGGGAGTGTGATGTCGAGAAGATTGTTTCCAGGCAGATAGGCGACACATCGGCTCGTGACGAGAGTGGACAGGAATGATGACTCTACAAAGCCAGAGCATAAGTTGCACAATGAATTATCAAGAGCTCACTTTACCTACCGAAGTCAAATGTGATTTCCCCTTGTGCGAATCTGTTATTCATATAAACACGCGCTCCGTTGGTAACAAGGAGGATGATATTGCTCTGCTTTTGGATCAGTTTCGCTTCAAAGTTGACATTCTTATGATTTCTGAGACATGTATTCAACTGATTGTAAAATGGTAAATATATATGGCTACGATAATTTTTTTCTTAATCGTCCAGTAAGACGAGGTGGTGGCGTGGCAGTTCTTGTCAAGAAAAAAAAGAAATGTTGCCTGCTGTCGGATTTCAGCACTGTAACGGATGACTATGAAATCGTGACCGTCAAAAATAGGAGCGATGTCATCTGTGTGCTATATCGCCCTCTGATTGGTAATATTTCACGCTTTATGAAATTTTATGAATCTTTTTTGGACTATGTTTGTGATAGTAACCTTCGCCTGATCTGCGCTGGAGATTTTAATATTAACATGCTTGAAGAATGCAATTCTGTTTCCGAGTTTAATGACATTTTGGTTTCATCAGGTTTCAAAAATTTAATAATCACGCCAACTCGTATCACAAGAACTACAACATCAGTACTTGACCTCCTTGTAACTAATATCGATACCACTGTTTACAATTCTGGCACTATTGCGTCTGACATAAGTGATCATTGTCCAGTTTTCATGGCATATTCTACCCACTCACCCAAATCTATCAAACAAAAACAGTCCTTTATTGCTCAGCACATCACCCAGAATGGTTTACAGGCATTTCAACAGGACCTTCTTTCACCAGACTAGTCACCTGTGACCAATAAAACGGATATTAACGATGCCTATAATGAATTCATTACTCGTTTTGTGTGTGTGTACGCTAGGCATTTTCCATTGAAGGTGCACAAATCTTCAAAAAAAGCCAGGAAACCATGGGTAACTCGAGACCATTTAAAGAAAATTACAAACAAAAACCGCCTCTACCATTCTTTCTTGAAGACACGCTTAGAAACAACCTTAAAAGAATTTAAGAAAGTCAGAAACGAAGTGAACAGTGAACTTAGACGGGCAAAGTGTGCATATTACGAGCATCGATTTACCCATGTTGCCCGGCAGAGCCCAGACATTCCTTGGAAGGCTATGAACGACGTCCTCGGCCGTGAGAGCAAAAATTATACGCCAGATACTGTAATGGTAGATGGTAATGAATTACGGGACAAAGCTCTAGTAGAACACTTCAATAATCAGTTTGTAAACGCTGCTGTCGCATGTAATGGCACCCCCTCCACAAATTCGCACCATAGTGTTTGAAACTATATTCCTCCAGCCAACTGATGAATCTGAGATATACAGTACTTTTATGTGCCTGCGGAACAGTAAATCATTAGACATTCACGACCTGCAGATAAGACCAGTCAAGTACGTTTTACCGATAATTAGTGCTGTACTTGCACATATCTTTAATTTAATTCTAGAGTCGGGAACCTTTCCTGAGCAAATGAAAACAGCCAGAGTATCTGTTCTTTTTAAAGGTGGCGAACGCAACTTGTCCACTAACTACCGCCCAATATCTGTGCTGCCTATCTTCTCCAAGGGAATTGAAAAAATCATTTTCACTCGGATAACACAATTTTTCGACAAAGAAAACGTTATCACAGCTGCGCAATAGCGATTTAGGAAAGGCAGATCAACGGAATCAGCTCTGTTAGCACTTAAAGAAAATATCTTGCGGAATATTGAAAATAATTTGTTAACTGCTGCCATTTTTGTAGATTTCAGCAAGGCATTTGATTGCTTACATCTAAAGTGCTCCTTAGTAAGCTGCAGTCATATGGCATTCGCGGTAATTGTTTGGCCCCGCTGGAGTCCTACCTCAGCCACAGGACTCAGTGTGTATATTGTAGTGCCGGAGCTCCCATTTCGCTGGCTGGCCCCCCTGGAAACAAGCGCTGCGCGCTCGCCGACGCTCAAAGCAGGCCCAGACTTTCTCGGACAAGTCGCGACATGCAGCGTGACTCACCCCGACGCCGCGGCGCCGACACGGACCCTTCCTCCTCTCCTCCTCTCCGTCGGTGCGAACTCCTCCGCCGCTCGCCGGCTCTCGACCATTGGTCTAATTTGAACGGTGGCCAGTGATTGGAGGATTTGAACGGCTGGCTGCCGTAACCGTTACCAGCGGCTATAAAAACGGAGCCGCGCTGAACCCGAGCAGCAGACGGGCGGCAGAAGAGCCATCACGCCGGAGCTACGCTCGCCGCCGGGGCCGCCCTTCTTCTTTGTGCTCGCTCGTGGTGCTCTTGGCCCTTGTATCATGTAAAAGCCCTTGTACATACTGTACATAAACGTCCTTTTACTCACCGTTGCCTCGACCGTTTCCTGGCTCGGACTCCCAGTCCCAACGGTGGGATGCCAAAGTCCCAACAGTGGGGGCAGCGGTGGGATGCCAAAACCCAACAGTGGTGGCAGCTGCGGGATCGACCGGCGTCAGCTACCTCGGCGCGGTGAGTGCCTGATGTTTTCCCCTCAATTCGCCAGACTGCTCTAGCACACGTGATTGTAGTCTAGAGTAGGGCTGTGTGTGTTGCACTGGAGAGAGCTTTGCTGTTTCGAGCCAAGTCGGAGTGCTTTGAAACGAAAGCTGGTGCAGAGGGAGTAAACGAGGCGTTTTTGGAAATAATTACTTGCGCGTGTCATGCTAGTAGCGCTATAGTAGTGAACGGCAAGGGAATTCTAAGAAAAGAGCAAACTACAAGAGGCTATTGTGCGCGATGGAGAACTTCAAAGTGAAGGAACTCATCGAAATTTGTGAAGAGTTGGGCATTGATTTGGGCCCCGCAAAACAAAAGCATGCAATTCTTGAGATCATGCGGAAGGAGGATGTAACGGCTGAGGAAGCCAATGAGGCGTGGGAAGAGATCACAGAACGCCGTGAGCACGAAGAGGCCGAAAAACAGAAGCAGCTTGAGGCAAAACGGCGTGCTCGCGTCAGTAAACTGAGGGGCCTCGAGCTTGAAGCGCATGAGATGAGTTTCGAGAGATATGAAACATTATCCGTTGTGAATGAGACTAATAGTCGACAGCCGAGAGACAGGCCACGGCCCTTCGTGATCGCCGAGGATATGGCGAAATATTTGGCGGAGTTTGAGAGCGTCTGCGAGAGAAAGCGCGTTGAGCGTAATTTTTGGGCCCAGAAGTTGTTAGCCCTGCTTTCCAGCGAAGCGTATGACGTTGTCAAGCGCCTGTTGAACGGCGGCTTGGCGGACTACGATGAGCTGAAAAGCTTCTTACTGACGAGGTATAACGTGTCACCGCTGGACCTTCGCCAAAGGTACCTGCGAGAGAATAACACCTCATCGTTTTACGATTTTCCCTACCAGTTTAAAGCCGACATTTTAGAGTGGCTCGAAAATGCTGAAGGGTCGGAAGATCGTGACACAGAGGTAGAATGCGTCGCTGTAGAGCAGCCCTGCCAGTGCGGCACAAAGGAAGGTAATTCGTACGTGGCAGATGTGACTGCTGCTGTAACAGAGGGAATTGTCCCGCATTCGCCAACCGAGAAAACCTCTATACCATCGGATAAGGTAGTCACAGCATCGGACGATGCACTTACAGAGGTCTCTCCCATTGAAATTGTGGCGGAGTTACCGGAAAGCGAATCTCCTAGCGTGTCGAAAGCAGGAGAAGTTGCCGAACAGGGCAAAGAGGACGTCCATCTGGACATTAATGAAAACGCCTGCGCCGACGCAAGCGAAGTAAACGAGGATGACACACCGTGTTGTGCATCGCATTCAACAGAAATGCAGAAACCTGAGACTTCCGATCAACGGATACGGACGCATGTAGAGTTTGCAGACGCTGAGTTGTGCGTTGGTGTCTCTAGCGAGCGAGGCGAAACGAGTCCCGTGCTTTCGCACTGCTCTGAGCTTTGCGATATTCCAGAAAGCAGCTGCAGTAGCGAGAACACCGCGACTGAGAGCAGAGCCGACCCTCATCCGCAATCGGCTGAAACGCGTCATGAGCACGACGCGAGCTGCGTGTCAACACTAATGTCAGGAGTAAACACTGGTTCGTCCGCGCCTGTAGAAGCCAAGGTGCTGGACGACAGTGGAGTACAGAACCTCCCAGACTACATGGGAGCTGTAGACGTCGTTCCTTCCGAGAAAGATGAGGACGAATGCGCACTCAGAGACGCGGAGCAGGAAGAGCGCAGCTTTGAGGAACTTAGTGAAGGCGCCAAAGACAGGTCTGATCTAGGTAGCGCACGTGAATCGGCTGAGAATCATAGTGACATTGTCAGCGAACAGGAACCTAGGCGACGAAAGCAGCATGTGCTTCCTCAGGAGAAAATGATAGGAAAGCATGAGCAAGAAAGCTGCAACCGGAAGGAAAGTAACAGCCAGTTCCGAAAAGTGAGCTATCA
Organism: Amblyomma mixtum; assembly: GCF_055824585.1. NCBI lineage: Eukaryota > Metazoa > Arthropoda > Arachnida > Ixodida > Ixodidae > Amblyomma > Amblyomma mixtum. The sequence goes on along the minus strand of NC_143018.1, from coordinate 138,498,474 downwards.
CCACAATTTGACCGACAAACAGTCCTGCCGCCGAAAGGACAGTAAAGGCAAGCTCGAGAGAGAGAGCTGTCACCGAAAGACGATGAAAGGCAGGCAAAAGAAAGAGTGGTGCCGCCGAAAGATGAAAGGAAGGCATAAGAAAGACGGTCGCCGCCGAAAAGAGAGAAAGGGCAAGCGCGCGGAGACGGGTTGCCACCATCGGAAGCGCCAACGTCGCCGGCAAAATGACTTCAGTAAAGTCATTCACGTTGTTAGCCCTGAAACTAGAGTCAGAATCAGAGCTAAAGAAGTGTTCGAGGCGTCGCTATCGCACAAAGCGAAGCGCATCAGTGTGTCGAGGCACATAGATTTGAGCAGTCGAATAAACTGCAAAAAGAAATCGTACAAGTATTCGTGCGGGAGAGAGTATCTTGGGAGGAAACCGAGATACAAGAGAGCGCTGCCCGTGAGGCGAAAAATTAAGGAGCGGGACAAGTGTGAATCTTGCCGCCAGCACAGAGAGAGCAAGACGCGCAAAGGCACGTGCTCTCACGCGGGATCTCGCTTTCCGCTGCATTCACGGGAGAAACCGCGCTCCCACAGAGAGCGGCACGCGCGCGCAAGGAAAACGCGTGTACGGCTCAAAGAGCGAAAGATTGTACGAGGCCGCAGTGACAGGAGCAAGGGAATTGGCCAGAAGAAACCACTGGAGTGCTCGGACAAGTACGGTTATCGCGATGGGAAGCCGCGTGTCAAGATAACGCTCTCCAGTACGCGTAAAATCAACAGGCTGGGTAGAGGCGAACCACACATCGAGCGGAAAGGCAAACAGGTGCGCGAGAAATTAAAGACTCGTGGAAGGTCTCACTTGCCGCCAAAAACAAAGAAAAAGAAAGGAAGGTCCCACCGGAAGCGTTGCGCACTCGCTATTGGACGTCGCGACTGGCGCGCGAAGCGCAAAGAACGGGATAAGTCGTCAGTAAGAGAAAACAAATCACACTCGTACTGTACCGTCCGTAGAAACTGGAAAGACAAGTACAGAGAGAAAGAAAAGCGCGTCTACCGCAAAAGAGGCAGAGACATTAGCTTCCACGGTAGTAGAGAGAGAGAGAAAAGCGCAGCTACAGCGAAAGAGGCAGAGTCATTAGCTTCCGCGGTGCCGGGTGTAGTTTAACCGAGCTAAACGCTGGCGTAGACGCACTAAGCCGTGCGTTCTAAGCAAGGCTGCCTTCGCCTCCTCGTGACCTACATTTTGTCTCTTCGCGAACGGTTGTCAAGTTCGCTCGTAAATCGGGGCAAAATTGATGTCCTCATTTGTGGCCTCAGCTAAGTGTTTTCTGGCCGAGTGATCTCAAGAGAGCAAATTTATTTTGCATTCATTTCATTCCGAGTGTTTCATGTGCTTGACACTTTGTGTGAGTTTATTACTTTCAAGTTCTCGTATCCCACATGTGTCTCTTGTTGGAGAGGGAACAAAAAGGGGACAGAAATGTAGCCAACAGAGTTTTGTGACATTGAAGTCTGGTGTTTTGACGGGTGACGGATGGCACTTGCTCGTGTTGGGTGTTGCCTGTTGTCGGTCGATTCTTCGCAACATGCATAACGATCAACGATCGATGCTGAGAAGCAAGCTCTTCCGAAGGACCGAGCGAAGCTGATCCAGTCACCTGGGCGACTAAGCTGCGGAGCAGTGATCCTGTCCTGACGAGAGGGACCCGTTCTCGGGAAGGAGCCTGGAGCTACCTGCGGCTGAACACCGGACGAGAACTTGGAGGAGCCTGGCGTACGAGCGCGCCCCGCATCCGAGCCACGCGGAAGTAGCTCGTCTTCGTGGCGCATTGTCTGGCGGCGGTGGTGCTGTAGTGCCGGAGCTCCCATTTCGCTGGCTGGCCCCCCTGGAAACAAGCGCTGCGCGCTCGCCGACGCTCAAAGCAGGCCCAGACTTTCTCGGACAAGTCGCGACATGCAGCGTGACTCACCCCGACGCCGCGGCGCCGACACGGACCCTTCCTCCTCTCCTCCTCTCCGTCGGTGCGAACTCCTCCGCCGCTCGCCGGCTCTCGACCATTGGTCTAATTTGAACGGTGGCCAGTGATTGGAGGATTTGAACGGCTGGCTGCCGTAACCGTTACCAGCGGCTATAAAAACGGAGCCGCGCTGAACCCGAGCAGCAGACGGGCGGCAGAAGAGCCATCACGCCGGAGCTACGCTCGCCGCCGGGGCCGCCCTTCTTCTTTGTGCTCGCCCGTGGTGCTCTTGGCCCTTGTATCATGTAAAAGCCCTTGTACATACTGTACATAAACGTCCTTTTACTCACCGTTGCCTCGACCGTTTCCTGGCTCGGACTCCCAGTCCCAACGGTGGGATGCCAAAGTCCCAACAATATGTAAACGGTTATATGTCCTCCCTCCTAACAATTACTCACGGCGTTCCACAAGGTAGCATATTAGGACCGTTATTATTCAATACTTATATAAATGATCTTGTAAACATAGATGCCACGGTTCAATTTATAATATATGCTGACGACAGTGCCATACTTATACCCGAGTACAATGTGGACCGACTAATAATAAAATGCAATGAAGTCCTCAGAAGTTATCCATATGGTCTCAGCTCAAAGTAATTAAAATAAATACAATGAAAACAAAAACAACGATATTCTGTGCCCGAAATAAACCTGTTGAAATACATCAGTCTATTAATTTTCAGTGTCATAATATAGAAATTCTGGCCGTTCATAAAATCCTGAGGTGTACATTTTTCTCAGTACTTAAGCTGGGATGCACACACTCACTATCTTAGGAAAAAACTATCCTCAGTTGCAGGCATGATATCGAGTTGTCGGAGACTGCTTCCAGTAAAAGCTAAACTCCAAGTCTATAATGCTTTATTCAATTCCTATTTAAACTACTGTCAGTTGGTATGGGCCACAACAACAAAGACAAACTTAGACAAACTTCATTTGTTACAAAAGAAGGTTATCCGCTAAATTGGAAATATCGAACCAACAGCCAGTACTAAAGATGCGTTTGTTTCCTTTAACATCATAAAGGTTGATAACTTATACAAGTATCGATTACTCCAAACATTCTTTTTTTCCTCTACTGATGTCAAGAACTTACTCTCATCTCTGGCATTTTTAACACTACGTAGCACAGATATACACACAAGAAGTGTACATTGCTATATATTCACATTATTTTTTTTTCTCAACTTCACTGCTCTGCCATGTAATGGTCTCCTGGGTCTCGTCAAGCTGCTCACCCAGCTTTTAGCCCAGGAGACAATTAAAGTTCTTTCCGGGAAAAATAAAGAATGATTGATTGATTGATTGATTACAAGCCATTTGATCGTGTTTGGATATGCACACCAATTCGCTGCCGTGGATTGAGTGAAAAGTTGCTGCGACGCTACTTTGGCCCGTGCATGGTCCTCCGCCGCATCGGTGGCCTAGACAATGAAGTCATCCCCGACGACACGACAGCATCTCAGCGACGACGAACACGGCCTGAAGTCGTACATGTCGTACGCCTTAAACCTTATTATGAACTTCAAAGGACTCGAAGATTACAATTTCGGGGTTTATTTTCATTTTAAAGCATCGAGGTGATGCTTTTTGAGAGGAGGCTAACGCCATGTATCATTGCAGTGTCCGTTAGTTCTCGCTCAAGGCCACAGGAACGGGGCGTTATCATTTTCGTTCGTGACGCGAGAAGCGACTGGACTAATCTCGATCGATCGCATCCATGAAGAACTATATCTGCGTTCTTCCAGGTTACTGTAGTTCATTTTGACCTGTTGTCTGGAGGTTTCCTTGGCGGCTTTATATTAAGGGATGCAGCGAGCCGCGGGTATTCGCAGCTGGACGACTGACGAGCACGATTGGTGCTTATGCCGCTGCCGTGCTGTTTAGTTTCTTTGCGAGAGGAAGTCAGCCCAAATAAAGAGCTTTGTTTGCAAGTCTTGTTGCTGTCTTCGTTACCACTGTATTGTCGTCACTACAGTGTGACAATATTGCCGCTTTGCAACCGACAATCAGCTTGCGATCGAACTGCTCCCATAGACATCATGCATTTGTGGGTCGGTGGTTCGATACCGTTTTTGACGGCTAAACAACTTTGCTAGTACGAGTTCAGTGGTACATCTCACACAGATTCGAAGGCAAGTGCCCCATAATTGTGTGACAATTGCGGAGTCACAATCTTTGTCCCAAAACCGCAACCATGGGCATGCTTGCATGCCACTCTATCCTAGGGGCACATATACCTGGAGTTTCGGGAAGATCGTCACCAATTTTTGAAAATGGGATTTTTTCAGGTTTTGAGGTTCTTTTTGAGGCATAGTAATACCGGTTTTCGTGGAAGTAAAGCACACGGCTCATGTCAAATATCAAGTGACATTACTAAAGCTACATCAAGACATTTGCGTCTAAGAGCAAGAGAACGGAATGCAGGAGATGCCACGGAGAGGATGTGCCGAGAAGAGGATCCTCAACGACTTGCTGAGCGGACAATCACTACGAGTACGGATACGATAAATGTTGAATTTACACAGATAATGCTTTTATTTCTGCGCAGTATACTTTCGTTATTCTGAAGGCTCCAGTTCTACATCTTCGTTATGATGCCATTTCTATGCACCCTCCAGGTCCGTGGGAAAATGGAAGAGCTATGAAGCTTGCCACAAGCTTGGTTCTGTCTTGCAAGGAAGAATTTCTTCGCTTGAACGTACTAGCTTCAAGATTTAGACTGGTGAGTCTCTTGTTTCATTCACCACTCTTTTACAACAGGTACAACTTGATAATGAAACTCGAGCTCCCGCAGTAATGTGTGGCACTCGTGACGTGTGATGTTTTCAGATAAGATACTTCGGCGACGCAAGCGCTAGTCACAGAGGCGAAGTAAAATTTCGTGTCACCAGAAATATCACCGATTTGGGACTTATCACCGCTTTGCGACGTAATTATATTACCTGGCCACCATTACCAGTGTCTAGCTCGTTACTCAGTACTGTTAACACACCGGGACTTATTCATTCTGAGAGAAAAATATGATTTATATTTTTAATCTCTACCATGCTTTGTCTCCACGTGGCATGCGAAAAGAGCCCTTAACCTCAAATGCGTTTGTCATCAAGCCATTCTCTATAACGTACATCATCACCATTATCACCATCATCAGCCTGAGTAGGCCAATGCAGGGCAGAGGCCTCTCCCATGTCTCTCCAATTAACTATAAAAAACCTAAAACATCAAAACATAAAACTTCACAAGACAAAATAAACAAAACAACTGTACACTTACCGACATATCCTTTTTAAACTATTTTATCCACCTCAGAAGTGGATGGAACTGCGTTTAAAACACAAGCGAAATGCCAAAACACTTCATCCATACTTGTCACGACCGTAAGAAATAGCACTTCAGCCATTCTACCACGTGAACCGAAAGAGTAGAATCTCCATCCGGTATCAAAGACAACCACCTACGATTATAAAACTTTGTGTCACTTTGTATTGGAAACGGAAGCTATTCCACGCAGGAGGCTTCTACTCGAGTCGTGGCACATGCAGCAAACACGGGAGAATGTTAATCGTTCCCTGGGGACTCTCCCCTCATCCTATGTCCATGGGCTGCGGCCATTGACCCGGAGGTCCTTCACGCAGGGGCTTAAAAAGGCAAGCTGCGCTCGCCCGTAGTCACACCGTGAAGAAGGGGCCGAGCCGGTCCCGAAACGTCGTGTTTTTCCTGTATTTCACTTGGTTGGCGTCACTTACCTTCTCCTAACATTAAATTTCCCAACCAGAGAGACTTCTGTCGAATGTTTTCTTTTGAGTTTTCACTCTAAGCTAACATTGTATTACTAGTAGGATGCAGGTTATCATTCTCTTCTTGGAGAACGTGGCCTTTCCTCGTGAATTATCATTTTTTCGTGGTGAGAGGGATGCGCAGTTGATTCCTGCTGTGTACTCTAATACCAGGACAAATACCGCCTTAAAATTACAATGGCGCGAAGCTTTCTAATACCTTATTTTTGTGTCTCATGTTCAAGGCCACTGGCACACAAATTAAGCACATTTGTTTGCCACGGTACAGATAACGAGATCTGTAAGAAATTATTTCATGCCCAGCATAATCTACTTAATGATGATAGCGATCATGGAGTTGTAAAACACACACACCTCTAAGAGGACTTTGTCACCTTGAATGTTCACCATCATCAGCCTGGCGCCCACTGCAGGGCAAAGGCCTCTCCCATGTCTCCCCAATTAACCCTGTCCTTTTGCAAATTGCGGCCACGCTATTCCCGCAAATTCCTTAATCTGCTCCGTCTACCTAAATTTCTGCCGCCCCTGCTACGCTTGCCTTCTTTCAGAATTCACTCCATTACCCTTAAGGACCAGCGCATAGGCTCGCCTTCGCATCACATGCCCTGCCTAAGCCCATTACTTCCTCTTCATTGCGACCGGGATGTCATTAAGCAGCGTTTGTACCCTCCCCCACTTCACCAGCTTCCGATCTCTCAACGCTACACCTATCATTTTTCTTTGCATAGCTTGCGGCGTTGCCCCCAACTTAAGCTGAACACTGTTCGTTAGCCTCCAAGTTAACAAATAGGTGAGCACCGGTAAGATAGGCCTGTGATATAATTTACTCGCGGGAATATCGGTGAACTGCCGTTCGTGATCTGTGAGAAATTTCCATATGTGCCACACCCCATTTTTATTTTTGGAGTTAGTACTCTCTTATTATCCGGATCAGTCGTTACTACCTGCCCTAAGCAGACATTATTTCTTAATACTTCCAGCACCTCGTTACCAAATGCGAACTGCTGTTCCCTTGCTAGATTGTTTAGCATTACTTTGGTTTTCTGCATGCTAATTTTTAGCCCAATCTTTCTGCTCTGCCAGTCTAATTCTTTGATCATGCTTTGCAGTTCATGTCCTGAGTTTCTTAGCAAACCAATGTCATCAGCGAATCGCAGATTACTTAGATATTGTCCATTAACTCTTATCCCCAACTGTTCCCACTTCAGGCCCCGGAATACCTCCTGTAAACAGGCAGTGAATAGCGTAGGCGAAATCGTGTTTCCCTGCTGGACACCTTTCCTTATCGGAATTGCTGATTTTATGGCTGACTATGGTAGCTGTGCAATCGTTATAAATATCTTTCAATATTTTCACGTAACACTCTTCTACACCCTGATTCCGCAATGCCTGCTGATTGCTGAGGTTTCTGCTCAGTCGAATGAACACTTAATATAGGGGCTGATTATATTCGTCGCATTTCTCTATCACATGATTGTTAGCGTGAATATGATCTATTGTCGAGTATCCTTTATGAAAGCCTGCCTGATCATTTGGCTGACTAAAGTCCAAGGTTGTCCTGACCCTATCAGCGAATACCTTAGTGAATACCTTGTAGGCAACAGACCATAAGCTGATCCGTCTGTAATTCTTCAAGTCTTTGGCGTCTCCTTTCTTATGTTTTAAGATAATGTTAGCGTTTTTCCAAGATCTAGGTACGCTCAAAGTCACAGGCATTGCGTATACAGGGTGGCAAGTTTTTAGGGCACAATCTCTTCTCCATCCTTCAAGAAATCTGCTGTTACCTGATCCTCACCACCGGCTTCCCTTTCCCCTTTCCATTGATCCTAATGCTTTCTTTACTTCCTCTTCCTTTACAGGCGGGATGTATCTTTGCTTTGCAATACTTTCTGCCTCATTATCGTTCTGATTGCATTGGCGTCTTTATAGATTTGTGCAGAACTCTCGGCTATTTTAAGTGTCTTGCCCATTTTGTTAATGACATTGCCCTCTTTGTCTTTGAACGAGTACACCTGGCTTTACCTAAGCCTAATTTCCTCTACACCGCTTTTAGGCTACCTTCGCTCTTTAGAGCATCCTCGAGTCTCTCTAGATTAAATTTCCAGATGTCGGTTACCTTGCACTCATTTATTAACTTTATTAACTCTGCTAGTTCCATTCTGTAAGTAGAGTTACACGCCCCCTCATGCTTCGGTGTTTCCTAATACGACCTTTCGTCTCCTGAGATAGCTTGTGGGTACCCTGCCCAACTATCCTACCACCTACTTCTACGGCGCACTTCGTACCGATAGCTGTGATATTATCCTTCATTGTTCCAACATCACAGTTTTCTTTGTCAGTTACAGCGGAATATCTGTTCTGCAGTGAAATCCTGAATTCGTCTACGTTCCCACTTTCAGCGATCTTGTTTTTGGTCTCGCGTTTCACTTGTTTTCTCCGTTCCAGCTTCAAATCTAAGCTAATTCGTGAACTTAACATTCTCTAGTCGCCACAACGAACCTCTCCGATGACCTCCACATCTTCAATTGAAGTGGAAAGTTAGTGCTGCCGAGATCGTCGGTGATTCAGGTGATTCAGGACACCCAGCTGTGCAAGTGCTCCTTGAGCCGCCGCAGAGCTGTCCCAGTTATTCTACACACAAATCAGTTCAATAAATAGTTCAGGTCAGTGGCTTACAGGTCAGCCTGTTCGTCTATTAGAAGCATGTGACATTAGAATGATGTGAAGCATGCGATGTTATCGTCACATAGTGGTTACTAAGGTTTGGCAGTCAGGAGAGCAATGAAAGACTTCAAAAGGAAACTGTTCACCCCGCTAATTATTAATGCCACCCGCATTGTTCGCATTGCATTGTGAGCCTTTCAAACACCTCAGTTCATTTACTGGCCGGGACACAGCGCTATATATGTCGACGGAATGTGTGTTCGGCTAGCTGTAAAAATCTATGAAGCTGCATGCGGCAGCCTATGAATGCTTCATTCATCCGGGTTCTTGCATAGGGCGCGAGAAAATGCTCCCCCCCCCCCCTCCAACGTGAGGAGGCAGGAAGGTTAGTCTACGGTGGAGTTTACTAAGAGAAGATAGGAGTCTCATCGGACGGGTGGGCCATATCCATCTGGCTTTTAATGAAAAGAGAAGCTCTCCCGGCTGTTGTCGAAGAAATGAATTTCCGCCACCCTCGGCTGTGCTCAATTTGAAACCAACCGTGAACCCTTGGAATAAGCTTTCCAAAAGCAGTTACGGCACTTGCGAACAATTTAGAAGCAGCTGCTTTTCGCATAGATCGTTGGAAATTAACCCAGAGGCATACCGGTCCACTAGTGATGAATCCGCATGCCGGTGGCTATGAGCTGAAACTATAAATTCTGACGGTATCGGGTGCCTTACAAAAAAACATCGGCGGAATGACTTAGCCGGTAAAGAGGTGTACAAAAATTACCACTCACATTGCAAAAATTAGCACTCACAGCAAAATGCAAGAGTTGAAAGGGAGCGTAATATGGCTTTATACACAGATGTGCAACTTCCAGACACGCGCGGTGCCGCTGCGATGCTATCCCTCCACTGAAAACGACCTCATTGCCCAGTGCACGTGTTCGTCGAAGGATACTGTAGGTTGCGATATAACGCTGCAAAGTTGTTTTTGCAAATTTGTTGATCGGATTGGTTTCCACATCGTGAAGTTATCACCTGCCTTCTAGTTTGTGTCACGATGTAGTCGGTGTAGAATCGAACGCTTGTGCGCGGCTGGTCTTGAAATCGTAGTAAGGCCGTAGGGCTTTTGCGCACTGAAGCTAGGCTGTGAAATGTATGCCCGCTACGGTGAAGTCTGGCAGTATGGCTTCGAATGGTTCGTTGCCTCCCCACTGTGAACGAATCGAACTCTCGTCATCTGGTTGGTTTCCAGCACTGCTGCGTTCCAGGGGCAGAGTTACATCCCAGGTCTAGTTTTGCGCGTCGATATACATGTACATGGCAAGAATGTCTCCGGTTGACTTGTTCAAGCGCCCCTTGAAGCTTTTCGCCTGCGGATAGTACACAATTGTGCTCCGGTGGCTTTTCTGAACGTATCCCAGGATGTTTTTCGGCTGTTCTGCCGTGAACGATGTTCTGCTCGTGAGGAGGTACTACGGTAATCATGTGTAGCGGCGAGTCCTCCTGTGTGGACACATCTACTGTCTGACATGACGAGCACATTGGAGCCCAGTGTCGCAGAAGGATGTATTTCACACTAATTCCAAAATTTCTGCGGCTCTGCCGATAGGGCTTTTACTTCGGAGAAGCGTGTGAGGTAGCCCATTACAAATATCACCGTTCGTCTCCAGACGTCTACGCCGAGAAGGGATCGAGGAGGTCCATATCAATATGCTGCAATGGCCTTCTTGTTGGGATTGGCTAGATATGTCCTGCTTGCTTGCTCGGTGGTATCATGCCATTGTGGCAGTCTGGGCAGATGTTTACTTGCCGTGCAATGTCTGCAGACAGTCTGTGTAATCAGTATGTGCCTTCAAGGCGGAAGCGGTGCATGTGAACCCTAGAGGCAAAACTGATGGTTCCCCGAGTGGAATCTTGCAGAATTTCTTCTCGAAGGCTGTTGAGAACGCCGAGGAGATAGCGGCCCTAGTGCAGGAAGTTGTAGCCTAGAAGAGGGCGATGCGCTCCTTCTCAGACGTCACATAGTCCTCGGTCTTCGACAGGGGATAGCTAGTGTACGCGATTAATTCCTCCAACCTGCCGCTTTTCTGAACGAGGAAGGCGCTTTGCGTCAATATCGCGGCCATTTCGTCAGAGTTCCTGGTGTACAGGAGAAGAACATAAATGACGCTGAAGTTTCTTCAACGCTCTCGCCTGCAGTCCTTGCTAATGTAATGGCAAAAGCTATTTGCTGTTTCTTTGACATTTTAGTGGCAAACATGCCCTCGTGAGCTTAGTCAGAGGATTGGTGAGAAGACCTAGAATAGAACGCATGGCTTTTACGCCGCCAGGCTATGGGAACTAGCCAGAAGTAACTGCCTTCTATGAGTCATTGCGTACGCCATAAATTTGCTGATCACATGAGAGTAAAACAGCAGCTGCTGGTTCGCGTAGCGACGAAGGGAACAGCGTGGTCTGGATACCCGACACAACTTTCCCACCTGAGGGCTACCAGAGCCGTCTCTATGTTAGTTTGAAGCGCTTAAGTGAAGTGCAAATCCAAAATGGCATGACGATGACATTCGGCGTAGTTAAGGCTTTCTTCTCTCGGTCTCTCTCATCGACTTCAGTCTCCCAATAGCCGCCCTTGAAAGCCATCGACGTTAAGTACTTGGCTTGGCAGAGTCGGTCAAGGCTGCGTGTTGCCAAACATCTTTCTTTACTATATGCTTTCTCTCTAGTAAGAAAAGCAGAAGCATAACCGCCTGTCAATTTTTTATGAGCAAGGCCATTGCTATACAAGGGCTCTGAAGATTGAATGACCTTGTCGTAACGCATTTCCGTCACTTGTTGCCGGATGGTATCGCGTTCTCGCGGAAACACCCAACACGGCGTCGGGGAAGAAGTGGGGCTTGTTCGTCGGTTACGATTCGACATCTGGCAATCAGCGCTTGGCTGATCTTTCACGAGACGAGAAACAGTTGCTATTTTTCTGAATGCGGATCTCGTCTTGTCTGTTCTCGGGCAGAGCTGGGTTTTTTTTATTTTTATGTGGCTTCAGAGTAAGCTGACGAGTCCGAACGCGTCTCGTAAATGCGTGATTTCTTTGATAGGCAAAATATCGTGCGCTCGTTGAGGTGTAGGATTTCTTTGCTGAAGTTATTAATAAATATGTCAACTTGTCGACTCTAGAATCTCGCAGTTCACCCTCACATGCAAATCACTCACAGCAGAAGCAACAACGAGTTCTCCTCGATGATGGCTTCGATGTTTGTATACTTGGCTCTCACGGTGAAAATGACGCCTGAGGGAGGACGGAGGTGAACGTCTTCATCCGGGTCACTGAGTGAGGCAGGTTCCTTCTGAGGTGTCTTGTAAGGAACTACCTCGTTCGTCGAGAGGCTGATGAGTTTGAATAAATGGTGACCTGATTCTCACTAAGGAAATGCCCAATATAACGTCGAATGAATATCACATTATAGATACGAGTATCGCCCCAGTGATGTAATCGGTGTAATAAGCTGGCCTACTGAGATGCGGTTTTGCAGACCATCCCAATCTGTTGCGACATTCAGCTGCGCGTCGAATTGGCCATTCATCACGCAACTAATCTACTTCCATGTCAACATGAATGACATACTCTACGGCCATTAATAGCCACTTTCATGTAGGAGGTTCTTGCTTTAAAATCGCATGCGGGTCTCGGGGTGGGTTTACGTCTTCAGCGAGTATTGATGCTCCGAATGGGCAGCATCGTTACTGTTTTTTATGCCGGCGTGCTCATCTCGAAGTTGATCCTGTTTCGCTGGTCGGATATTATTGCGCCGTCGGCAAACGAACTCACCTTCAAAGGATGCTTCTTTTAACTTGCGTTACGGGGCTGGGGAGCCTTCATCCAACAGCCACTGTGGAACTGCGGCCTGGCGACAATAAGACTATGGCAGTGGGCCTTCGTAGACGGAAATGTCGGCTCGGTCACTCGTACCATTTCTAAGCGGAGGTACTCGTCGATCTCCTGTGATAGCTGGCCGCCGCGTCATCACGGGGTGTATATTCAGACGTCAAGACGCTCATTATTCTGCAGTGGTAGTGCGGACGAATATGGCTGCTTTCGCCGCAATGCAAACAGAGCGGTTGGCACTGATTATGGATCCTCCAGACGGTTGCTTTCCAGGGTGTATGTCCCTGCACCATTGTTGAATGGGTGGGTGTTCGGAATCACGGTGCTGGCAGACAAGGCTTCTGGTGCGAACTGCCCTGGGTTAGCTACCGACAGGTGCGACATAAGAAATGGAGGCTGGTTGTGATGTAGCCGTCTTCGTGTCCGGAGCAGCTAGCGCTTGTTGTACCTCCACGGAACGACATCTGCAATTGCAGGAGCGTGCGGCTGCGCTAGTGACAAACATATTAGACAAAGCTCATGGCGAATGATTTTAGAGACAACCTTGAGCAAGCTGTCATTGTTTATTGTTATAGTGCCTTGGGAGGAAACTGTGAAAACATGGAGTTGCCGGTCGTACTGCCGAGCTTGGGTGGACAGATTCCTTTCGATGGCAAGTACTTCAGTGATTAATTCATGGGCAGTTGTGAGGTGTCCTACGAGGCCGGCGCAAATCTCGGGTTGATGCCTCTCATGAAATGCTTGACCTTCTTTGCTTCTGGCAATTCATGCACTTTTCGACGGAAGGCGAGCGTCATTTGTTCCGCATATGAGGGTACTGTGTCATTCAAAAGCTGAGTGCGAGATTGTAGCCGGAAATCAGCTTGTTCTTTCTGCGCGGCGCTTATAAATATTGTTACCGCACGCATTTGCGAGACGAAGGGCACGTTCTTCTCTCCCGGTGCTGATTACGATGATGATGACGTAGCAGCTAGCCCTAGGGTAACCTGTGTTTTGTGTGCTCCCCTACTGTGGCATGTCACACCTGCTACTCAGCTAACTCCCTTAATATTTGATGGTGGTTGTGAAAGGTACTACACAGGACCACGCCCTGGGCCTGCACTGCAGCCGTCAGCTTGGATTCACCACGCTTTGGACACTGAGACTCCGCGCTCATCCAGCTACGTGCCTTCATCTCCATCCACGTGCCTTCATTCCGCTGCTCTTGTGCACCCCAAACTCAACGGCAGTCCTCTCCCCCTTCCTCGGCTCAAACTCGAAAAACTGGCCTTCGGTCCTCGTAGCAACTTTCTCAATCTCTACGTAGATAGTGCGCTCATTACCACTCTGATTCAAACTAGCACCCAATTTTCTTTTGAGCGCCTCCTTTCCCCGGTATCTTAAGGAGGTTTTGACTTCAGTCGTTTCCTCACCGCTTGTGTCGCCGATGAAAGGGACACAGTTGTCGGTGCAATATGCCTTAAACGTGCAGTGAAGAGGGATCTGAAACCATCTTTTTGCCGCGGGCACTCGATATACACGTTCCGAGCATTCGTAGAAACCTCGATTTATTGCCCTGTGTGGCCCATTTCTGTAATTAAATCGAATCAACGTCCGGCTGCCGCCTTTTTTTTTTAATTCTCCCCGTATGGTGGGCGGTGTCGACCAACGCGTGGAGTGCCTTTCACCCAGTCCCGTGGTGGCTTGCCGCTCTGCTATCGGCGGAGTAATACGTAGTAATCCGTAGTAGCAAATAGTCCTCGCGTATTTTTATTTCTGCGAGCTTATTTTGTGGCTATATTATCTGCGAATGAAACTGTTTATTCACGGAAAACTAAAAAACAAAATAAAGCGAAAGCAAAGCCTCCAGGGAGCTGGCTGAAAGGCACTACACGCGTTGGTCGACTCGGCCCACCGTACGGGGAGAATTCAAAAAGTAAAGGTTGGAGCCGGACGTTAATCCGATTTAATTAGGGAAATCGACCACAAAGGGCAATAAGTCGTAGTTTCTAAGAATGCTCGGAATGTGTAGATCGAGCTCCCACGGCAAAAAGACGAGTTCAGATTCCTCTTCACTGCACCTTTAAGCGCTTTTGCATTCCCGATCGCTCTACACCTATCGTGTTCAGCGTCATCTACCACTGCCCCACACAGTGTGATCCCCGGCAACAAATTTGTAACGACACAAGCGGGGCTAATTGATATGCTCCACTCGCCTTATTCTCTCTGACATACCACTCTACACTGAAAGTGTCGATATCAAGCCACCCCGTTTACTTGCTGCTGAATTTACTCGCCTGTGGCTTGGAGTCATACCTCCGGCCGTAGCAACACCATCAGCGCCGACCGTCGTCGGGGCTGAGCCTCGCAATCTGGGTACCTTTTGCGGCACTGATGACGGCAGTGTTAAGAGAGAGAGAGAGAGATAACTTTTATTTTTCAGCTCAAGTCCGAGCCTTCTTATCTGCCCGTTTGGTGGGCGTTATTTATCGGCGGTGGCAGAGTAGGGCCACGTGTCCCTTGGATGCGTCGGATGTGGGCGGCGAGGAGCGGCCAGAGGGTGGGCTGCAGAGAGGTTGGTGGACCGGTCCATCGGGCCCACGTGAGGTGAAAGGGGGGAGGCAAGGTATGCGAGGAAGGTATGGTGGGAGAGTTAGTTGCACGGGGGCATAACCAATATGTATGAATGTTGGGGGGATGCTCTCCGCACACGAGACAGGCGGGTTTGCCCGGTTTATGAAGGATATAGTGGGAATACAGTTCGCAGGGAAGGGAGTTAGTCTGTGCCTGTCGAATTAGAGTGGCGTCAGCACGGCAAAGGAAATGGGAGGGTGACGGAAGGGTTCGTCGCATGTGCCGCAAATTGCGAAGGTGTTCGCGGCGGTCCTGTCGGTGTGTAGCGCGGTCTGCCTTGGGATTATAATGGGCTGGCCAGGCAGTCGGAGGGCCCGGTGGTATTTTTTCACGGGCCAGAGCATGAGCAAGCTCATTCTCCGGTATACCTTGATGACCAGGAATCCATTCAAGACGGACATGGAGCGTAGGGTGGGCTGTTAGGTATTGCAGCAAAGTGTCTAGGATATGGGGAGGGAGTTTTTGAGATTCGAATGAGCGTATGGCAGCCTGAGAGTCTGCACGTATGGTGATGGTGGAGGACAGGTGGTCGTGAAGCGTAATCGCCTCTGCTATGGCCAGAGTTTCTGCGTCGGTTGAGGAGGGCACTCCTGCATGGAGATGTGTGGAGGTGCTTCGAGGGCCGACTACTGCAGTAACTACTTGGTGGTCGAGGATATGGGCATCGGTATAGTAAGTGTCGTGGCCCAGTACGGGTAAATGGTTCGCCAGTGCTTCACGCCGCCCGGGATTTATCGTTGGAGACATGTGGCGTGGAATGGGTTTTACAGTAAGACGCGGGAGGCTTTTCCACGGGGGAGCAGATGGTTGAAGCGGGGGTAGTTGGGAAATGGTGTGTCCGAAAAGGCTGAGGAGGTCTCTGCCTTGCTCGGAGGTAGAGAGACGGTGTATCTGGGCTCGGTGGTGTGCTGCTGCGCGTTCTTCGAGGGAGTTGAAAATGGCGGCGTCTGCGATCAGAGCATTTGCGGTGTAGATGGGAACTCCCATGGCTAATCGAGTGAAGCGACGCAGAGAGGCTTCCAGTTTGCTTACTTGAGGGGATGTGAGGCGTTGATAGGGGTAGGCCTACATGACCCTCGAATAAACGAGTGCTTCTATAACTCGACGGAGTTCGTGTTCTCTGAGTCCATGCTTTTGACGAGATATACGGGACAGCATGTGGCGAATTTGGTTCAGCTGTTGCAGGAGTTGGCTAAGCCACACGTTGCACTTGCCATCTTGTTGAAAATTGAAGCCAAGGATCTTGATGTGGCTCCGTCGGGGAATAGGGGTTTGCGCGATAGACAGTTGAATGAGTTCGCGGTAGGAAGAAGCGGTTTTTTGAGGAGCGTTAGAAACCACGATGTATTCCGACTTTTCGGCGGAACAACTCACACCTATGCGGCGTGCATGCTCCTGAACGACGTCGAGGCCTTGCTGCAAAGTGGATTCTAGTTCCCCGGCGTTTCCTGTGGTAGACCAGAGAGAGATATCATCCGCATATATAGCGTGGCGTAGGCCAGGAATTTCAGCGAGTTTTCGGGGCAGTTCTTTCATTGCCAAGTTGAAAAGCATAGGTGAAAGAATGGATCCCTGTGGTGTACCTGCGGTGAGGGGAAAGGGGGCGGAACGTGTGCCGTCGGGGCCAATGATTAGGAGGGTCCTGTCTGTAAGAAAGTCTTTGAAGTAGTTGAACATGCGGACCCCAGGGCGAGTGTCTGCCAGGTTGGTGAGAATTGCGGAGTGGGCGACATTATCAAAAGCCTTTTTGATATCTACGCCGGTCAAAACTCGAAGCTGTGCGCTGCTTGGGAAGGCGTACAAATCCTCATAGATTTGCCGTCCAATGTCTTGTGTGCATACGTGGGCGCGGAATCCGACCATAGTGGGAGCAAGACAGCGATTGGTATGCAGGTGCCATTCGAGGCGGGTAAGGGCCATCTTCTCCATCAGCTTCCCTAGGCAAGAAGTCATGGATATAGGTCGGAGGTTAGTGATGAGCGCAGAGGATTTTCCTGGTTTCGGAATCGTAATTACGTGTGCCTCTTTCCATGCAGCGGGAATTTTCCCGGAGCGCCAAACAGTATTAATAATCTGAATAAGTTCGTCTAGTTTTGAATCGGGGAGATTACGGAGTATACCATAGGTAATTTTATCTGGGCCGGGTGCTGTGTTTCGCTTAAGGGAGCGTAGAGCAGCCTGAAGTTCGGCGAATGTAAAGTCGGAATTCATTCCTTGTTCGTCTGCTTCTTCTTCGGTGTAAGGGTATGACGGGGAGCTGGCAGGAGAAGTAGAGGATGGGTAAAATTGATTTCGGATTTGCTCAACCAGCTCTTCTTGTGAGACGGAGAGGGCCAACTGTAGCTTTTGAAGTGTGTTACGAGGTTTACCCTGTCCAAGTAGGGTGCGCATAATGTGCCAGACTTTTGGAGTGTGGAGTCTCTCGACCATGTCATCACAGAGCTGAAGCCAGTTGTTCGTGGCTAGTTGGTCAGCGTATTCTTGGGCTGCTTGCGTTAGTTCAGCAACTTTTCTTTTCAATGCGTGGCTAGATCTACAGTTGCGCCAAGCTTTTATGGCCCGGCGACGTTGTTTCCATAGCCCAAGTAGGTGTGTGTCAATGTATGGCTAGTCGGGAGATCAGTGGATATGTTTGGTGTGTTGGGAGACGGTCTCCATAATGGCGCTACACCATTTTTTCGGGGTCCTCGAGTGAGACTGATAAGGAGTCGAGGGCCGGCCGAGCCTTTGGCCAGTCTAGGAGCATAGTGGGAGGTAGATGTGTTCCGGGTGGTCTGGAGGGTCGCTGGGACGTGAGCGTTATCTGAAGAATACAGTGATCACTCCCCATCGTGTCACCCGTATTACTCCAAGAAGCGCGGAGATCGCTGCGAATCCATGCGAGGTCGGGGTTTGTGTCGGATTGTGCTCCACATCCTAGACGTGTAGGCATGAACGTGTCATTCAGGAGGGTGAGGTGATGAATACTAGCGAAGCGGTCGAGTTTTCGTCCGGAGGCTGAAGTACGGTCGTATCCCCATGCAGGGTGTGGGCAGTTGAAGTCACCAAGAAGGACGAAAGTAGTAGGGACATTAGAGGCAGGAAGGGCCGTATGCAAAGGTGGGATGCTGGTTTTGGAGTCGGAAGGAGTCCAGTAGCAGTTTAAAATCGTGATACGGTGACCCTGATAGGTGGAGTGTGTCAGGACATGCTCTTTCGTCCCGGAGTTGAGGTGGGATGTATCTTCCTGAATGGTGGGTATCGTGCGCCGTATGTATGTAACCGTCAAAATCGGCGGAGGAGGGGGCGTTTGATGTCCTTTTCTCTTCATGACTATACTTGGCTGAGTAAAATGGTCGTAACCTGGCAGAGAAAAGGCACCGTGCGTTTCCTGCAGTGTGATGACGTCTGGGTTAACGCCAGTAATCCGCATGTGTTGCAAGAGGGCATTTTTCTTGCGACGAAAACCGCGGCAGTTCCACTGCCAAATAATTAGAGGGTTTTGGGGTGGGGATGTGTGTCGCATGATATCACTCATCATGCCGGTCTTCCTCCATTGTGTCGAGGTTAGGCACTAGAGGGGCGCTTGCGCGCTTTCGAGGGGGAGCATTGGAGTCTGCGTCGGGAGAGGGTGGGGCAGAGGACGCGAGGGAGAGGAGATGGTGCTCTAGTTGCTCGACGCGAGCCGTCAGTTGTTGTAAGGCCAATAGGACGGGAGCAAGGGATTGCTGTATGAGAGCAATAGCGTTGTCGGTAGGGAGGGGTGAAAGTGGAGTAGGTGTGGAGGGACGTGAGTAAAACCGGTTTTGGAAGGACGGGGAGGGGGTGCGATGGATGTGGGAGATGGACCGCTCACCTGGTGACTTGGTGGAGTCTGTGACTGCATCACGGAAGCTTGCGGTTTAGTAGAGGAGGTGGAGGTGCTGGTTGCCGCACCAGAAGTGGTGGACGGTGGCCGCTTGGCAGAGGGCTTGGTTCGAGTTGACTTCTTTGCGCGGTCTCGTGCCCCGGGCTGTTGCTGCTGCTGCTGCAGGAGAGCTGAAGGACCTCGTAGCGGTTCGAGGTAGGCAGGGGCGGCCAGTTGGTCGCGTCGGCTTTAGGGGGTGGAGGGGCGGCGCGGGCGCGATGGCGTCGTTGGGCGCGGTGCCACTTTAGGACTGCAGCGTCAGCGTCTTTCCTTGCGGGGCATTCAGGATGAGACGGTGTGTGGTCGCCCTTGCAGTTCCAGCAGTGTGGTTCACATTCGTGTGGGGTAGTCGTTGGGTCTTGGTCAGGACGAAACGGTTGGCTGCAAATCGAGCACCGAACAAGGCTAGGCTTGTTAGGACAGACGTCGGCACGGTGTCCTATGGCGTGACAATGCGTGCATTGTTTGCTGTGCGGCTTTTGCGGGTAGACGCGGTACACTCCGCTGTAGAAGACGGCGTAGCGTGGTAGACGGGGCCCTTCGACGGTGAGCAGAAGTGTGTTGGTACGTCCGAGACGGCGGACGCTTAGGAGTCGGGTGCCGTCAACACGAAGGTTAGCGGCAAAGTCGTCTTCGGTAAAGTCCATGTTGATGCCGTGTATAACACCACGGGCGTTAAGGGGGTCGTTAGCTACGCACGAGGTGACTTCGTACTGTGTGTTGTTCAGTGAAACTTGCTTGAGTTGGAGCAGCTTGTCAGCAGCGGCTGGGCGGTGGGTATCGATGGCCAGGATGTTTTGCGAGGTGCGGAGTTTGATGTAGGTATTGTCACGTTCAGTCTTGGTTAGGCGGGCGGAATCCATGACGGACCGACAGAGCACAGGGAATAAAGTGTTGCCGAGGTTGAGGTGGTTCGCAAATTTCATGACGATCGTGGCTGCGGTGGCTTGCCGGGGCGCCGCGGGAGCACAGTGCTTGTGATTCAGCGCCTGGGCTGCTGACTGGCTAGGCGAGCTCCCCGCCGTTCCGGCTGCGAGCATGCTGGCGAGCGCGGGGGGCGTTGCCCCGGCGGTGCAGATGTAGGCTTGGCTTAGCGCGCCCGGCGTGGGCGGCCAGCCAGATGCTGATGTGCCAAAAAACGGCGCAGAACGCTTGGAATTTTGATGACCAGGCGTACAGGCGATGAAGTAGCGCTCCTGTAGACCGGTTGGTGGCGATCCGAGGTCAGGAACCTGGACGTAGACGTGATTTTGCTGGAGCTCGGTGTGCGCACAGCCGATCACGGTGGCGCTGGTCAGGCCGCGCCGGCAGTGTTAACGATTGGCTCCTCATGAAAAAGCGCGTCAATAAGCAAGAACACTAGGACACGACCCTCATGCTTGTTAACGAGATCTGCTACTCTGCGGGCACGGCGCGCGTCTGGCTCGAGATGTATCGGAAGACCTCACCTCTTGAGTCACCAGTAAACCGAAGCTCAGGGACTTATTTGGCAAGCCCACTGGACGCGAGCTCGGCGCTTAAAAAGACCCTGCTTGTCGAGCGCAGTCGTCCACCGAATCGTACATCTCCTACATCCAAACTTCCTTGCTCTTTGTCTTATATTGGACAGCGCCATATCAGAGAACGACAAGGTGAGCCGCATCTTAAAAGGGATGGCTTGTGGCACGTTTAATCTTCTCGTCCGCCAGATACTTCCGCAGTTTAAGCAAGCTAAACACAGCCGTATTGCTTTACGTTTCGACCGCGTTCCAATCACTGCATCGGGGTCCTCATGCGAAGATCTGCTAAGACTGTAGCAGCCATTCCATCCTGAAAATTTGACCAGAATTGTATGCAGAGAACTGAGGGCTATGACTCCCGTCGTCTTTGCCCTCAGCCGGCCGGCACTACAATTGCCCTGATCCATGCGGTCGGTAACGAGGAGTCGCAAACGACGGACACCGTTCGCGACTGCACTCTGCTTCGCCCTCTTCACTACCCAGCGCTCCACTGGTTGCTGCTCCTTCACCGACTCCGACCATTTCGCGGCGCTACTGCTACTGTAATCCTGCGCATTGGCCCACCTGGGATGATTGGTCTATCTGCTTCACCTGTCCAAGTGCGGGCCAGATTTCCCTCCACTGTCCTTCCGATCCTTTTCGATTCAGTCCAGCGACCATTCCAATCCTGCGCTCAGCCTGTTTGTGCTACATCACGATAATATATAACGACGCAATATGCACCCGGATCGCTCTGACCCCTTGCTTGCGGTCTCCACCAATCTCAACTCCACTGTATCACTTCGCGGCCTCTTACGGGCAAACATAAAACATGTAGTATCTCCGCTGCACTGTACTTGCCCAACGTCGTGATGCCCCTACTGCAGTGTACGTCGCGTGTCACGCATGTCCGACAGCGTGCGAAGGTGTTTGTTCTGGCCTGGCCTTTACCGCTCTGTCGGCGCCTACGTTTCTGCTTGCGAACAATGTGAGTGACGGAAAACAGCCCCGTTCCACCAATTGACCAGCATCAGTTTACTGAGATTCTTATTGCCCATTTTACCAAGCTGGACTCTGCCTGCTTGCGTCCTTTCCGATGCCAACTGCCGGGAACACGTGGATTGCTATTTCAACTGATTAAGCTACCAGGTAAACAATAACCCGCGCTAACCCGACCATCTGTGTCTCCGATGTCACCGACGTTCTTCTCCATGACGCTGTCCTGCTTCAAGGTGCTTCTCGTCAAGTGCTTACGAATCAAGGCCGTTGATTTCATTCTATTTCTAAAGTGATCACGCACGATCTTCTGCGCTCATGCTCCACCTGTCACGAATTCACGACGGCGTA
Organism: Amblyomma mixtum; assembly: GCF_055824585.1. Classification (NCBI taxonomy): domain Eukaryota; kingdom Metazoa; phylum Arthropoda; class Arachnida; order Ixodida; family Ixodidae; genus Amblyomma; species Amblyomma mixtum. The sequence continues at coordinate 138,476,807 of NC_143018.1, read as the reverse complement.
CCGTTCTCAAACAAAAATCCTTAGTGCGCGCTTTATGGGGACTCTGACGGACAGGCTGTCAATCTTTGGGTCAGGGTACAGTCGTGACTGGGACGTCAGGGTATCCTTCGGGACGTTAACATAGAATTCGTGAACCCATATACCAGCGGATCATGGATCCCTTCTCCTACTCTTTGGCCTCGACCGTTTGATACCATTTAACAGCTCACTGCTTTATGATGATTCTGCCAGCAGTTACGCCTGCGATGCCGTTGCCCGTGCTGACTCCACCCGCTAAATCTGAGATCATCCAAACACGTCGTTACGAAGGACACCACTACGACGCCCACTACACTCCTGTGTCACAAGTCCTCCTCTGGCTTTGAGCGTGCCTTGCGGACATCTACAAAAAATTACTGCCTCGTTACGCAGGTCCCTACCGCGTCTTCATGCCTTGAGGCAATTGAGCAACGTGACGCAGCGATGGCGTAGAGGTGGAGCATCCGCCTCACGTGCACGAGGACCGGGGTTCGAATCCTGGTGCCATCCAATTCTCCGCCGGATAAAAAAAAAAACTCCGCGTGTCGATGGAATTGCATAACCAGGCCTGGAGTGCGGCCTGATCTCGGTGACCAGAACCGACAACGCACTTCTTCACCAGAACAGGATCTGGGCACCCTGGTGTAGTACTTCGCCGCAACCTTCAATAAACAAACCAATCAACCCTCGGCCCTCAGTCCCCAGCGGCTGCAGAGCAACTGACCACGGCGGCGGCAGATCTGTGATGCAGTGGGCGGTCCTAAGAATATCTGGCTCCAGACAGGCCGCCATTGGAAACTGAACCTGGCAACGTTTAGCGCAAGAACCTTATCAAGTGAGGCTAGCTTAGCAGTGCTCCTGGAGGAATTAGCCGGCATTAAATGGGGTGTCATTGGGCTTAGTGAGGTTAGTAGGACAGATGTGGCGTATACAGTACTAAAGGGCGGGCACGTGCTGTACTATCATGGATTACCTGATAGGCGAGAACTAGGTGTGGGATTCCTCATAAATCAGGATATAGCTGGTAACATCGAGCAGTTTTATAGTATTAACAAGATGGTGGCAGCTATCGTAATTAGGCTTAATGAGAGGTACAAGCTGAAGGTGGTGACCATATAGATGAAAGCTTCTATGAGGAAGTGGAATCGGCAATGACCGAAATGAAATCAGAGTACACTGTACTGATGGGCGACTTTAATGCGAAGGTAGGTAAAAAGCAGGCTTTAGACGAGGTTGCAGGTGGCTATGGCATAGGTTCTATGAATTGTAGGGGAGAGTTATTAGTACAGTTTGCAGATAGAAATAATTTATGGATTATGAATACCTTCTTCCGCAAACGGACAAACAGGAAGTAGACGTGGAAGAGCCCCAATGGTGAGGCTAAGAATGAAATAGACTTCATACTGTGCGCTCACCCTGGCATCGTGGAGGATGTGGAAGTCCTCGGTAAGGTCCGTTGTTACGATCACAGAATCTCTATTAGCGTAGATTTAAAGAGGGACCGGAGGAAACTAGTGAAGCGAAAGGCTATTAACGAGTTTGCATTACAAGGGAAGGTAGAGGAATTCATAATATCGATGCAGAACCGATTTTCCGCTTGAACTGAAGCATACGACCGTAGTGTTGAAACAATGAATGATAATCTCACAGCTACCGTTACAGAGTGCGCCGCAGAAGTAGGTAGTAGGATGGTTCGACAGGATACCAGAAAGCTATCTCAGCAGACTAAAGATTTGATTAAGAAACGCCAAAGAATCAGGACGTCTAACTCCACACACAGCATAGAACTAGCAGAGCTATCGAAGTTAATAAAAAAGCGCAAGGGAGCCGACATAAGAAAGTTTAACATGAAGAAAATCGAGCACGCTCTAAGGAACAGAGGTAGCCTAAAATCATTGAAGAGAAAACAGGGAATAGGTAAAAACCAGATGTATGCGCAAAAAGAAAAAGAGGGCAATGTCATTAGCAATATGCATGAGACATTTAAAGTAAGCGAAGAGTTCTACGAAACTCTATACAGTAGCGAATGGATTCATCAAGTTACTGAGGGAGGCAGTCGAGCACAGCAATGGGACATCCCCCAGCAACGAAGGATGAAGGAAAGAAAGCCTTATGAACAATGCAAAGGGGGTACATAGCGGGTGAGGATCAAGTAACACCAGATTTGTTGAAGGACGGAGGAGAGATTGTGCTAGAAAAGGTAGCCACCCTGTATACGCAATGCCTTGTGACCTCGAGAGTGCCAGAAGCTTGGAAGAACGCTAACATTATCTTAACTCATAAGAAAGGAGACGTCAAAGACTTGAAGAATTACAGACCGATCAGCTTACTCTGCATTGCCTTCAAGGTATCTACAAAGGTAATCGCTAATAGAGTCAGGACAACCTTAGACTTCAGTCAACCAAATGATCAGGCAGGCTTTCGTAAAGGATACTCGACAATAAACCAGATTCACACAGTCAATCAGGTGATAGAGAAATTCGCAGAATATAAACAACCCCTATATATAGCCTTCATTGATTACGAGAAAGCATTTGATTCAGTGGAAACCTCAGTTGTAATGCAGACGTTGCGGAATCAGGGTGTAGAACAGTGTTATGTTAAAATATTGGAAGATATTTATAAAGACTGCACAGCTACTATACTTCTCCAAAGAGACAGCAATAAAATTCCAATACGGAAATTTGTTAGGCAGGGAGACACGATCTCGCCAATGCTACTCACCGCCTGCTTACGGGAGTATTCTGGGGCCTGAAATGAGAAAAGTTGGGGATAAGAGTTAATAGAGAATACCTGGGAATACCTGAGTAAATAACTAGAAGAATAAGAATGGGGTGGAGCGCATATGGCAGATTCTCTCAGATCATGAATGCCAGTTTACCATTATCCTTCAAGAGAAAAGTATACAACAGCTGTATCTTACCGGTACTCACCTATGGGGCAGAAACGTGGAGGTTAACAGAGAGTGTTCAGCTTAAGTTAAGGACAACGCAGCGAACTATGGGAAGAAAAATGATAGGTGCAGCGTTAAGAGATCGGAAGAGGGCGGAGTGGGTGAGGGAATTAACGCGGGTTAATGATATCCTAGTTGAAATCAAGAGGAAGAAATGGGCAAGGCATGTAATGCGAAGGCAAGATAACCGCTGGTCATAAAGGGTAACGGAGGGGATTCCAAGAGAAGGCAAACGCAGCAGGGGACGGCAGAAAGTTAGGTGGGCGGATGAGATTAAGAATTTTGCGGGGATACACTGGCCGCAACTGGCAAAGGACAGGATTAATTGGAGAGACATGGGAGAGGCCTTTGCCCTGCAGTGGATGTAGTCAGGCTGATGATGATGACCTAAAAATCATGCCTCTGCACTCCAAGTCAAATCCCTTGCCTCCACCTACAGAACTCGTACATTTGGCCCGTCTTAAGCCCGACCATTCTAACTCCCCAGCTTCGGACGCACTCAGACATTGCTGCTACAACGGGGAGGAAAGAGGATGGTGGGTGTAGTGCCACGGTACGCTGTCTCGAGAAGAAGATGACATTGTTCTGTCGCGGAGCTGTTGACAACGACGGGGACGTTGGAGCTATTGCTGGCGTGACATCATTTTTGTGTGCTCCTGGATTGCGGTCTGTCGCTTCTGCTGCTGAGTTAATCTCTCATAATAATAGAAAAAAAACCTTTTTACACGCGTCGGGCGTCGTCAGAGTATCTGCATGCTTTTTGCACAGGGTGCAGGCATCTCCTGAGAGTGCGAAATAAAAAAAGGTCGCGAATTTTCAGACCATACCGCTTCCCGAAGCGAGTACTCTGTCCTAGCGGTGCAAGCATTTTTCAGGATATCCACATGAAATGATGTTGAAAGTTGAAGGCCTCAGGCAGCGTGTGGAGAATAACCGAGGCCGGTATTGTGGTCATTTGCGACGTCTCTCTTCAACCCGGTGGTGTCTGGGAGTGGGCCGTGTATTGATGGCCTTTATTTACTCGGTGCCTTGCTCTCTGTAAATGGGAAATATGAACGAATTCTTATACCTCGTTTATGGGCGGCGTATTAAATAAACAACGGTGGTCAAATTATATATTTTGAGTAATATTTTAAATCTCAAGTTATTCAATTGTTACCCCGCAAAGTAGGATTTCGACTGTACAAAACAATTTGTTTTGTTACTTCATGCAGGTTGCAGACAAGATGTGTGCTGGCACCAGGATATGTTATGCTTTCTCTGGAGTAAATCAAAACGTAAGTGCATCTCAACAATTTGTCATTCGTACGATAACCATAAACTATCGACCATACTGCATAACGAAAATGATAAACATACAGAGAATATGAACGTAAAATGAAAAGTTTAAAGCAAAGCGGTTTGATTATAAGAGTTATAGTGGAGCTCTTTTACCATTACTCTACCTTGAGATGGCTAGTATAAGAACTCAAATATTGAGGAGATGTGGGAAACTGGCGGCCTCTAAGCCATGGAAGTAATAAGTAAAAATGTAGTAGGAAGATATATAGTCAGACAGGGAAGATGAGTAATGACATGTGCGCTTGTGTGATGAATGGTTTAAAAAGAATACTTTTCGACAAAAAAAAATGTGGGGATGGTTCCGATATTCTATAATGCGAAATTTGAGCGCAGCTGTATAAATGGTTTGATTTCGCGATATACTGAGGTAAAAAATTTGAGATACGTGCATGTACGTACAGTTAAAAGCACTCTTTATTTTTCACACACACTCTTTCTTCGAGTGACTTTTCTATCTCACTCTTTTATTTTCATGAAGATGGCTTTGTGGTGAGAAAAATGTATGGAGATATGTTCAGCCTGCTGCACCAATGGCTGGTTCGTAAGCGTACAGCTTATTTTTGGAAGACAACGCTGGAAGCGGAGCGGCCGACGCAGGCAGTCTACCACGTGCCGCAGATTTCATACCACCTTCGACCAACGGACCAGAGGGCGATGTGACTGCGAGGAGGTCGCGCGTGGGTTCGCATGCTTCTGCAGACAGGCCTCCCCTGCCCTATCCAACCTACCTGCGCAGATGCAGTGGTGATGGATGACAGCGCACACCACTCGGCCGCTGTGTATGAGCGAGCGGCGTAACTTTCCTTCTCTCCGTACGGATCGGGATGGGGGCAAGTTTTAGTAAGGCTTCGATCGTGCGCATTGCGTTCGTATTTATTGTTTCTAACTCCGTCCATTGTCACCTCGTCATTCCTTGGACAGAGACTTGGTAGTGTATCTTAGGTTCAAGCTCAAAATATACAAGACCTCTTACTATATACGATTCGACTCCTCCATACTTAGACGAAATGCGTTTGACCCAGTTCAAGCAGGTCGCTGCTGCTTTTTCATCTGACGGAGCCACTGTGTTCCTTTGCCACATTTATGAATGTCTACACCAAAGACTGTCAGCTCATCTATCTCTTGTAATTAGTGATTTCGACCTTTGGCGTGACATTTTTAGTTGATGATTGCTTTATTCTAATCTCTTTTCCAGCATAAATGTAGGTGGACTTTTGTGCCTGTACACGCCTGCATCATGGACATAATTATCTAGTGTATTTAGTGCCTCATGCAGGTAAAAATTGTTTGTCTCCAGCTGCTTATTCATAGACCAAATCATGGCATCGTCTGCGTGAATAATGAGTTGCACTTTTGGTATTTAAGCTGATTTGAATGATAATGGTACGAGTGCGATAATGAATAGCAAAGGTACTAAAGCTTAACATTGCGGCATGCCTGCGTGGTGTAATTACCGATTTGTTGTCCGTTTACCAGTGCAGAAAACGGCCTGTCCCGAAGAAGTATATGAACTCCTTTATAACCTGCAGGGTAAGAATTCTCATACGTTCCATGTTGCCAAGGAAGATGGCAAGTAACACTTTGTCGCATTCCTTACCCACGTCAGTAGATACCACAGTGCGTATAAGGTGGCTATGAAGCGACACACGTGAGACCCCTTCAGACAGTATAACCAACCCAGTTTCTGTGCGAAGGGCTCTACGGAACCCGATTTTCCAAGCATGACATTTTTATTCATCTTTCAACCACCACGACAGGCGCGTGGTAATCATCGTTTCAAATATCGGGAGAGTCAGCGATAGAGGCCGCACAGATTGCAGACTTGTCGGAGGTTTCTCAGCCTTTGGTATTGGGACCACTGCCGAGTGTTTCCAGTCGCGGGGAATTTATCATTCTTGCCGTACCTTATTTATTACGTTCAAGAGGCTGTTACGCCTCCTTCTAAGTTTCTGAACACATCACAAAGCATATCGTCATGTCCAGGCGCAGTTTCGTCATTTACTTCTTCGATAGCAGTCAATAACTACAATTTGGTAATTGTGACGTTATCCCCGTTGCCTCAAACGCGTCCTTTGTCGGAGGGCGAGCCGCACACTGTGCATGATTCGTGTTTCGGGATGAAAAGGACTGAAAGATAATCTGCAAACTCACCTGACGTTAGCTGCAGAGCGAGCCAAATACTCTCGGCATCATCTTCGATCTCCCGCCCCTTCTGAATGCCGTGGAAAGTCCTGTAAAGTCCCTGTAGTTCGTTTCCTAGCCCAAACGACTGCACCAGTTGTTTGGGTTGTCTTCTGCTGCCCTCTCCGGGCAGCAGACGAAAGAGCCACATCAGACCTAAATAAAGTGACCTAGGAGGTTGACCTGAATTTTTCTGGTCACACCTTCAGGATGGTAGCTGCCTGTAACTCTGCCTGTTTCCGGCGTGCCCAAGTTTGTAGAAGGTTGTACACTGTTGTCAATCCAGACTTCGGAACACCTGTAAACAGGCGGTGAATAGCATGGACAATATCGTGTATCCCTGACGGACGTCGTTCCATGGTAGAATTTTATTGCTGACTTTTTGGAGGACTATGCAGTCATTATAAACATCTTCCAATACTGAACTAATCAATACTCAACTCAATGCTCAAAGAATCTTCTATTTGTTTTATTCACAACATTGGAGCTCTTCCAGGTCCAGTTCCTGTTCTTCATGCATTTATGATCCGTAAAGTATTTCTCTCTGCAAACTCTGCTACTTACTCCCCATCGCTATTCCTGGCCCCTATGCAATAGTCGCCTGCCGCCTGGTCTCTGGCCTGCTTCTAGCCTATCTTCGCATTGTAGTTACCCATCAGTACACAGTGTATAGTGATTTTACTTTATTCATTGCCGATTCCGCTTCTTTATACAACCTCTCAAAAATCTGAATAGCACGGCTGGATACAGGCGCGTAGCCTTGCACCACCTTCAGCTTGCACCTCTTGTTATACCTAATTACAGTAGCTGCCACCATCTAGTTAATCCCATAGAACACCTCCACGTTGACTGCTAGATTTCTTTTCTTTCTTTTTATTTGTTGCTTAGACATTTGCCTAAGAAGGGACGGAGGCTAAAGGCACAATGTCGCCTTTCAGGGCCTCAGCCCCCACTACATGACAAACAAACATACAAATTACAAAAGTCCTGCGGGCCGGTACAATGTAGTCTCATTGATAAGGACAAAAAAAATCAAAGAAAAGTCGGCACAAAACTCAGCATTATACCGAAAAAAATACATACACACTCAGCAAAGAAACAATTTGCATCATAAGTGTACGATGAGTATATAAATAAAAGACCAAGACATACATGAAAGACTACATCAAATAACGAAGTTCTACTTAAGGCTTATTCTAGCCTACTGAAAAACAAGGCATTATGGACATATAAGCTCGAACAAGAGTACAGAGACGCGAACACAGAATCAGTAATTGTGAAAAAAAAATGGACTACAACATGCTTGCGAGAGAAAATTCAGTGATTGGTATAGGTGACATCGCTACAGAGAAGACCTCCCTTACATTCATTTTTGAAAGTGGAGAAGGGTTTACTGTAATTTGTATTTATATCTCTACTATTGAGAATTTTGATAATTTGAAAAGACAGTGCTTGACGAGCATAATTTGTCCTTTTCCTCGGGATCTTTATTTTCGGGTCTCTGATAGCGTACAAGTTTACTCTCTCTGTGGATGTGACTTAAAAACAATTTTTATGCATCCATTGTAACAACTTTAAGTAGTATACCTCGTCTGCCCTCAGCATATTGTACTTTATAAAATGTCGATGCGTTGTTAGTTTCCTTTTCTCGTCGTGATAATTTTCGCATATGCGTAACGCTTTCTACTGTAAAGTAATTAATTTTTTTATTAGAATCAGTTGTACCCCCGACTAAAATACCATAACCTATTGTAGAATAGAATAGAGAATAATATAGTGGCTGCTTCATCGAAGATGGAATCAAGTGCTGGATTCTGTAAAGACTACCAATGACCCGTGATAAGTCGAACTTAAGGCAACTAACATGGGGGTTCCAGGACAGATCACTGCTAAACCATACACCCAAGAATTTTTGCTCAGTGACCTCCTCCAACAGGCTACCTTCATATATGATGGTAATAGGGTTCTGGTCTGTAACGCTTGTGAGTTTAAAATTACGTATTTAGATTTTGTTGTAGTAATGCGATTGGCTTGTAGCCACCTGGAAAGTTTTAATAAGTAATCATTGACAGATTTTTCAAGGCATGTTTTTGTTGTTCCTGTAAAAAATATGTTCGTGCCGTCAGCATACATGATCAACTGAGGGGATCCTGGTGTCATAGTTATATCATTTACATATATAAGAAAGAGTAAAGGCCCCAAAATTGATCCTTGAGGGACGCCGTGTTCTATCTTCATTTTACTCGAAGTGCGATCGTTTATGACTAGACATTGTGATCTGTCTTTCAGGTACGTTTGCAACAGCCTCAGCGCAACGCCCCGAATCCCGCAGATCTCTAGCTTTTTTATCAATATATCATGTTGCACAGTATCGAAAGCATTCCAAATATCTATAAACAGAACAAGGGTTAAGAGTTTCTTCTCTATGTTTTCAATAATTTTGTCTTTTATATGTATAATAGCTTGTACCGTAGACTTATTTGCTTGAAAACCATACTGTGCATCAGCTATTATTTTATGTTTCAGAAAAAAGCTGTTAAGTCTATCGTTTATGACGCGCTCAAATATTTTTGAGAATACAGTTAGAACAGAGATTTGCTGGTAGTCATTCAATTTGTTGCACCACCGCCTTTATACACGGGAACTACTTTAGCTACCTTTAGGTGATCCGGAAACTCCCCAGTAAGAAGCATTAGGTTGATTATTTCATTTCGTTTCATTTATTTCATCCTTAAAGGCACGAGGGCACTACATAAGGAGGTGGCTAAAATTCATATAAAAGAAGCATAAAAAAACACACGCACAATGAACACACACAACTTCAAAAGCTAAAGAAGAAAAAAATAAAGAAAAAAATAAAGGGTTTACATATGCAGTGAAAGCATACAAAGAAAAAAAATTCGCTTGCGGCAGCGAGCACAGATGAAAGTCAGTGATCAGTACGTGGTAAAAATGACAAGGAATTCACTTATTCTGAAGATGACGGGCCAGTTCTGTACGAAAGGATTTTGAATCGTTTCATAAAACTATGTCGTTAGGTAGGGCATTCCAGAGTATTGGGGAAAAATGAACTATTCATTGCTAATGTACGGGTCTTGATACCAGCTATGGGGTGGCTATGGCTGAGGCGACTTGAAGTTCTTATTGGGGATTTTAGAAGTGGGTGTCTTGAAGCTGGATGGCAGAAGAAGTGATGAAGCAGGCAAAGACGTGAAATTGTGCAGCGTGATTCAAGTGATGCGAGGGAGAGAGAGCGTTTGAGTGCAGTGATACTAACTTCTTTGGAATATTCAGAGGTGATAAACCTGACGGCGCGATTTTGGATGGCCTCCATTTCGGCGGAAAGGTATGCTTGAGGTGGATGCTAGATAGATGATACGAATTCAAGTTTGGGGCGGACGAATGTTTGATAAGCCAGTTTTTTAACATCTGGAGATACTGATTTCAGGTTTCGCCGGAGATAACCTAAGACACGAGAGGCATCGGAACATATCGTTTGGATGTGAGTTACCCAAGAGAGTGTCGATGTGAGATGTAAACCAAGGTACTTGTTGGATGTTGCTGGAGCAATGGAAACCGTGTTAGTGCTGTAAGTGTGCTGGATTACAGTGCGCTTGCGAGAGAATGACAAGAGTTGGCATTTTTCAAGGTTTAAGGGCATGAGCCATCGGTCGCACCATGTAGCTATTGCATCAATGTCTTTTTGCAGGAGGTGACTGTCGGTGGGATGACGAATGGGGCTGTATATGACACAGTCGTCTGCAAATAGTCGTACAATGGCGTTTATGTTAACTGGAAGATCGTTTATGTAAATTAGGAATAGCAATGGTGATAAACCTGCGTCCTGGGGGACGCCTGATGTAACATTAGTGAGGGGTGCGCTGTAACCATTGCTTGAGGTAAACTGCATGCGTCCGTTAAGAAATGTCTCAATCCAGGTGATAATGTTGTCAGGAATGCCTAGGGAAGAATGTTTTCTGAGCAGGTGTGAGTGCGGAACACGGTCGAAGGCCTTTGAAAAATGTAAAGGGATGGCGCCGATTTGAAGGTTGTCGACCATTAAGCGAAGGATGTGATGTGTGAATTCAGCCAATTGCGTTTCACAGGTTAGATTGGACGCTATAACATGTTCAAGTAATTTCGAAGGAATGCTCGTTAAAGAAATAGGGCGATAGTTAGAATAGTTAGAAGGATTTGTGCGGTCACCTTTTTTAAAGATTGATATGATTTCGGCTATCTTCCAGTCGTCGGGGATTTCACCGGATTCTAATGTTTGTGTAAATATTAGGTGCAGTATCTGGCTTGAGACTAGACTGATGTTTTTCAGGAGTTTACTGTTTATGTGGTCACAGCCAGATGATGAGGAAGTCTTAAGGGAACTGTTTAGATTTTCTATTCCCGTCGCGGTGACTGTGATTTGAGGCATGGCCATTGTTGAGGTGGTAGGGGAAATATTCGGACTGCAAGCAGCAGAGGAGAGGAATGAAAAAAAAAATATTTATTTAGAATTCTTGCGCACTCTATACGGCCTATTGGATCACGATCAGCGTCAAAAAGTTCAATTGGGTTCGTTCGTAATTTAGGGGAAAGAATGCGCCAGAATTTATTCGGGTTGGATTTGAGGATAGAATGTAGATCGGTACAAAAAAACTTCTTTTTGGCGGAGGCTAATTTTTCCTTATATTCATTCGCGCATTGGTGGTACCGTTCCCACGCTGCGGGCTGGTTATGCAAGTTAGCAGTTCAACAAAGCCGTTTTTTTTCTATTAACAAGCCTTTTCAGTTCTCTGATAAACCATTCGTTGTTAGAATCGGATTTTACGCAAAACGACGAAATGTGCTCATTTTTCAACGAAAGGACAGTGGTCTTAAAAGGTTCCCAGGTGGTATTAACCGAGCGAGTTTGAGAAACAGTCTGGAAAGAGCTGTAAAATTCAGATAAAGCATGATTGATGGCATTGAAATTAGCTCTATTGTAGTCGGTGATTACTTTTTTTGATGACGACCGTTTTATAATGGGTAAAGAAAGACGGATGTGAAGTAGATTGTGATCGCTAATGCCTGGTAGAACGGTTATACCAGTTACGTCGTCGGGGGAAGTTGTCAGGAGTAGGTCAAGAATGTTCTTTTCTCTTGTTGGGCATGTAATGACTTGGTGTAGGTTGAGGTCAAGTGCTAAATCAAGGAATTGTTTTGAATCGTTGGAAGATGAGCTATTGAGCACTGATAGTAAGGGCTAGCTAATCTTCGGGAAGTTGAAATCGCCAAATAAAAAGATAGGGGAGTTAGGAAACCTTTTTTTAATGTTGTTTAACTCTTTCGGGACCGCGCCATAGGCCATCGTGTAAAAATGCAAGATCAAATCGTGCGCGCTCTCAAGCTCAAATATCCGCTCACTGGAACACGTGTCGCCATCTAATTAGTAATATAGTATCTAAACTTTCGGTTTTGGCGTAGTTTGCCTTTTTCACGGCAGGCGGCGACGCGGGAGAGATTTTAATCTTTGGTGCGGCGGCGGCGCAGATTCAGAACCATGGCGTCAACCTCGCGTCAGTCCGCGCAAAGAAAAAAGCGTCAGTCGCGCGATTCAGCCGCTTCTACTGCGGATTTCTTTGAGGAATCAAGCAGCGAAGAGTCAGAAGGATCAGCGAGGAAGACAGAAGGATGAGTCGCTACCCGGTGGCCTGTAGCAAATGCCGAGAACAATTTTCTTTGCCTTATCGTTCAAGCATACCCACATGAGTTCGAGGGTGTCGTCGGTGCTGATGTGAGACGATGATAATATGTTCTTAATAGCTATGAGGACGCCACCACCTTTTCTGTTTTTTCTTTCGTGCCGGTATACCGGGTGTTTTTTTTTTTAGAAGGTCCAAAATTTTTAATGAAAGGTAAGTTCCTTTAGACTTATTTTAACCCGGGTGCTATAATGAGGGCTACGGCGGACGCCAGGTAAGAGGCAAACTACTTTAATTAGTTCGCTGATTAACTGAATACGTTGATTAACTTTTATAATATTTATTTTAGGGGATATGTTGTATTAGCAGGATTGGAGATCGTCTTCCAAGTCCAGCCAAGAAAAAAAATTTCATGAAAAAATTTTTTGCACGCGTCACGAAGCGAGAAAAAGTCACCCTGGTAGGCAGTTTCACACTGTAACACAGCGTCTGTGAGCGCCTGTGACGTGGCTGGCTCCGCCCTGCGCTTTGTGTCACTGCGTTTTTGTTCCAACGCGGCATTCCGTGAGGCCGCGGAGCGAATCGAAACAACCAGCGATAGCGCAGGCCGCCCGTCCGGGCTTCAGGTGGTATCAGCCGTGTGACGCAAAGCGCAGGGCGGAGCGAACTACGTCAGATGCGCTCCCCGCCGCTGTGTTACGGTCTGAAGATGCCTACCAGGGTGACTTTTTCGCACCTCGTACCGTGCCTGAAAAATGTTTAATTAAAATTGTTTTTTCTCGGTTGGACTGTTTGGAGGACGATCTCCAATTCTGCGAATACAACATAACCCCTAAAATAAAAATTAGAAAAGTTCATTAACATATCCAGTTAATCAGCGAAATAATTAAAGCAGTTTTCCTCTTGCCTGGCGCCCGCCGTAGCCTCCAGTATAGCCCCAGTGCTAAAATAAATCTAAAGCAATTTACCTTTTTTTATATTTGGGACTTTCTAAAAAAAAACACCCGGTATTGTGTAGTGAAGATTAGGGGAAAAGATTTCGCGGTCTTTGATATCCTCTTTCAGCCAGCTTTCCGTTAGGAGCACAGTATCAGCGTCGATATCAGTAATGAAGCTCTCAAGTGCGTCACGTTTTGGGATGACGCTCCGGATATTCGTGAATGCAATATTAAGATCAAGGCATAGCGAAGGACTCCGGATGGGGACGGATGATAGTACCTGTTCTTTAGTGGGTCATGTCGTGGTTCCTGGAGCGCTCTCGGTGGGTGGTCCTATGTTACGTCGCGCGCTAGCTGCTGAGTTTGTGGTTTCCAATACGCTAGTAGTGGCAGGGTCGTAAAAATAACATTTATTGCAAACATAAAGCTTGCCAAAAGCAAGTTTAAACGCGCACTTTTGTGGCCGGATGAACTCAAGTAGCTTTGAACGTGCTTGGCGAGTTGGAAATTCAATGTCTTCTCTGATGGCGTCGTTTGTCCCCTTAAGTTCTCGGCCACAGGACAGTATGGTCTCTTTGGTTTTGAACTGTGCGAATTTTACAACGATGGGACGTTTCTTGTCATCGGAGTGACTTCCTATTTGGTGAGCACGTTCAATGCTGTTGCTGTCGAGATGAAGATCGAGGTGATCAGCACACAGGGTCACAATTTTTTTCTCCGATTCTACCCATGATTCGTTGTTTCTGTCATCGAGGCCTAAAAAAAGCAAATTTTGCGGCGCATTCGGTTCTTGGTGCCGATGTTAACAGCTTTCAAGACAGCGATTTCGCGGTGTATTTTGTCTGTTTCGTTTGAGGGTTTGCCAGGGTTAGGATGATGGCCTGATGATTCAAGTTTCTCCAGACGGTCACTTAAAGAGACTATTTGTTTTGCGTGTAAGGTTGGAGTGACCTTGAGGCGATCAACTACAGACAAAACAACTACAGACAAAACACATCAACTACAGATCAACTACAGACAAAATTATATAGGAAAAAACATGACTAATACGATTTGCAGCGTGTTTAACTGGCAAAACCTTTATACCGTCATCTCCAGATGCTACGTCACTTTTTAAGCTTCCGATTATTTTGCAAATTTCAGTTGGACTGCATGCAAAAAGCGAGATAGAGCTCTTTGGACTGTTTGCATGTGTATGGTAGGACATGCTAGCAAGTGGGCCTATATATTTCCCTGTGCTAATGAACCTAAGATTCATTTCTTCTGCAAGCTGATCATTAGAGAAAAGTTCGCCATCGACTGTGATATCTGTTACACAATGGCTTGAGCGCCTTTTGTTCATTAGATCGTTAACCATCTCCCATAACCTTTTCTAGTCATTGCGAGCACAAAGAATTTGAGCCCGAAAGTACTCGATCTTTGCTTTTATCGGGTCTGAGTTCAATTCGTTTCTGTAGGATTTAAACTTTTCCAGTAAATGCAGATCACGACATTTAAGAAAAGCATGAAACTTCTTGTTTTTTTCTCTTATTCGTTTGAACAAGTCCACAGTCAGCCAGAGTTTGCGCATTCTTTTTCGTTTTGTTTCATGCTCGCGCAAGGGAAGAACTGCATCAAAGCACTATAGCAGCCTACTGAGGAATATTTTGTAGGCGACTGTAGCACTAGTTACCTTGTAACGTCGTCCCTGCTTTCTTTCTCGATTAGGCTACTTAAATGTCGCAGGCTTTGGTCATTACTTGTGCAATGCCAGCTACTTTCTTTGCTACTTCTTTATTTACCAGTCACAGGGGGGCCCAAGCAGAATACTGGAAGGTGGTCATTGAGGTCGCATATCATGACACCAGCAGAAATATCCTCACAACTCATGTTGGTAACTCAGATATCCAGGGACGCTGCGGTATCAACAGTCACCGTTGTAGGTATTGTCACAGCGTTGGTGCAAGCATACATGTGCATAATGTCGCGAAATTCATTTGCATTCGTGCTATCCGATATTGTATCATTATTCACATCTCCGAGAACAATAAACGATTTTGTAATGGCTTCACCATAACACAGTGTACTTTCTAAACAGTCACAAAAATCGGACATGATACGAGACGGCGGTCTGTATATGGCTCCAATCGCGGTATCAGATATTTTAACAAACAGGCTTTCTTTGTTTTGGTCAATCCTGGTCAGGGTATCTAGAGCTTCATACCGCATACTTTCCTCAATATACATAGCTACTCCACCTCCCCTTTTTTCCTTCCTGCATACGCTTTCGCACGTATAACCTGGCAAGTGAGGCGCAATGTCGTCCTTTGTTAACCAGGTTTCAGTTAAAACTATTACTTTAAATTTAATGGTCAGGGACAGCAGGAATATAGCTAGATCATCTGCTTTCTTTCTTATGCTGCGCATGTTGAAATGAATACTTGTAAGCTCTCGTGCTCTTATTTTATATGCTTTGTTGAAAGCTTCACGGTCATAATAGCAACGCTCGGCCATCTCCATTGCAAATGTTCAGTGAGCGTTTGAACATTCGTGTAGGATTCGCTTACGTTCCTGTTTTCTCCAGATCAGACACACTGGCAATTCTAATCCCTGCTGAAAAAAAGTTCTATGATGCAATAACCTCATAGATCATTCATCATAGAATATCATACTGTCGCGAGAGGAAGAAAAAGACGAAGAGTGTTTGCCGCGTGCCGACGACGACGTTGCTGCTGGTGGACATCCCTGTTTTTCTGTACTCCCTGTTTTCAAGTGTTCTCGCCGCCGGCCTGTACGTCACACTGTGACATTTGGTGCAGGTGCTGGGTAACGCATCTCATAAAGCGCAGCCCGCCTCGTAGTTCGAGCCCCGTACTAAGTCCTGGCCGTCGAGTTTTCTTGGAGGACTCCTCGGCGGAAACTGAGACTCGCGCTATCCGACGTCAGCAAAGCCAAGCGCCGGAATTCGGACTCTTGCCCGAGGGATCGCGGACATATAGGACAGCCAACGTCACCATGGCATCCCAGTCACAGCAAACCGACCCCGCGATTGCATCGAGGATCGTCTCCCAAGCAGCACATGACAGTGGTCCAATGTAGGAATTGAGTTGGCAAAGAACGGTCCTATGAAGGCCCCGCGTTGCCAATGTTCTCCCCGCCTTGGCTCAGCCATTTTCAAAAGTTGGCAGTATTGGACCAGTTTCTCGGGCGTTTTCCCCGCCTTGGCTCAGCCATTTTTAGAAGTTGGCAGTATTGGACCAGTTTCTCGGGCGTTTTCCCTCTCTTGGCTCAGCCATTTTTATAAGTTGGCAGTATTGGACCAGTCTCTCGGGCGTTTTCCCGCCTTGGCTAAGCCATTTCTAGAAGTTGGCAGTATTGGACCAGTTTCTCGGACGTTTTCCCTGCGTTGGCTCAGCCATATTTCGAAGCTGGCAGTATCTCACCAGTTCTACAATCGCTTCCTGCAATAGGCAGCTCGACCTCGTGTCGTAGGCAGCGCGACGCTGCCTACGACATTGAGAGCAGTCTAGCAGCGGAAAAAAGGGTGGGTTAGATAAACAAAAATGAAAAGCCTTGATCCCCGTTCCCAAGTCGCGAAGCTATGTTGGAAAGCTTTTTCTGAAATATGGAGATTAATCGGGCATTATCCCTCCTGTAGCTTGAAGAAGAATTAGTTGGGCGAGAATGAAAGGCTAAGAAGAGCTCCGCGTTTACATAAATACCGCAGTAGCGCATCGTAATTCCCAGTGGCGGGGCTAGTTGGTGATTTTCTTTTCCCGAAATTTCCTCGCGGAGGGGAGACGCCGTGCTCGCATGTAAGAATACGCCACGCGGAAGTAGGGGGGGGGCAGCCGGTCACAACTTGAGCGTGGTCTGCTTTGTTTTCCTTCCGAGAGGGTATTGTGTAGGCGCCCAGGGCTGAAGAGGGGGCCCCGAAACTAGGGTGTCTCGATGTGTGGGAGGGGAGAGCAGAGAGAAGCGCACGCACATCTAGGCGCCCTACGAGCACCTGTTTCTATTCACCCCAGCACAGGACTTGCACTTGCCGATCTGCGCCCTGCCTGTGGGATTAATGCATTTTCCTGGCGCATTTTCCCTGTTTACATGAGTGGGATGCACGAGAAAGTTGACATGATGCGCTGCTCTCGCGTTTATGTAAACGGAGCTTATCAGCCGTCCTAGTGTTATGCGCTTTTCTTACAGTTGCACTGTAAAAACTAGCCGTCACTTTGACGGTCACCATTTGGTCAATTTCGACGGGTCCTCGGTGTATTCCAGATTCAGATTCAGATTTATTTCAACAACACTTGGTTGCCGAGGAGGCGAACAAAAAGGCAATCAAAAGTTGCCTGACGAAGCGTCCACCCCCTTTACACTCTACAACTGAGCAGTGGGCAGGTTTAACCAAAGAAAACAGACCGTAACACCAAAGAGACATTGCATATAACATTATACACGAAAACAAAAAAAAAAGAAAAAACAAGAAAAATAGCACATATTCACTTAAGGCACACAATTAAGAAATGCTGCAAAAAGTATATTCGTCAGTCAACATTGTTACACAGAATTGCACATAAAATACAAATATCGGTGTCCCTGAACATAACAAAAGGCATGAAGAGCTTAACTAAGCCAGCCAAAGTAAGGTTTTCTTTTCTAATAGAACATGGATTTTTTACTTTTTTTATAGGGCAGATATGTGCAGAAAAAGTAAGCCATTGCTATGTCACAAAAAGAAATGGGTTAGCTTTTTGCTAAATGCTTTCATGGAACGACTGTCGTGAATGATTTCTATAATACCCGGGTACTTATTTAGAAGATCAGCGATTCGATACTTTAGCGTTTGTGTACCGTAGTTCGTACGCACTAGTTCTTTTCTACAGGTAATATGCCGAAGGTTATGGTCGTGGTCTCTAAAGAAGAAAGTTTGCGAGAACCCAGCCGGGTCCATTTTTATTTGATCATATATTTTCAAAGCTACTCTTTTGTTCATGATATTCGTGATAGTTAATATCTGATGTTTTTCGAAAAGTGGGGCTGAGGGGGCTCTATATGGAGAGTTTTCTATTAATCGTATGGCTCGTTTTTGTAGTATAAGCAGGTTTTCCATGTTTGTTTTTGTCGTAGTTCCCCAGACAAGAATACAATATTGCAAACGAGAAAAAACTAGACTATAATACAACTGTTTCTTTAACCACATTGGTAGTAAGTTCTTTACTTTAAAGATAATTCCGATTGATCAGGAAATATCTTTTCGTATTTTTTCTATGTGCAAAGACCAGCTCAGATTTTCTTGAAAAATAACCCCCAGAAATTTGTGAGAGTTTACTCGTTCTAGGTGTTCCCCACGAAATTGTATAATAGGTTCTCTACTGATGGCTTTATTTCTGGGACGGAAAATAATGTACTTTGTTTTATTAGTGTTCAAGGCTAATTGATTAATGTTAAGCCATTGTGATAGGTTGCTTAGCCAGCTGTTTGTTTGCCTTTCAAGCATTTCTAAGTCTGTTCCAGAAAAAAATACGTTAGTATCGTCTGCATACAGGATTATATCTGGCGTAAGTGGAATATCGATAATGTCATTAATATAAAACAAAAAGAGTAAGGGCCCTAAGATGGAGCCTTGTGGGACCCCGTATTTTATTGTTCCTAGACCTGATTTTGCTTGGTTTATCTGCACGTATTGTTGTCGACTATCTAAGTAACTTTTTATTAAGTCAAATGCGATTCCTCTGATTCCATAGTTGTATAACTTTTGCAACAATATATTGTGTTTGATGGAATCAAACGCTTTCTTGAAGTCAAGGAAAAGTCCTATTGTATGATATTTTTGCTCAAAGTTGCTTATTATTTTATCTTTAGTGTTAAGTAATGCTTTTCCTTCGGCGTGAATCAGGGGGAGAGGGCAGTGCAACGAGGAGCACAAAAAAATAAACAAAATTTTCGGCCTTCAGATTAGCTCTTCTTCGTAAACGTCATACGACCGATGACCTATCGCGATGCGGTCGCGTTTGGCGCCGCACGGACTGCGCATGCGATTTTCCAGTCTCCCCGGAGCCTTCGAACGGAGTGGACCTGCGTCGCTCGCTTCTCTGTTCCTTGCTGCCTCGTTTTCGCTGCCAGTCTCGCCCTAGCAGTCAACGCGGTCGGTCGCGCGCGGCGCTCGCTCCGTCGAGTTCGTGCGCGCCTCGAGGCCGCGGCGTGTGCCGCTGGCCCTTGCGGCCCTCCGCCATCCTGTGCCTACCGTGATCGTGTGTGCCCTGTGCGCTGGAGCCCTGTGTTTTGGATTACCGCTCCTAACCAAGTGTTCCTCGGCCCTTCCACCATACCAACTACCTGGTGTGATTATCCTCGTGCCTGTTCAGGAGCCTGGACCGACGGCCGCAAAAGTAAGTTTGTGCCACTTTTCTTAGGCCTTTCGCCGCCCGCCCACGTGGTTCGCGTCTCCTGATTTCGCCTTTTTCCGATCTCACTCACTTTAAATCTAGTCTTCCCTCACTATTTTCCCCTTTCCTTCCAAATCTTCCTACTCTTCGCGTGCTCACTGTGTTTTCTAGCGCTCGCATTTCTCCTCATCGTTCTTCTCTTTTCCACTATCCCTTTATCAGACCAGTAGCCCTATTCCTTCCACCCTCGTGTCCTAAGCCTTTTTTTCCTTGCCGTTCCGCGTGGGACTCACCACGTAACTTAAATTTTCTTAAGTCATTTACTTCAACACCAGTCTTTTCTATTTATTTCCACTCTTCCTTCCAAGTCTTTCTACTCTTCTTCTCGTGTTCACTTGTTTTTTACTCGTGTTCCCTGACCACCTCCCTCGTGTCCTAAGCCTTTTCTCGCCCACCCAAGTGGGACTCACCTGTCCCTTGAGCTTTCCTAACTCACTTACTTCAACACTAGTCCTTTTCTCCTTATTTTCTCTTTTCCTTCCAAATCTTTCTACTCTTTCTCGCGTATTTGGTCGTGTCTTTTACACCCGAGGGCAAACATTTCCTCGTTCTTCTGCCTATCCTTGACCATCCCTTTCTCCCTCCCCTAGCCCTATTTCTTCTACAAGCCTGATGCAATAAGGGAACAAGACAGTACACCTTTTGAACTAAAGTGTAAAATTTTTCCGCAAGGTGCGATATATCACAGCGGTGGACTGTCGTCGCAACTTGACAAAGCCCATGCCTTGCAAGCGACATTAAAGAGTTAGTCAGGTTAAAATTCATTGTTGTGCATGACAGTTGAAGCGCAACACAGTTCATAAATGGAAGTTAGACAGATGCGTTATCTCCCTTTTATAGAAAAGAGAACTATGTTTTGATTTCATTTACAAGTATTTAATGATGGCAACAAATTCTAGCTTTAGTAAATAGTTTTTCATGTTCCCTTTATTCAACATGCTTTCACAGTTTTATTTTAATTGTTTGGAAAGCTTATTGGAGCTGAAAATGCCCTTCGAACCTGCGGTGTGTAATAGAAGCTGCAGTCACTTGCCTTCTATTTATGGGCATCTATGATGCCACTTAGCAGGTGCAAGGTGGTCAATCGCAACGACAAGTCAGTGTCAATGGATTGACCCCCCTATAGTGATTCTTTACTTCATTGTTTAGTTGTGTCCACATTTTGTATATTGCCTTGATTATGAGGCACGTAATATTATATCTGTTTACTATATTTTTTACCTGATGTCCTTCCTGACTCAGGTGCTCAGCTACTGATTCCAAGTGAGGGATCAAACACTATCCATAGTAGCTGCATTGCTCTGGAGGCTAAATGCAAAGAAGCACGTGTGCTAAGCGATGTCGGTGCATCCTAAATTAAGAACTCTAGGTGGCCAAAATTAATCAGTAGCCCTTCAGTACAGCCTTTCTCATTGGCCATATCCTGGAATTTATTTTCTTACAATTTTCTAAAATGATGGCCATGATTTTTGTGTGCTTGGAAATAATGTCTATTTTCTTTGGTCACTTTTCCTGTGCAGATGCCATTTGCGACAAACTGCATTTGACGCATCAGAGGCACAAGGTTTTATTTGCAGCTGGCTGCCCGGTTCATGTGATGGAAGGAAGAGACGCCTTGCCGAAGTCTTCTCCCCCCTCCAACCAAGCACGCCACCTGCGATTGCGGGGACAGCCCCCTGCACTGTGCTCGCATGTGTGCCTCCCAATCCCCTGGCCTCTTCCACTTCCTGAGGGCCCTCCCTCCCTCCCTACAGCCCCTGCCACCACCCATCCCACAGCCCCTGGCACCATCCTTCCCGGCCCCTAACGATTAATTCTCTTTGGACTTTTTCATAAAATAAATGTTTTCATGAATACTTTGGTTGTCTCATTTTATGAATAGTTGCATGGTTGCTTACGAGTGAACATTTGCATTAATGTTGGCCACTGAAGATAAAAATTAACATAGGCTTTACTGGCGAGTCATAAATAGAAAAGGGCAGTGGCATGCCAATCTTTAAGCCACTGATCTCACAGGTTGTATGCACTGTCATGAATGGAAAAGCCTGTGCTTAGTCTGCATTGACAGTGCCAAATGGCTGAACATAACAATCTTGGCATCAACAGTGGGTTATTTCAGTACATATTGGTAGGGCCAGAATGGCTATCCATGGGACTAATATTGGCACCAACAATGGGACATCAATGGAATAGCTGATGTTCAGTACATAGTGGTAGTACCAGCATGGTTGAACATTGGACTGATACTTGCAGGACCAATGAAGTTTGAGTGGAAAGGCCAGTGATATGCCCATGCTGGCAGTGCCACAATGGCTGAACAATGGGACAATCTTGGTATGAAGTATGGGCCAAGGTTGGAAAATGTAGTAATGTGCTCCTATGCCAATTCCAGCCCAATATTGATGCCACTGTATTCCAACAATAAGCCATTGTTGGTACAATCTTGGCGTGCTGCCTGGGCTACGTGCCTGTCACTCCAAGATCTGTCGTGCCGTTCCGTGGCGATGGCCTTGATGATGTTGAAGACTGGGTCCAACACTATGAAAGAGTAGCGCGACATAACGGGTGGACTCCCGACCAATGCCTGCAGAACCTGTACTTCTCCCTGGAAGTCACAGCGAAGTATTGGTTTGAGAACCATGAGGCTTCGTTAACATCATGGGAGACGTGCAAGAGCGAACTGGTACGCACGTTCGCGAACCAGCACCGGCGACAGCAAGCTGAAGATCCGCTCCACGCTCGCATCCAGGCACCTACCGAAAGCGTCAGAAGCTTCGTCGAAGACGTGCTGCGTCTGAGTGCCCGCGCCGACCCGCGGGCTACTGAGGAGAAAAAGGTACGGGCGCTGATGAGGGGTGTCCGGAATGACATCTTTGGAGGCCTCATCCGCAATCCTCCGACCACAGTAGCCGGATTCGTCGCTGAAGCTACCAACATCGAGCACGCATTGGCAAGAACCAGTCACTTTCAGAGACTGAGCGCCCTTCCTGTCGTCTCAATTCTTGGCTTGTCTGGCTTGGGCGGAGTTGGTCTCGCCGATATTCGAGAAATAATTCGCGACGTCATCCGCGAGGAGCTGAAAAAGCTCTTCCCTACTCCTGAGCAGTCCGCCTCTGTCTCCATCGCGTCCGCCGTTCGCGAAGAACTGCGACACGCGCTGGCGCGAGAAGACGCCCCAATTGTAGCTGCAGCCGACCCACCAGCTCTTAGCTACGCCGCCGCAGTTCGTCGTCCTCCTCCCGCCCATCGCCAGGACCAGAGCGCTCCCGATTCCGGCCTTCGACGCCGCGAGTTCCTGCACTCGTCTGATGCACGCCTGGGACCGCCGAGACGCAGGAAGACCGACATCTGGAGGACTGCTGACCGGCGACCACTGTGTTTTCACTGCGGTGAGCCTGATCACATGTATCGCTCCTGTCCATACCGCGAACTCGGCCTAAGGGGTTTTCACCGGGCCGATCCGTGCCCCCGCTGCGGTGAGCAGCCCCGCGACATACAAGACTACGTTCGACGTTCTCCATCACCGGTTACAGCTCCTCGTCGCACCTCCCGGTCGCCGCCCCCTCGCCGCCCACCGTCCCCTTCTCGCGGGTCTCGCCGTGAGAGCCTGTCGCCGCTTCGGGAAAACTGAGTACGGCGACGCCTGGAGGTGGCGTTGCCGGAGTCGCACGAAGCAAAGAACCTCCGCCTACGGTAGTGTGTTCCAGCTCGACCGATGGTATCTTTGGAAGCGCAAACCGTTTTGTAACCTCTAGCAATGTGAACATTCTGATCGACGGGCGCGACGTAACGGCGCTTGGGGACACCGCCGCCGATTACTCGGTCTTCAGCGGCAGTTTCTCTCGGCGTCTTCGCAAGGTTACCACCCAGTGGGACGGACCGCCTATACGTACGGCGGGCGGCCACATCGTAAACCCTGTTGGCAAGTGCACTGCCCGCGTCGAGATCCACGGTGACACGTGCCCCGCCACATTCGTGATATTGGAGAATTGCTCTAAAGATGTTATTCTGGGCATGGACTTTCTCCGTGAATATGGCGCCGTAATCGACATAGGGCAGAACAGGTTGACCCTCCGCGCACGTTCTTCATCGCCAGTCCCGCCCCGGGCCACAGGCTTTGCGATGAAAGTTGATGCCGATCATGTACACTTGCCGCCGTTGTCGACAGTTTTCCTGCCGGTCCGAGCCGATACAACAGCATGTGGAGAAGGCGTTCTGGAAGGCAGTGTCCAGATGTTACTTACGCGTGGCATTGGTGTTGCGCGAGGGGTCGCAAATGTTCAACGAGGGCGAGCCAACATCTTCGTGACCAACTTCAGGAACGAGCCGCAGCACCTGACGAAATGGTCAGTAGTAGCCCAAATGGAAGAACTTAGCGACGTTCGTGAAGCAGTTGCGCTGCCTAAGGAGGCGGCCCCGCACGAGTCACGAGACCCTACAACGTTGCCCCTGGATATCGATCCCTAACTTGAGCCTTCCCAAACACGCGAACTGCTCTCTCTTTTGCATCGGTACAACGACTGTCTCGCGACGACATCCCGAGTTCGCCAGACACCCGTCGCCAAGCATCGAATTATTGTCGACACCGCAACGCATCCGATTCGCCAACCGCCATACCGCGTTTCCTTGAAGAAAAGGGAAACCATCCAGGAGCAAGTGCGCGAAATGATACGCGACGACGTCATCCAACCATCCAACAGTCCGTGGTCCGCACCTGTAGTGCTGGTCAAGAAAAAAGACGGGACCCTTCGATTTTGTGTTGACTACCGGCGACTCAATAAGGTGACCAAGAAGGACGTGTATCCACTCCCACGCATCGACGACACCCTCGACCGTCTTCGTCATGCCCGCTATTTTTCGTCCATCGACTTGAAGAGTGGATACTGGCAAATTGAAGTGGATGAGCGCGACCGCGAGAAGACCGCATTTATAACCCCGCATGGCCTCTACGAGTTTAAGGTGATGCCGTTTGGCCTGTGTACAGCACCCGCGACATTTCAACGCGTCATGGATACTGTGCTAGCAGACATGTCTCGTGTATCTGGATGACGTTGTCATGTTCTCAAGCACTTTCAGAGACCATCTGGTGCGTCTTGAAGCAGTTCTTCAAGCTCTTCTGAACGCCGGACTTACGCTCAAGCCTTCGAAGTGCCGCTTCGCATACAGTGAACTGAAGTTCCTTGGTCATATCGTCAGCCAAGTGGGTGTGAAGCCAGATCCCGAGAAAACGGCTGCCGTCGCATCCTTCCCTCCACCGTCGGACAAGAAGACCGTCAGAAGGTTTCTCGGTCTCTGCGTTTCGTTCGGAACTTTGCCCAGATCGCGGCGCCACTTTACCGCCTTACAAAGGATAGCGTTGTCTTTGAGTGGACCGAGGAGCAACAATCAGCATTCCGCCAATTAAAACACGCCCTTGCAACATCCCCCATACTAGGCCATTTTGATCAAGACGCCGACACTGAACTCAACACGGACGCCAGCAACAAAGGACTAGGAGCAGTGCTGGTGCAATTCCAGGACGGCGCTGAGAGGGTTATTGCGTATGCCAGCCGAGCTCTTTCGCAGGCGGAGGGCAATTACTCGACAACTGATAAAGAGTGCCTCGCTGTCATCTGGGCCATCACCAAATTCCGGCCGTATCTGTACGGTCGCCCTTTTCGTGTCGTCCCCGACCACCATTCGCTGTGCTGGCTCGCAAATATTAAGGATCCAGCAGGCCGCCTTGCCCGGTGGAGCCTTCGGCTACAGGAGTACGACGTCACAATCACCTACAAGTCCGGCCGCAAACATCATGATGCTGACTGCTTGTCTCGAGCCCCTGTGGATCCGGCACCGGGAGGCGAAAATGACGACGAGGGCGGCTTTCTTGGGGCATTGGACACGGCAGATATGGCTGCTCGGCAACGCAGTGATCCTCAGATCGGTCAGCTGATGGCGCACTTGGAAGGCCACGAAGATGCGGTGCCTCGCGTTTTAAAGCGCATGCTGCCGACGTTCAAGATAATGCACGGCGTATTGTACAAGCAGAACTTCGACAGCAGCCCGAGGTCGTGGCTTCTTGTTGTGCCAGAAGACCTGCGCTCCGAGGTCGCCCAAGCTTGCCACGACGATCCTACAGCTGGTCGCCTTGGCTACAGCCAGACACTTTCACGTATTCGAGAACGGTACTACTGGCCGACACTTCCCAAGTACGTCCGTCACTACGCAAGAACTTGTCGAGAGTGTCAAAGGCGCAAAACACCGCCCATACGACCAGCTGGTCTTCTCCAACCACTCGAACCACCACCTGCTCCGTTCCACACTGTCGGAATGGATTTTCTTGGTCCATTTCCGACCTCGCATTCGGGCAACAGGTACGTTATTATAGCGACGGACTACCTAACGCGATACGCGGAGTCCCGAGCACTTCCGTCTGCGACAGCTGTTGAGGCAGCCAAATTTTTTATTGAGTGCATAGTGCTCCGTCACGGTGCCCCTGCCGTTTTGATCACTGACCGGGGTGCCGCGTTTCTGGCCAAGCTCACACAGGAGATCCTCCGTCACAGCTGCACCAGCCACCGCCGAACTACTGCGTACCATCCGCAAACGAATGGGCTGACGGAGCGGCTGAACAAGACCATGGCCGACATGATCGCCATGTACGTGGATGTCGCCAATCGCAGTTGGGACTCCATACTGCCCTACGTTACATTCGCTTATAATACCGCTGTCCAGGAGGCGACCGGTATGACCCCTTTCCAGCTGGTCCACGGCAGACAGGTCACCACGATGCTTGACGCTATGCTACCGCACGAGCCGCCTGTCGACGTAGACGATGGTGCCCGACTAGTATGCGAGCGCGCGGAAGAAGCTCGGAAACTCGCTAGACTCCGCATCCGACACCAACAGCATGCCGACGCTCGTCGGTACGATCTCCGTCGACGCGACGTCCATTTTTACCCTGGAGACAAGGTCTATGTGTGGACGCCGGTACGCCGTCGAGGTCTCTCCGACGAACTCATAAAGCGGTACTTTGGGCCGTATACAGTTCTTCGCCGCATCGGTGAACTAAACTACGAGGTGCTGCCCGAAGGAACGCGACCGTCATCACGTCGTTCACCCCGCCCTGAAATTGTGCACGTAGTGCGGCTTAAGCCGTACTACGCGCGATGATCGCCTGCCCCCGAACGGATTTGCCTACCTCCTTCTACACTGGCCAGCAGGAGTTTTCGTGCGTGTGTGCGGCTTTGCGTCCTGTGCCTTTACTTCCGTGTTAGCATCGGGACGATGCTTCTCTATAGGGGGAGGTATTGTCGCGAGAGGAAGAAAAAGACGAGGAGTGTTTGCCGCGCGCCGACGACGACGTTGCTGCTGGTGGACCTCCCTGTTTTTCTGTGCTCCCTGTTTTCAAGTGTTCTCGCCGCCGGCCTGTACGTCAAGCTGTGACAATACAATCTGTATGACATGTCATACAATCTGTATGATATATCATACAATTCTTATGATATATCATACAGATTTTATTATGTCATACAGATTGTATGATATTCTATGATGAATGATCTATGAGGTTACTGCATCATAGAATTTTTTTCAGCAGGGATGACATCTGCAGTCTCATCCCTGCGCGTATAAATTTTTCCATGGGAGGTCCACACGAACTTCCGTCCCACCACTTTCTTGCGGGCAGCCGCAGCACCCAAGAAGTGCTCATTTACGTACACAGAACAGCCTTCCCTGCCGAAGTCAAGATCTTTAGTTGCTAGCCCCCTTTTCCGGAATTTCTGCAGAACCTTGTCGCGTTTAGTGCGCTGTCAAAAACGGACAATAATGTTTTTTTTGTTTGCTTGAATGTTGGGACGCGGATGCATACATCAATGACGGAGTCAGCTATTGGTTCATCTAGGAAAGCTCCAAATCTCTTGACAGCGTCGCATGGGTCGCCGGTATCTGGTACCCCTTTGATCTCAAGGTTATTAGCCATCTGGTACTGTTCCAACTCTTCTATCCTTTCACTCAGCCGTTTATTTTCTGCTGTCAGCTCATCGTTCTTCTTCGTAAGTATCTTAACTTCTTTTCACAGCTCTTTTAACTCATTCTTGATTTTATTTACGCCATCACACATGTCATTGCAGTTTTTCACCCTTTCAACGTTCTAAGATCAGCCCTCATTTCCCGCTTCTGATCTTTTAACGCCTAACTGATATATTTCACATCTTTTCTCATGACGAACACTGTAGTGCGTGACACAGATTAACACCAAATTCAGACCATGTACGGACAGTTTTCTGGATTGCATAATAAGGACCAAAAGCCTCACCTGCAATAGCAAAAGTGTGCTTAACACGGTGTCTGTTGCAGCCGGTGCCGAACTGAAGCCGAGCTGGGCTGTCGCGCTATTTATGGGGCACGATCCGATCTTCGATGACGCCCCCTTGCCGGTCACCTCAGTCCCACCGCGCATGCGCTGCAGGGTGTTGATACGAGCTCAGGAGCCGGCGATCTTTCTTCACAGTCTTTCTTCTTTATTCACGGCTTCTTTCTTCACGGGCGATGGAAACAACAGGCTTGCAGAACTACAATAGCAAAAGTATGCTTAGCACGATGTCTGTTGCAGCCGCCGCCGAACTCAATCCTGATGAATGAGGAATCGCGCACCTAGTTTTCGTCTGTTCGCTGATACATGATAGCAGAGTACGTGCCCACTACCTTAGTTCTGTATACGCCTCATCTGTCCTCCTAACCTCACTAAGCTTTATGCACACCCTTTAAGACCCGCTAGTTCCTCGAACAGCACTGCTAGGTAAGCCTCATTGGATAAGGATCTAGCGTTACATGTTGGCGCGTTCAGTTTCCAATGGCGGCCTGTCCGGAGCCAGAGGTTCTTAGCACCTTCCGCCATATCACAGGTCTGACCACCACTTTGGTGAGTTGGTTCGCAGCCGTTGGGTCAGGCTGGGGCCAGGTACTATACCAGGGTGGCGGAATCCTGCTATGGGAAAGCAGTGCGTTGTCGGTCCGGGTCCATGAGATCAGGCTGCACTCAAGGCCTGGTGATGCAATTCCATCTACACGCGCGGTTCTTTTTGTTAACCCGGTAGAGAACTCCTCGTAACCAGTATTTCATACCCAATCCTCTTCCATACGAGGTGGATTCTGTGCCTCAACGCTATCACTGCACTTTGTCCGTCCACATTGGAGCAATTGCAAACACTACTGACGTGCCCGGTCTTCGTGCATTCTTGGCACTTGACAGTATCCGGGACGAAAGGCCTATCTACGTACAGGAGGTGGCCAACCTTCACATATGCTGGAATGAAGCTCCCTAGGAAAGTCAACTTGTTGCACTTTGTCCTCCCAAGTCGCTGGGATTGCAGTATTGCAGCGCGTTTGGTAGCTGGTTGGACGAAAATAGGCAGGCTGGAGTCGCAGATGCCTCCATCGACATCCTAACTGACGCCTGCCTTAGTGCCGCTGCCTTGACGTACATACGTGGGAGCGAGCGCTCATGCAGGCGAGCTTTTTGATGCGGTTGAAACGCGAGGACGTTCCCATAACGATTGATCCTCACGTGTTTATTCATTCCCAGGAGTCAAGCCTGCAGGAAAAAAGCCGTATCTTGCCTTTTGATGTTGTTGAGACTGTCGGTGCGAGTCTGGGGCACAAGCAGGAAAATATGCACCGATGATTTTCGCTCCGTGGTGATAGTGGACGTACTCGACGATGACGAGTCCTCACCTCTGCGCAGTCTTTGTTTGGCTTTCATGCTCAGGTCTCTTACAAAGCCGTCGTTACCGAGCAATCATTGCTAGCGTCTTAATACTGAACGATGGCCTGGCTGCATGCGTCTTTCGGTACGCCAAGACGTAGGCCAACGGGTTCCACAGGCGGTCCAAGAGTGTAAACTTCGATCACCGTCATAAAAGAAAAATAGAACCTCCACGATAATACCGTAAAGTTCTAAATACTGAAGAGGCGGAGGGAGGACGTTCTAGTGTAGAACTACTCTGTCATCTTTCCTGACCAATGGAGAGTTGTCCAAGGTTAAATTATGTACCAACAGGAGAGTAAATATTTCCTAAAAAAGAATCAGACGGTTCAACGAAGTGAGATGTTCATTTTGAATCAGGCAGAGAGAATTCAGCTTAATAAAACTCACAGATTCAGTGCTTAAAATGCCGATACCCCCAAAGTCGCGCCCCTGGGCCAGCCGGTAAGTAGAAACCCTTCTTACGTTAACCTTTTATTTCCGAGGAATGCCTCGTTGATGCTTTGTAGCTAGCTGGCCTGCTCTGTGTATTAATTGCAAATATAATAAATAGCATATAAGTGTTCAAGCTTTGTAGTACCTCCCTTTGTAGTACGGACCCTTCCGTGGTTAGCGAGCTGACGCTGCATCCGCGGAGTGGAAGTGCTAGGCGGATGACTGTCCCCGACAGTATTTACACAAGTCTTCAGTGACTTGATAGCGAAAAACATTAAACGAATGAATTGGAGGTCAGTCATGAGAAACCCCCGAAAGTATTTCAAAGGAGATTTCCGCATTCTTCGCAAATGGCTGCTTGAGGGGAAAAAATGTTTAGTACAAAGCGGTCTGTGGCCCACAGCCAAGTAAGTGATATTTTGGGATTGTAAAAAGAAACCCTGCAATTGATGTAGGGTGCCTAGTAATTTATGCTTGCTGAAAAGCTGTCAGTAAAAGATAAAATCAGGTTTAAACACAAAGTAGCGCATTGAAATGGTACACACTTATCACCTCAACAAAAAGAAACATTTGGTTTGGTTTATTGGGGTTTAACGTCCCGATGCAACTCAGGCTATAAGGGACGCCGTAGTGAAGGGGTCCGGAAATTTCGACCACCTAGGGTTCATTAACGTGCACTGACATCGCACAGCACACCGGCCTCTAGAATTTCGCCTTCATCGAAATTTGACCGCCGCGGCCGGGATCGAGCCAGCGTGTTTCGGGTCAGCAGCCAGGCGCCGTAACCACTGAGCCACCGCGGCGGGTGGAAAAGAAACATTTCACATCCAAAAAATTCTAATGCCGATTACGATACTCCCTAATGCGAAATTTGGCGCCTCTCTCTACTTCAGTGGCGCGAATGGCAGGGTTGTCTTGACGGCGGCGCGAACGACAGAGTCCTCTAGAAGGCGGAGCCAAGCCTCTACTTCAGCACCGCGAAGTCATGGGTCCTCTCGGCGGTGGCGAAGGGCTTGTGCTTCGGCGGCGTCGCTGAGCCTCTGCTCGGGCAGCTCGTATAGTGGCAGACGAAGCATTTCCACCGGTTCCGTCACTCATTCTTCAGAGAGCACTGGCTGAGACTATTTTGTATTGCATTGTTCTGAGCAGACGGTTAATACAAGAAAGACAACGCTAAGGGGGGTGTGGTTGGCGGGAAAATATATCGCGCGAAGCACATTTCACAGCAGCAGCTCGCCCACCAGGCGCAGTGTGACGCCACTGGGAGGCGGCAGCGCTTGCCGCCGCAGACAAACTTCCCCTCCACGAGCCACCCTTCTTCCGCCCGTGCAGCGGTGATGTATGACGGCGCGCTGCTTTTGGAAGCGGGCGGCGGCGCTGAGAGAGGGAGGTGCGCCGCAGCTCGCGATAAAGCTCGGAATGCATGCGACGACACGACTATAGTTACTCTCCTGCAGGGTGCCAGCCGACCGTGCGGCGGCGTGCAACATGCCTTTGTCACCTCTAGCACCCTTCGCGAAGCGCGCGGGAAAATTGCAGTCAGCAGACCACAGTAGAGCGAAAGTCGCCGCATGTGATAAGTGTAGCTGGTGCCACTGCAGAATGAATTCAGTTCACCTATATGCCGGCGGAATATGTGAATGTAAGTCTACAAACGAAGAATTCCAAACTCTTGAGACACTGAAGAAAAATGCTTTATTAGGAGGGTACGCGAAGTCTGAAATGAACTTGGACTTCAAGGAACCAGCCTAGCGATTCATGCGTGGCTTATAGCCGCGCATGTTTTTCTGTTAATGAATATTAGGCGCATTTAAATTGCAATAATTCATTTCAACACTTCAAAAGGCGCCAAGAAACATCCAGAGGGGTTGACTTGCAGGTAAGACGTCGATTTAAAACTGGGACAGAATATAAGTCATTTTGATCGTGCCAGATTGGTATCGCGAAAGCGTTTGAAACTGACTGAAAGGTACAGAGACATCACTAAAGGAATTTCACAGAAAAAGGCATAATTACTTAACTTGCAGATATAGTAACTAGACAAGTAATCTGATTTCTTCTTGTCCCAGAGTCCGTAGCAAGTTTCGCCATAAAGCGGGCTACTGAAACCCCTGATGGAGAAAGCTACGTAAATGAGAAACGCCGTGATGGCCGCTGAAATTGTCAAATATTGCTTTGTAGCGCGTGTTCTTCTGACCCGTTTCAATGTTAGCAGCCATCTAATCGAAGTTAATTAAAATGTATGCTCTCTGATGATGACATTTTCTGCAGTCAGTTCAAATGGGTTGCGTCTAACGTGAATGCCAGGGCGGATTCATATGGGGAAATTCATGGAAGGCGTGATTAGGGAATTGTCTGACCTGTACATTTGCATGACGTCAAAAAGTCATCGGAATGAAAATAGACACCGCCAACCTGCAAGGAACATGAACGAAACAAAGCCTAAATCTAAAAAAAGAAGGCTGAGCCGAACCGGGACGCACATTTATAATTAAGAAGCACACACCATATGTAATATTTGTTACAGATGCAGAGCGCCAAAGAATTCCTCCTGTTTGGGACAAAGAATAAACACACCTGATTCTAAAAAAAAAGTTGCCGTTTACATGCCCGATGGTGGCCCCGCAAATAACTATAAGGGGAAAAATAACAGAGAATGTTTACTACATTCGAATTAGTGCGAAACCGCAGATTTGGGCTATGTAGAAGACGATGATGAGCAGGCAATGGCGCGGGACAGAGCGCTCGCGCTTCCCGGACTGCACCGAACCTTGGCGAATCTCCGCCGTGGGACTGTGGCATCGCCTAAGAGGCGACAAAAACATAAAATCATCAAGAGGCGATTTCAACGCGATTTCAACGCGAGGGATGGGCGTTCTGAGCGAAAAATCATCAGCATGAACCTGGCAGGTGGTGCCCACAGATCAAACTGGAAGTCGGGTGGACCACCTGCTTTCTGTGACCTTGCGTGGAGGGAGAAATGACTTTAACGACCAAGGGATTTATGCCACGTAGTACCCTGGGTCCACGCAAGACTCCACTGCAGTATAGGCTCATCAGTTGATGAGTTCCTTGACGTGGGCGGCTCGGTTAGGGGCGATCTTATGCCCATACAGAGTTGCGTGTTGCCAAACTATATCCCGTAGGCGCACTCGAGCTGACGACGCCTAGGAGTGCACTCACGTGAAGATACAAACGGTTCCACGTGAAAAGCTTTGTGACATCGCCATTCTGTAGATCTTGCGTCATTTTGAACAGCGTTGGGCGGCGCACATCAAGCATCCAACTGCGCAGCTTTCATAGCTCCTTGGAGTCAGAGACTTTAAGCATTCGGAGGCAAGTATCCAGGATCTAGCGAGGCGGTTTGCATAGGCCCTTGCAACCACTTGTTTATAGCGGTGTGAAAATACCGACTTCATGGCACGTGACTGTACTCCTAGGCGTCGTCTGCTCAGGTGCACCTATTGGATATGGTTTTCCAATACGCGGCCGGGTCCGCCGAGTGCAGATGGATCTCCCAATCCTCCAAAGGGCTCGAGCCCCACGGGTAAGGGTCATCAGGGCATTCAAGAAGAATAGATGCATTTAGTATACCGTAGGAGCGCTTGTGTACGTTATACGCAAGCATTTAGAGGCAGGTTACTGTGGAAATCGCAAGAGCACTTTTAGATTACCGTACAACAACCCGAACGCAAGAATTGCGAAGGCCGCAGTGGCGCCATCTCGTGTTACAATGTAAAGACATTTTGCGTCATATTATTCGTGCTTAGCCAAGGGATTGACCAAGCTTACCTAAGTCATCTCACGTAGACAGCCGCCTGCATGGCGTCCCCAAATGAGTGGTGGTGGGAGCATTGCGACGATGTCAGCATCAACACGTGCTACGAACACTGCGACGGGCCAGCCACGACCGGTCGCGGGCCAGCTGACCACCGAAGCGGCTACTTTTGGTAGAGCTATGACTACCTTGGCGTAAAAATCCAAATCAAGCCAATCCACAGTAGGCGATGTTTTGTTCGGTTTAGGAACAGCGGAATCGTTACAAAGGATCCAAAATAGGGCAAGTTTATCACTCATTCGTTTTGCTGTCGGTGAGAGGAGGCAAAGCGAATGTCACGTGTCCTATTTAAGGGCAATGATGGTGCCTAAAAACCCAATAGCATTGACAATTTCTCTCCGAAGCGGGCAATGGGGGCGCCGCCATGTTGACAACGCCATTCTTCCTGGCGTACGCAAGAGCACACACGCTAAATTGGAAAAATAGCGTACGTAACGCGAACGTACGTCAAACCTCGGTTTGCAATAGGGTTTTGGGCATGCACAGTACGACTGACGCTATTTTATAGCGTTCGCTATACTTCTGCGTATGTCTACGTACCGCTACACTAAAACTCTCAAATGTGGGTAACAGCAGTGTGGGTATGGCTGCATTTGCTACAGGAAGGGTTGTATGTCCCCGGGTGGATGCGGGAGAGCAAATAGGGTGCGGAAAGGGTACTGATCTGAAGGCGGCGCCATAATATTTGGAGATAATCGCGAACGGATTTGAGGGGTGGGGGGGGGGGGGGGAGATATAGCTGGCGCTCAGCGCAGTGTGGCTGAATCAGCTCGCTGAAGGAGTCCTTGCGCTCACGGGAAGAGTCCGGGGTAAATTTTGCTGCCGCCCGGTTGATAAGACTTCGAGCGGGGTCATTGGCAGCTTCGTTGCTGGCATTCCTAGTGTGCGCAGGCACCAAGGTCTGCTCCACATGGCGGGGCGGGTTTAGGGGGAGGGGGGGGGGTGAGCTGAGGATGTGGAAAGGGGTCTCATGGACCCTGACTAGTGCAGAATATAAGATGGCAGTTTTTGAGTGGCTAAGGACGTACCAGGCATGAGTGTGTGTAAGGGAAGCGCGATTGCAGCCTCTTCTGATAATTCCCGGGTGGATGTGACAGGGAGGTGGAGAGTGGCGATTGGTTAGAATGTGTGGTTAACGAATTATCAAAACCTGCCCGTCGGAGAGTGAGCAAACTGCTCACTGTGGCAGGTGACAGCTAAATTAATGATTGGTCGCTCGGGAAAAGCAACCTAGGCAACACAAGGCCAATCGCTGGCCAGTGGCACATCGCGTAACCGCTGAAACTGTGCGCCAGGAGAGGTGTGAGAACTCCCTAGGATCTATGAGCGTAAATAGAGTTAGTTTATGTTAGTTTACTGGAGTTTAGCGTACCAAAGCCTCTAGGGCTATGAGGAGTGCCGTAGTAAAGAGCTTCAGAAATTCCGACCACCCGAGGTTCTTAAACTTGCACTGAGATCGCACAGCAAACGGCCTCTAGAATTTCGCCTCCAACGAAATTTGACCGACACGACCGGGATCGAACCCGCGTCTTTCGGGTCAGCAGCCGGGTGCCATAACCACACAGCCGCGGCGGCAAGAATAACCTCCGGCATATATAGTAATTAATCCATTACTGTTGCTTTTACTTTTACATTACTCTTAATATTGCTGATGAGTCTACTGTGCTTTTGCGTTCGGATTTTCTTTTTAGTCAACAAAATAATATAAATAAATGCCTTCCGCATATTGTGCTTTGAGGTCCTTGTTTTCATGAAAGGCAATGCGCCAAGTCGTGGGTTTTTGGAAGTTCCCTCTGCAGTCTTTCCCTCGCAATCGCATCTTGCGCTGTGTTGCTGCGGTGGCTAGTCAACTCTCCTTTTCTTCTCATTTCCGTTCATTAGGTAAATACTGTATATCCCGCAACAGGCGATAGTGAATTTTGTGGCCTTCTCTATGCTGTTAAACTAGAGCTGCAGCAAATGCCGAAACTGTTTGCATTCGTGTTTCCATTGCGCTCAGTTTGTAGTTGCATCTCCTTTGAAGTGCGGCCATGTGCCCATCGCCGTGGAATCGTGTCATTATGCGCTCCTGGAGAGGGTGCGCGGTGTCTACGGGAACACGGCAGAGGCCCGCTTCACATGCTGCCGGCAACTTACTCGGAACAGAACACTGTATACGTTGGCCTTATGGAACCACCACGTGGGAGCATAAAACTCTTCTGTGACCATTATCCTCTTTTTACAGACTCCTTGAAGGGCATAAGTACGCCTGTCGTGGCTGTCGACAAAACTGGCCTTTACGTTGTTTTCCAGACACGGTGTTGGAATGTGGGTGCAGTGGAGACCTCCCCCACCATCAGCCTGAAAGTGCCCGCTGCAGGGCAAAGACCTCTTCCATGTCTCGAATTAACCCTGTCTTTTGCCAGCTGCGGCCGCCGTACCCACACAAACTTCTGAATCTCATCCGCCCACTTTGTAATGCTCTTGGAATCCACTTGGAACGCCTTGCCCTAACCCATTTCTTCCTCTTGATTTCCGCTACGATATCATTAACCAACATTTCTTCCCTCACCCACTCTGCTTGCTTCCGGTGTCTTAACGTTACACATATCATTTTTCAATAGCCCGCTGCATTGTTCTTAACTTGTGCTCAACCCTTTTCGTTGGCCTTCACCTTTCTGCCTCATCGGTGAGCACCGGTGCAGACGCCGCAAACTCAATATTTGGCGGTGACGGTCATGAGGCGCGACAGAATCGATATCCACTTAAATTATCATGTGAAAGATCATGATTAAATCTATATAGCGTGGTCCCACTTAAAAGCTTTCTACAGAAAGACGCGTGCGATAATGTGTCCCGATGCCTTCGTAGTGCTTGGGAGTTAACCATTCCATTAAGCCTCATACGTGGAACGCTGACGTAGTCGCGGCTAAAAGGTAACCATCAACATGAACGAATAAACACCGGATGAGAAGCTATAAACAGTATTCTTTTAATTATAAGCTTCATCGTTCAGAAGTCGAAAATGCTCCTGTCATAATGTAATTTGTACGAGAGAAAGAAGCACATATTTTCTAAAGGCTCTGCAGGGATACAAACTTTCCGCTTTGAAGTCGGACCTCCCCTGTAGGATCTCTGCCTCGCTACTGGGCCTCCTGATGTACATTGGAGCGACCTCCTTCAAAACGCCCGCAATTATTTCCAACACACAACTCAGTGTGATCTCTACCATTCCAAATAGCTGTGCCATAGGTCTCAAGGTGGCTTTGTTACCAGCATACATGCGCAAACGAGTCAGGCATTAGAGCCACTGGTAACGGCTGCAAACATACATACGAAAAGGAATCAGGCAAACGCATGTTATGCGATAATTCCTTCGTTGGTGATTTAACACAAAAAAAGAGAGCGTGTTTCTTCCTGTTTTCTGGAGTGTACGCTGTGCCAATAATCTTTTGGCAATAGCGACGAATCTACAAACTGCATCATGAGCAAAATATACCGCGTTTGGATCAGGGAAAAACGCCTTCGAAGCTGAAAACAGACAGCATGAAGTAATGAAAATTAGCACAACCGAACATATAGTGGGACATAATTAGTCGAGGCAAACAACTGCCGCTCATAACCGTACCTTTTCACCGCTGTATTGCTGGTCACAAAATTCTCAACTTTTAGGCGGCCGTGCTCATGAATAGCGGATTCCAGCTCTCGCCATGTTCACTCCCTGCCCAAGTACTAGGGTCTAACAATGCAAAAAGACAGCGAGCGCAACATTTATTGTCCACCTATTCTGACAGCTGCATTATAAATGCCGTAATAAAACTGAAAGAGGTGGTAAGAAGACAGTGTCCGACGATTCATCTGCTCCCGGCTCACCCTTCGTCCCCTAGCGCGCGTTACACAACGGGACTACAACACGCTCCACAGTCGGTCTTCCCTGTGGCACGGTGGCGCGCACGCGTGTCGCGCTCGTCCTAACAGAACGTACTGCACCGCAGCATTGGAGGCCAGCCGAACATGGGACACCATGCGAGTACGCTGAAAACGCCACGAGTGCCGTCAGCCGAAGACAACATTCGGGGATAGTAGTATCGCGCGAGGTGTAACTTGGTATACGTGACATTGGCCACGAATTACAAACGGTGCCGCCATTTGCTCCTCCACTTACGCTCATAACGGCTGGCGATGCTGTTACGGCGTGTGTACGTCCATGACAATGGACGACCGAAACACGCGGGCGCAAGGGGCGCTCGCGTGGCATCTTCTTCACGCCCGGACTGGTCCTAAATCGGGCCAGCTAGGGGAGTTACGTGGATGCATCGTTGTCCGCCTCCTCTGCGCGCTGCCGCGCCATGGTTTACTTGAGTTTTCGTATATCATTTCTTTGCTGTTTTGGAAGGTTCAAATTGGTTGCGCTTCTAGTAACAATGGTAACCTCAGTGCTGGGCGAATGTACGTAGAACACAGAACATATTTTTCATGATTTTATTGACATATATACCCTTCCGTTAACTTTCAGTCTCAGCGAGAGATTTCTCAAATCCACTAGATGTTTATATTGCAGCATTCCGCACAATATAGATAATGTCTGTTGATGCACCGGCGGCGGTGGCGGTGGTGGTGGTGAAAAAACTTTATTTCCAGCGGATATAGAGGAGCGACCCGAAGTCACTGCTCGCTTAAACAGCAGCCGGTATCACTTGGGCAGCAGCGGCGTCTTCAGCCAGCTGGAGGAGCTTGATCTGCGTCCCCGGGTCGGGGCTGAGCAACACAGCCTCCCAATGGTCGGAGTCGGTAATGAATTGACTCGCGGGTAGGCACTGCGGTCAGTTTCTGATGATATTGTCACGTTGTAGTGACGGAAGTCCAGCGGTCAGGAAGACACCACCAATTCTTGGAAACGAAGCTCTTTATTTGGGCTGACTTGCGCCCGCAAAAGAACTGAATCACTCGGCGGCGGAGTAAGCAACAAACGTGCTCGTCGGCCGTCGAACTACGAATTCCCGCTGCTCGCGGCATCCTTCAATATAAAGCCGGCAAGGAAACTTCGAGATAACACGTCGAGATCATCTAGAGCAATCTGGAAACACGTAGATGCCGCTCTTCGTGGCTGTGATCAATCGAGATTACTCCGGTCGCTTCTCGCGTCACAAACAAAAATGATAACACCCCTTTCGTGCGGCCTTGTGCGAACGAACGGACATTACAATGATACGTGGCATTGCCCCCCTCCCAAAGAAGCATCGTCTCGATGCTTTAAAATGAAAATAAACACGGATAATGCAAACTTAGAGTCCTTTAGCGTCCATAATAGGGTTTAAGACGTACGACATGTACGACGTCCGGGCGTGTGCGTCGTCGCTGAGATGCTGTCGTTCCGTCGGGGATGACTTCATAGTCCAGGTCACCGATGCGGCGGAGAACCCTATAAGGGCCAAAGTAGCGTCGCAGCAACTTTTCACTCAATCCACGGCGGCGAATTGCTGTCCATATCCAAACACGATCACCTGGCTTGTAATGCGTGTCTCGTCGGCGCAGATTGTAGCGTCGGGCGTCGGTGTGCTGCTGGTCTTTAATGCGAAGCTTTCTTATATATAGCTTTCTGTATAGCTTTCTTGTCATTAGGCTGTGGAAATTCTGCGATCGCAAACGTCTTCTGGGGGTCTGGGTGAACTCCATCCTTGCTTACGACATGACCAAGGAACAGCAGCTCCTCGTAGGCGAAGTGGCACTTCTCTGGTTTCAGTGTCAGGCCTGAAGACTTGATCGTTTCCAGCACTATCCGAAGCCTTCCGATGTGATCTTCAAAGCTTGAGAAGAAGACAACAACGTCATCTAAGTCGACTAGGCAAATCTGCAAAACTCAAAACTCGCTGGAACGTCTGGCAAAACTAGCAAACGCTGGCAAAAGTCGCTGGAACGTCGCTGGGGCAGAGCAGAGGCCGAATGGCATTACCTTGAACTGGAAGAGTCCGTCTGACGTGATGAACGCAGTCTTCTCGCGATCTCTTTCGTCGACTTCAATTTGCCAGCAGCCGCTCTTCAGGTTCATCGATGAGAAGTACTTAGCGTTGCATACCGATCCAATGTGTCGTCGATGCGGGGGAGGGGGTAGACATCCTTCTTCTTAATGCTGTTCAGGCGGCGGTAATCGACGCAAAATCGAAGGGTGCCGTCTTTCTTTTTCACTAGGATGACTGGTGCTGCCCAGGGGCTCCTTGATGGCTGGATGACGTCGTCACGTAGCATTTCCTCTACTTGCTTGCGGATAACTCGGCGCTCTATCGGTGATACGCGGTAGGGGCTCTGCCGCAGTGGTCGGGGGTGTTCGTCTGTGACAGTGCGGTGCTTGGCAAGCCGGGTTCGTCGCACTTTCGATGCTGATGAGAAGCAATCGCTGTACCTTTGAAGAAGACTGCGTATTTGGTCTTGTCTGCGCCGGTGTAATGCCGGGTTGATGTCGAACGTGGGTTGAAGGCCTTGGTCAGATGGTTCTGCGGGTTGGTCGGGGAGGGCAAATATGTATCTGATGTCTGGTAGCTCGTCGAGAAAGGCAATCGTCGTACCTTTGTTTAGATGCCGGTTTTCCACGGTGAAGTTGGTTAGCAGCACCTGGGCTTGGCCATTTCGGATTTGGGCGACTCCCCTTGCTGGGCCCAGTCCTCGATCCAGCAGTAACTGGGTGTTCCCTTCGAAGACGCCTTCAGCAGTTTCGATGTCTTCAGTACCTATGCAGGCGAGGACACTCGATCGGGGCGGCACGCTCAATGCTTCGTCGAGGACGTTTAAGGCGACGTGATGAGTCGCGCCCGTCGCAACAGGTATGGGTTTGTCCGTGCAAAGCTTGATCGATTGAGACCGAAGGTCGATAATCGCCCAATGTCCATTCAGAAAGTCCATTACCAAAATCATGTCTCACGGGCATTGCTGTAGGACCAGGAACGTTGAAGCAGATTCTCCCAGTTACTCTAGCTCTCGCGGTGCAGCCTCCTGAGGGCGTAATCAGGCTTCCACCTGCGGTGCGGATCAGCGGGCCATCCCAAGTTGTTGTCACTTTCATGAGTCGGACAGCGAGTGGCCCGCTCATGACTGAGTAGTCAGCTCCCGTGTCGACCAGGCCAGTAACCGCGTGACCGTCGACCATAACTTCAAGATCACTTGTTCGCGTTCTCGTATTGTACGTTGTCTTCGGTGACCGATCTCGGCTTCTTCAAGTAGGGAGGCTGCGGTGGGCATACTCCGACGTTACTTCACTGGGCAGCGGTAAAAGTTTCAAGTCTGGCCGCGTCGTCGTCGTCGTCGTCGTCGGTGTTGTCGTAGTTCAGGCATGGTCTTGAGTACTCGTCGATGGAGGATCTTTGTCATAGGGCTTAGAAGCAACCTCATCTCCAGAGGCTGCTTTATTTAGTTTAACCTTCGGGGGCTGGGGGAGCGTCCACGCACGGCGTAACCTCGGCTAGGAGATACAAAACGCGGGGACGATGGCGACGGGGAACGTGATAGGCGGCTCGGCGATGAGTATTCTTCCCGAAGCAAAACCTCCTCGATTTCGGCTGGTCTCTGGCCGGGTCGGGGTCGTAGAGCGTCGCAAGAGAACCCTCGGACGCCCAGTCTTCTGTATGGGCAGTGCCGGAGATCGTAACCGGCTTCGCCGCAGTGGAAGCATAGGGGGCGGCGCTGGTCGGGAGTTCTCCACTCGTCGCATTTCCTCGGCTGTGTGCGACGCTCGTAGGACGGGCGGGTTGGGGCGAGAGGGCGGCGGTCCAACGCAGCTGGCTGACGGCGATAGGGGCTTGAGTCCCGTCGTCGAGGTGCAGGACGGCGCAGAGCTGCGGCGTAAGTCATGGCTGGGAGCTCCATAGGCTGCGTGGTGGTTGGCGTCACAGCCAAGGCCTGTTGAACTTCATCCCGGATGGCGTCTGTGAGCGATGAAAGCTGCGGCTGCGTTCCCGTTGGCAGCAATCGGCGGAGCTCCTCTCGCACAACTTGACGGATAACCTCCCGCAGGTTATCGTTGTTAGCGGTGTCCAGGCAATTTGCTGAGAAAATGCGCTGCTGGCGGTCATACTGGTGGTCTCGGGTATCAAGGGATTTTCCATAGTGGATGCCTCTTCTACGAATTCCGCGACGGTTTTCGGTGGGTTCTGTACGAGGCCCGCAAAGAGTTGGTCTTTAACTCCTCGCATAAGCAGCTTGACCTTTTCTTTTTCCTTCATGCTCGAGTCGGCACGCCGGAAGAGACGCTTCATCTCCTCAGTGTATACTGCAACGGTCTCGTTTTGGTGTTGTATGCGAGACTTTAGCAGCTGCTGGGCTTTCTCCTTTCTTACGACGTTTGTGAAGGTCTTGAGAAGCTGATCCTTGAAGGTTTCCCAATCCGTAAGGCTAGCTTCCTCATTCTGAAACCAGATTCTTGCTGGTCCCTCCAAGGCGAAGAAGACGTACCTAATTTTCATGGCATCGTCCGAGTTGTTAAAGACAGCCACACGGTCGAACTGTTCCAGCCATTCTTCGGGGTCGGCGCCTGGCGAAGAGCCGAAGGTTGGTGGCACTCGGGGCTGCTGAAGAATGATTAGAGTCGTTGTCTGGGGCAAGCTCATGGTAGACGTTGCTACTGGCTTCCGCTTCCGGGTGGGGTCCGGCAGAATCCCGAACTCTGGTGCGTCCTCTTGCAGGCGTCGGCTTGCGCGGTGGACTGGACTCAGGTCCTGCTGTAGATGACTCAGAGGGCTGGCGTCACGACTTGTTGGGGGAGTCCGGAACACGGAAGGCTACCCCGCACCTCCATCAGGCGTCACGTTGTAGTGACGGCAGTCCAGCGGTCAGGAAGACACCAACCACTCTTGGAAACGAAGGTCTTTATTTGGGCTGACTTGCGCCCGCAAGTCAACGCAGCCTAAATATCAATTCGACAGTTCGCCTTTTTGCCGACGACTGTGTAATTTACAGAGACATATCTAGTCATAACGACGTCATAGCTTTTCAATCTGACCTGAACAAGCTAACAGAGTGGTGCGGCAAATGGCAGATGCAAATAAATAGAGAAAAGACTAAACATTTGAAATTCACATCTGTTTCAAAATTGCAACCAAACACTTACCTAATAAATGACAGCATTGTAGACTCGGTTTCATAGGTTAAATACCTCGGCATTCTGCTAGATTCTAGCTTAACATGGACAGACCACATCGAAAATATTACATCTAAAGCACAATGAAAACTTGGCTTTCTGAAGCGGCGCCTATATCTAGCCGACAGGGACACCAGGCTTCAAGCATTCAATTCTCTTGTTCGCCCTTCACTGGAATATGCGTAAATCATTTGGCATCCGTACCAAACCACCCTCACCAATATACTTGAAGCCGTCCAGAATAAAGCCGCGCGATTCATCTTATCATCGTACTCGAGATTTCAAAGCGTTTCATCTTTGAAGCAAGAGCTCAACATGCCGCCCCTCGCAATGCGCAGAAATTTTGCCAGATTATCTTTTTTTCACACTCTCTTTCACAGCAGTACATCATTTGCCCGGTCGCACACCTTACCGCCACCTCATACTACACGCCGCACCGATCATATCTACAAAGTTAACCCCATCTTCGCTCGTACGGAAAAGTACAAGAATTCGCCTTTAACCTTGTCAATAAAAGAATGGAATGAGTTGCCCTCCAGTATTGCTACCATAACCCAGTTTTCCTTATTTCAATCGGAATTGCTAACATATCTGGAATCCCAGCGCGTTCACTAACCAGATTTGCTTTTATATCACTTACTTGCAAACTAGTATGTTCTCTTTCTTTGTTATTTGTGCATTTTTTTGTAACAGTTTCTACGTTGTGTTCTTTTGTAACAGTTTTTACGTTGTGTGCTTTTTTGCCTGTGAAAATTGTGCTCTTATTTGTCTTCCCCTATGTAATGCCCCCAGTGGGCCCTTAGGGTATTTGAATAAATAAATAAATAAATAAAAAAGAACTGAATCACTCGGCGGCGGCGTAAGCAAGAAACGTGCTCGTCGGTCGCCGAACTACGAATGCCCGCTGCTCGCGGCATCGTTCAATTTAAAGCCGGCAAGGAAACTTCGAGATAACAGGTCGGGATCATCTAGATTAACCTGGAAACAAGTAGATGCCGCTCTTCGTGGCTGTGATCAATCGAGATTAGTCCGGTCGCTTCTCGCGT
This sequence comes from Amblyomma mixtum, assembly GCF_055824585.1. NCBI lineage: Eukaryota > Metazoa > Arthropoda > Arachnida > Ixodida > Ixodidae > Amblyomma > Amblyomma mixtum. The sequence goes on along the minus strand of NC_143018.1, from coordinate 138,433,103 downwards.
CACAAACAAAAATGATAACACCCCTTTCGTGCGACCTTGCGCGAACGAACGGACATTACAATCATACGTGAAAATATTATTGCGATCAGCTTTGCTTTTACAATTTTTGCAATTGTCTGGTTTAGTTTATGGGGTTTAACGTCCCAAAGCGACTAAGGCTATGAGAGACGCCGTAGTGGAGGGCTCCGGAAATTTCGACCACCTGGGGTTCTTTAACGTGCACTGACATCGCACAGTACACGGGCCTCTAGAATTTCTCCTCCAAAGAAATTTAGCCGCCGCGGCCGGGATCGAACCCGCGTATTTCGGGCCAGCAGCCGAGCGCCGTAACCACTCAGCCACCGCGGCGGCCGTTTTTGCAATTGTCTGAGCAGAGTCCTTTAGAATAGTAGCGGCACGATTGGGAATTTGGATAGGTGTCAGTATGAATTTTACGCACGGGCGGTGTTAGGTTTATCTGAAACGACACAGCTGGCATTTTAAGTTAATCATTTCGGCCATCATTCACTCAATACAAAGGCGATAATTCTGTGCATATTGTACACAAAATACAGAAGGGTCATGCTGTGCACAATGTGCGAATGCAGTTTAATGCATGCACAATGCGCCTTACAATCGAAGGTAATTGCAAAAAAAAGTGTTCACTAAATTGTCCACTAAGCAAACCACTATCACGCAGTGGCCTTTACTGTCCACTTTAATATACGTGCCACTATTAGAATTCAGTTGGCATAAAGTTGCATAATCGGTTCCCAGGACGTGCCGACTGTTCTCCGTACCAAACACGATCACTGCTTCGTTCAGAGCAGTGACTAGATCATTGTTCATGATTCATGGTGTCCAAATGAGTGGTGGCTCCCGAGAAAGCAAGCGCTGGTTTCCGTCTCCGGGTAGTATTAGTTGATGAAAAAAGCGATGTGTAGTGCATAGCACTCGAGTGTGTTGTAGTTTAACGCGAGGCGTGCTCGGCTTAGTGTTCTCGTGCAGTTGCCAGCGAAGCTATCTGTTCGCGCCGCCGCGGGTTGGAATCCCAGTCGCGGATATTGATTTGATTTATTTTCATTTCTGTATTTCACGTGGAACATAGCCATAAAAATCGCAAGATCTTTGCAAACCAACAAACGTCGGAAGATCTTCCGTGGGTTTCAGCCGCGAAATAGTGCTTTCGCACTAGTACATATCCTGAGTCCTCGCCAACGAACTTGCACGGGCCGTATCTTCCTATATGTTGACAGATCTGGCTGCAATCCATAGCCGAGAAGCACAGCTTAGGTGTTGGAACTTTTGTGATTCCGATTTTGCACACTGGTTTGCAGCGAGGCAAGCATTGTCCGCTAGGCAAAAGAGGAAATGGCGCTCAAAATTCTTCGTCAAAGCGGCCAGCACAAGTGTGCTAGCAAGTATCCCACCTATTTAATAGGTGGAATACTCGAGCATCCCGCTTACAGTGGAAAACTGCTTTCGTTCACTGAGCTCTGGTTGAAAGTCTGCATCAAACATCAACATCAAAGTATTTAAAAAAAGAATTAAAGAAAGAATTGCATCAAAGAATTTTTAAAAGTTTCAATGATAGTTCACATCGCTCTGCGTAAAATTATAAATTCAGAGAAGTGAAAAGCACCATTCCTTTACTGAAGCTCTGCACGTTTAGCTGCATTTCACACTTCGTTGAACTGGTAAGGAAGCGAGTTTAATGAGCTACCTCTTTCGAACTTACTTAGAAACACAAAACCTGTTGATCGGGACGAACCACGAGGGTTTTACTCGCCCAGACACTGAGCAAGAGGGCGAAGTTTCACAATGTACCGTGTGGGACGCCTTTTGAAGCTTTGAGGACCATAAACATAACGGTCCATCGAACGCTGCTGGAAGTGATCGAGACAAGCGAAACAGATGCACATCCCTTCGCAGGGCGGTGTACATTCAGGCAATCTTAGGGAAAGTAAATGCAAGTACAATTTGCGATGATTAATCTGTAATTAAGAATTTCTAAAACGTGGTCCGCAATTCTTGATTGTTTATGAGAAACTCATCCATGCAAGGCGCACTATTCATGTGCTTGAAGAAGCCCGCGAGCAAATTTGGGCCATTGCTAGCACCTCTACGGGCGCCTTTATCTGTCTCGGTCTGAATTGATGGCCGATAAATAAAATAACAGCCAAGAAACACAAAATTGTGTTCGCGTTGCTAGCGTCTACTGTGTTGCTTGCCTCTACTTGATTTTTGCTAAAATTCACTGAAAGGGGGAAGCAAAGAAGTAACGTAACTCAAAACCACGTCTTCTTTGGGCTTATTACACTTTTTGTTGCCATCACGCAGGTTTCTTTTCAATATCAAGTGGTCGCCTGCATGCGGAATTTAGGCAACGCTGTGTTTGCTGTTTATCCGGTGAGTTTTTACCTCATTTTGTTCTGCAGGAGTGGTTGTGGAAGCTGTGTCATATTTTATCTGTGGCTGGATTATTCTGTTTAGGAAAAAGTGTGATGCGAAATTTTATGCTGAGTCGCAGCAGTAGCAATAGCGTTAATAGTAGCTGTCGTAGTATCCTCTCTTTACTTTAACACGAGAAGTTTTAGAATGGTAGAGTTTAAAAAATTCCAGGGACACGTACGTTCTGCTTTGAAGGTATTAAACGAAAACCTTAATGCATCCCTTTAGAAGCCTGCTTTACTGTTTGCCTATCGCATGGCAGATATGTGTACTTTGCTTTTCGGGCACGCATTCCGCGTTGAAAGATCAAGCAAAGACGACGCACACTTTCTTGGGCAGCAGTGCACATTAGACTGGAAGGATTTCCTGGTTGTCGCCGCATGCCGGCGCTCTTATGCCACGTCAAGCAAAGAGGACGTGAAACGCTTACATGCAATTAGTTATTTGCTTAACTACTGCTTTTGTATTCAGAAATCTGTAAATATTTTGGGGGCGTGCTTTACTCGTCCCCTGTGGTTCGCTTCCCGCACGGCAACCTCCTTAGCCGTGTTAGTTACTTAACTAACAAGACAGGGAGCCGGCGTCGCAGCGACACGAGCGCCACGGATGGCGTGTTTGGTGTGCGCGCGCGTGGGGGAGGCGGCCCTCCTTGACTCGGGACCGGAGACGCGCGCTAACATTCGGAGCGAGGCTCCGCTATTCGCCGGCTGGCGCGGAGCCTCGCCGGGTGGGGAACGTTCCCCCGCACCTCGTCCTGTCTGGCCGCGGAGTAACTCCTCACTTGCCCTAGCGTGGGCGAACATTCGCTCGTAACCATGCTGGCGACTGGGTCGTCCTCGATTCCTTAGCGTATTTTGTTGTAGCAATAAATGACTTGTTTCTGTCAGCCAGAGTGTCGTTCCTTTGTTCCCTCAGAGGAAGGCCCGCCGTGGTCGGCGTGTGCGACCACGGGGTGGAGTCTGGCACTTTTGAACTCTGTCAGCGCGGTTAAACATGGAAAACGTATTTATGCAGTTATTTAAAACCCCACAATATGCACATTCTCATTAGCATCTTGTCGTAAGATGTCACTTTACGTGAAAGGCCACACCACTGACATATAATGATTGTACGAAAGCCACACAAGAATTCTGGTGTGACCTAAGGAATGAGAACTGTGATGATGCCTCAGTAGACAAATCTCGCCTCTGAAAAACTGAGAGGTCTGGACGGGCCCATATATATTTGAAGCAAGAACTGCAGTGCTCTCAAAACTTTCTTCCGAGAGAGAGAGAGAGAGAGAAAACTTTATTTACAAAGGAATTCGGGGCACGCCCCAGGGTCCCCGCACGACCCCACTGCACTCAAGTGTTTATGTTCCTGAGGTCCATAACACTGGCAGCACGGCCGGTGGCGATGGTCTGCACGGCCGGGTCCTCCGAATGGAGCAGGGTCTCCCAGTCCTCCCAGGTCTTGAGGTTCTCTAGGTCCCGCGGGGGAGGGTCCGCCGGGCAGAGGGAAAGGATGTGGAGGAAAGAAGCGAAGGGTTCTGGGCATAGGGCGCAAGCAGGAGTGGGGAAGGAGGGATGATAGTGGGTTAGGGTAAGGGGCGAGGGGAGAGTATGTGTTTGTAATCTGCGCCAGAGTGTTGCGTGTCTGTTATCTAGGGAGGGGTGGGGCGGGGGGTAGAGCTGGCGAGAGGCTCTGTATGCCTGGGTCAGCTCACTGAATGAGTGCATGCGATCCTTCGTGAATCCCCGATCCGAGGCCACCTGAGCCCGGTTTAAAGAACCTCAGGCTAAAAGGTTGGCGGCCTCGTTGCCGGGATTCCCGGAGTGCGCAGGCACCCATATCAGCTCCACTTGGCGGGGCGGGGGTGCATCGGGCGAGTCCAGTATGCCAAAAGCAGGGACATGAACTCGGCCTCGAGCAAAATTTAGAATCGCAGTTTTATACCCCTGTCACACGGGCATTTCGAAGGCCCTCGAACCGATAGTCTATCGACTCGAAGGCGATCGAGCGCTGCTACACGGCCAGTTTCAATGGCCATCGACTCAATAGTCTATCGAGTCGACGGATCAGCCCGGAACTCTATCGAGATTTCGAGGGCCTTCGAGCTTTGCCCAAGGTTGCTAGCATTGCTTCGAACGACAACAAACATGGCGGCGCCCTCGCTTCGGACTGAATTCTCGTTGTTGCTGCCTTTTTCTGTCCGTTCACTGATAAAAAATGGGGCACCGGTCTTTCACTTCGTCTCATCTTGCGTACAAGAAAACATAGAAGTGATAAATTTGCTTTATTTTTTATTTAGAGTGACGGTTCTGCCGCTGCTAGGCCTAAGAGAGTCGGTTTGTTGACAGTAATGGTTCCCCTTTTGACAACCAGATGGCGCCACTGAAGGCTAAGTTTATTTTTGCGTCTCTGCAAGCATACGCTGAACTAAACGTGGGAATGCGCCCGCGTTTAGCGTACGTAAGCGTGCATACGCTCGTGGTACGTAGACAGCATAAATTTATGCTCTTTTCTCACTGTATCTGTGTACGCCGCGAGCGGCGATGTGGTGCGCACAGCGAGAAGCAGCAGCGGCGCGGCCGTTCCAACTCGCTAGGGCGTCAACAGATCAGAACAGGTCCTAGTTTTTGCGGCGAGCGAATGCGCTTCGCTTGCCGGATTTTTGAACAAGTGTGAACGCGCCTTATGATTTCAACATTTGGTTAAGTTTTGTCAATATATTTTTGTTATTTGCGCGAAACCGAACGTAGCGATTGTGGCGCCACACGAGCTTGGCGTAAGACGCGAGAACGATTTCAATGGCCATTGAGATTTGCGTGTAGCAGCACCACAACTCCCTCGAGTTCGATGGCGATCGAAAATCTCGAAGGCCCTCGACTCGATGGCCATTGAAACTGGCCGTGTGACAGGGGTATTAGAGTCAGTTAAAATATACCGGGCTTCCGTGCGGGTTATAGCAAGTGCAATGGCGGCTTCCTCTGCAGCCTCTGGGGACGTATCTGGAGGGAGAGGTAGTGTGAGGAGGGTGGATGAAGAGGAGTCCACCGCAGCTGCTGTCGCTTCATCACCCGTGCAGGCAGCGTCCACCCATACGGCGTCCGGCTGGGGGCCGTACGCTCGATGGAGTGCCTTCGCACGGGCTCTGCGGCGCTGCTCATGGTGGGACGGGTGCATATTCCTCGGGAGAGGCCTGATGAGAAGCTCTCGGTGAAGGGATCGTGGGATGGCGAGAAGGGTTGGGTCGTTGGCCGGTATTTTGATTCCCAGGGAGTCCAGGATATACCGACCTGTGGAAGTTTTTGTGAGCCTGATGTATTGGGCCTGTCGGTGGGCCTCCACCAGTTCCCCGATCGTGTTGTGGAGGCCCAGGCCTAGTAATCTGTCTGTGGGTGTGTTGAGGGGAAGATGAAGTGCTACCTTGAATGCCTTGCGAATCAAAGCATCCAAAGCGTTTATGTCATGTTTGGATAGTTGTAAGTATGGGGTAGTGTACAGTACACGGCTGAGGACAAAGGCATGAATGAGGCGACATAGGTCGCGCTCCTTCATGCCTCTATGATGTCCCGAAACCCTGCGGATGAGGTGCGATATCGCGCCTGCAACCTGCTTGAGTTTCTTGAGGGTAGTGGTGTTTTTGCCATCGTTCTGGATGTGCAAGCCCAATACACGGAGGGTGCCAACCTCAGGTACCGGGTAACCATTCAATTCAATGGCAATGGGGGAGCGGGGACAGCGGTGGTTCTTAGGCCGGATGAGGAGCAGTTCGGACTTCTCTGAGACGATAGAATAATTTTCCTTTCATAGATCCCACCGTGATTGAAGTAGACGCAAAGTGTATCTTCCTGCCTGACCAGACACCATGTAGTGGTAGCTGAAAAATTAGGCAGTGGCTTAGCTCCTATTAAGCATGGATAAACAAGCGAAAAGCTGCCGTTTTGCTTGGTTTGACGTCATGGCTGTCGCATATGGCGCACAATGCACTGGGAGCACCAAGATAACGGTGGCGGCGTTCGGCCGTCCACACACTGCCTGTACGGAGGCGGAGGAGGAGACGCGCGTGTAGTGAATATGGTGCTGTCTTAGATGATTGCTTTAGAGACATGTACTGTGGTGTCAATTCCTTTCGGGCGTACACTAAGGTATGAGAGACAGGCATTTCCTTTCCTTAAAAGCAATTTTCATTTCATTCCATTTTTCTTAAGGCCCTTACGGCGCAGTTCGGGTATGCACCGAATATGAGAGAGACATGTGTCGTTTCCTTTCCTTAAAACCAATTTTCTTTTCATTTTCCTTCCCTTACGGCGCGGTTCGGGTGTCCACCGAGATAAGAGTTTCCTGGCGCACTGTTTGTCTTTTATTTATTTTTTATTTGTGCCGCGTGGTACGTCACACCATTCGGGTGTACACCAGGATATGAGAGAGAGGCATTTCCTTTCCTTAAAACTAATTTTCATTTAATTTCATTTTCCTTAAGGCCCTTACGGCGCCGTTCTGGTATCCACCGAGATATGAGGGAGACAGGCGTCGTTTCCTTTCCTTGAAACCAATTTTCTTTGAATTTTTCTTCCCTTGCGGCGCGGTTCCGGTCTCCACCGAGATATGAGAGTTTCCTGGCCCACTGTTTGTCTTTTATTTATTTGTTTATTTGTGCCGCGTGTGACGTCACTCGGTTTCGCGCATGCGCAGCTGTGGCGAATCTTGGCTCCGACGGCTCACGCGAAGCGCGGCTGAGGTGCGGGTAGTGAAGCTTTTCGCTTCAAAATAATGGCCTCACTCAGTAGTCATACACGCTAGTTACTGTGCCAGCAGCAACGTAGATCCTGTCAAGTGGAGCGTTCGAAGAGGATTAGAAATGCATGAAATGCACACTATTGCTTCTTAGTTGGCCGATGTGCACAATCTTCTGTTCCCAAGCTAAGTCAGTGTGAACAGCAGAACGTAGGCTACAACGTTCGTGAACATTGATCGATTATCATTCTTCAAGCGCTTTCGAGAATTGGTGCGACCCTAAGTCAGATGCGTGAGCTGGAAAGAAGAATTTCCCCGGGAGCCTATCTTGATGGCATCAACAGTAATGAAGCAAAGTTACAACATTTTAGCGGGGAAAAATATGAGGGTGCTGTGAATAGGTTCCTCACACGGAGGTTATACAAAAGCGATTTATACAATGACACACCAGGGATTTTTGGTGCTTTTCTTACCATTATATGTGGCTCTTTAGGGGTAGCAGTAAAAAAATTAATCGGTAATTTTTTAGTCACCTCAAACAAGCGCTTTCTCTACTTGAAGATACGCAACGTGCAGTGATTGAGTCACCCATTACTTTCCTGCTATTCCTGCTCAAAAGACTCACAAGGCTCCTGGCCCAGATGGTTTAAGGAGTGAGTTCTACAAAATGCTTATGCCTCGCCAAAGAACTCCCTTGTTGGAGGTTTTCAGGGCAGCTTATGACGTACGCATTTTACCGACCTTGTTAAATACTGGCAGCATCATACCAACACTAAACACACAGACTGAGGTCGGTTGAAAACTGTTGAAGGTTATCGTTCAGATCGTTATACAATGTGCATTACAAGCATTTAGCGAAGGTTCTGACTTCTTGGCTGCCGCTTGTAGCATTATATTGTCGCGAATCTTTGCACTGCTTGTTTGTTCTTTCTTCGGAGCTGCCCACAAGTCGCTTTATCGCTTTATTTTTGATTCGAGACGAGATCGAATTTATCTCGATTGATCGCATCCAGGCGGTTCCGATTCTACGTTATTCCAAAATGGTGTAGTAACTTTGCACGCCGCAATCAGAAAGCTCGCTATCAGCTTTAAACTGAGCATGGCCGAGGGCGGCGGGAACTCTGTGCGATGAGCGCTGATCAAGCTTGTTGCTACGCTGCCGGCGAGTGATTCATTCCACAGCAGACGCAATTAATCCCAAATAAAAAGTTTTTGTTAGAAGCCTTTTTTACTGTCTTTCTTTTCTCCGGACTGCAATCACCAGTACGTGACATCTGGTGGAGGAGCTAACAGATGTCCCTGTCGCCTTAGCCCCCTGGGAACCGCCACAGCAGCCTAAACCGCCTCACCAAAGAAGCCCGCCGCAGCAGCCCGAAGCATATGACGAGAAAGCCGCAGAAGCGTTTCCAACCGAAGACGAAGAGTGAAGGGGCCGTCGTCTCCAGAGGCGTTCCCCCGAATAAGGTCTGCCACAGGACCGCACGCCAGCAAGGAAGGACTTCTCAACGCAGACGTCAGCCATGGCTACGAAACGAGCCTCTCATTATTTTGCACAAGCCCCAACTGCCGGCAGCGTTGAATGGCTTTCGGAGTGAGGATCCTGAAGAGTGGCTGGAACAGTTTGATCGTGTTCAACAGTTCAACCATGTTCAACCGTTGCGATAATCAGAATAATGTGTCATGTTTTCTTCGTTCTCGAAAGACCAGCCAGAATTCGGTTCGTAAACCGCGAAGCTTCTCTGGCGACGTGGGAATCATTCAAGCGGGAGTTTCTCAAGGCATTCATAAGCATCATCAGGAAAGAAAAAACTAGGTTGCTTCTGCAGTAACGCATCCAGCACCTGAAAGACAGTGACCGCGCATGTAGAAGACATGAAGCGTCGTCTTCTACATGTCAATCGTATTATGATGGAATAGAAGAAGGTGGAGCTTTTGATGCTTGGTGCTAAAGAGGCACTTTTCGTTTCTATGTGCCGCGATCCCCACAAGAACGTTGCTGATTTCACCAGGGAAGCAGCCCCCATTGAGAAAACTTTGAAAGCACGAGATCGCCATTACCCTCGACAGCTCGAAATCACTTCAACAATCTTCTCGGATGGTGCAGCATTCGGAAGCAAGCTGCAGATGTCAGCCGCGAAATTGAAAGGAAAGAGCTCCCAGTCAAAAATAACAAAACAAATTTCTGTTGCGCAATAGAAGTTTCTGATGCGAGATAGAAATCACTGTATCAATAATGATATTTCTGTTGCGAGGGCAGAACGATTTCTTGCGACAGCACAGCGTTCTGCTGCGGGTACAGAAGCTCTGTAGTGACTACAGAATACGGAAGACACGCTACCGGGTGATCTGTGCAACAACAGAACTTTCTGCCTCGCGACAGAAACATAGCACTTCTGTTCCACCAAAGGAAACGATGACCACAGCAAAACGCGACCCTGAGGGTTTGCTTCATCTCATATAGTTAAAAGTTGCCTCACCTAAGATGAAACAATATCCATGAAAACGAAAGCTTGCTTCTGAATTGAAATGAAGTGAATGAAATTTTAGGAATAGTAGGGGCTAGTATTTTTTCCTTCCGCCCAGCTGCTTTGTTGAGCATTAATCGGCAACAATTAACGTTGTAGATAACGCTCTGAACAATTGGAGTGTGTTCCAGCGCCACGGAAATGGTGCAGCATGATCTCGATGAGGAAGCCTTTGAGCGGGCGAATTTTTATTTGAGAAAAATGAAATGCCTACCGAATTTGAAATGAAAAAGCTCAAGACAGCATGCTCACTACGCCTGAATGCGCCGCGATTACTGCTCTCTAAGCCCTGATTTGTTACGTGCTCCCATATTCGCTCATTCTGGGCTCAAAGCTAGCTTCGCTTTGCTCCTTTCTCATAATCGTTAGCAGATGTTGACGGTGCGTTTCATCTCAGTGCGGTCAGCAGCCGCAGCCGTTTATAAATCGTGCGCTTTAATGGCGATGGAATGAAGTGCGGCGGATTCTGTTGCGTCAGATGAAACAATGAGCTTTTGCTTCACCTTTAACTTAAGTTGTCCTAGACAAAATAGATTGATACATAAAAAAACGGAGCGGTCTTCTGAAAAGACATCAGGCGTATTCTCTTGAAAGTCATGTAACCTGACGACTAGTATGTTTTCAGTTGCCCTAGTATTTAGCCAGTATAAGTAACTATTACTATTAAATATGAATTTAAATGACCGAGGACGAGCGCCACATAGATGGCCGGACCCTGTTTCTACGAACAAAGTATTTTTAGCCTACCTATTTTTATTACGCAAAAATGAAAGCCCGCGAAATTTAAGAATACCGCATGACAGCGTGCTCCATGTCTTTGAATGTCCAGCAGTTGCGGCGCTCTTCACCGCAATTTGGTAAAGCATTGCCAGCTGCGCGCCTCGTGCTTTGTCGAAGACAGAGCATCGCATTACTGCCAGTTACCGGAGGCCAATGGCTGCGCGCCAGCAGCCGCCGCTGGTGTGTTTATAAGACATATTTAAAAATACTGAAATGTGTTGAGTATTTTATGAAGTAGCGGGAATGAAAAAATACTAGCCAGTATTTTACGTATCTCTTAGCAACCGTCACTTGATTTTAATCAGTGTTTCTTTATTCTTAGACATCTTTAGATAGAAATTCAGCGGGCTCTTTCCTAGTTTTGTTTTCGCATCAGCTTACAGACTTTAATATTTCCCCGCAATTTTGCGATTGCGCGCTTGTGTGCACTTTCTTTGATGATATGTAGCATAGGAAACACGTGGACACCTTTCCGGTAAGTGCGAACGCATCCAAGCATTCCTGTGCCGCTCTCACTTAACGGCTTCAAAACTAAACACTCAGCATCTTGAACACACTAACGTTACCTCCGAGTCACCCTGAACAATCGCAGGTGCCCAAGGCTTAAAGGTCACTTCAACCGCTGCAGCACTGTCCTGACGAAACATTCCGACGAGCGCGCCTGTAGCTTCAGTAGCCGCAAGCCACGCAGTAGGTATGTTCAGAGGGCCCACATACCAGGCTCTGAACCGACACGAGCGTAAAGCCGACCGCGACGCGGAGGCAATATCAACGGCCCTCACTGCATACCGCTCTGCGTTTACGACATTTAATTAAAACAGCGCCGCAGACGAAAAACGAGCCATTTTCACTGCAGGCAGCGCGCGTCCAATGCGGCGTGGACCCTTGCCGGACATACAAAATAAAAACGAGCGCAAGAAAGTGAGACGAAATGTTCATTTTCCGGGTGCTCTAAATAAAACGAGTGAATGTCAACGGTAATACATCTAAGTGACGAGGAGTAGCCCATTGAGGCAAGGTGAGAGCAGACACAAGCTCTCCCAAAAACTCAAACCGGCCTCCGAAAATAACTGAGCTGTTCACAGAGGATACTTCTAAACATAAGGAAGAAAAATGTCTCCGAAACATGTCTTTATCTACGTTACATCGCATACATCGCGACGCGCATTTCAGGCACCGTCAGGTACTGTGCGGATGTCTTAAGTGCGCGGAAAAATCTATTTAAAGGCAGTGATTGCTACGGGTCTGCCGAGATCAATTTGCAAGGAGCGCTTGCCTCGAAAACCGGCGAAGGCAGCTTTAAGGTAAGTTCACACTGGCGAGTTGCAAACGTCGCGCTAGTATTATAGGCGACCGATTTCGGTCATTTAGTTCCGGTTTGCGAAGCACATGTAAAGCGGGGAGGAAGCGTAACAAATCGATTTAAGCCTGTCGCGCGACCTCCGCGACTCGCCAGTGTGAACTCACCTAGCCTGCTATCGATGGCAAATGTGCTCCAAGGGCGATGCGTGAGTCTATTTATTTTTGTTCCGAAAATACCCGGCGACCATGAATAATCACACTTCAGCAACTGTCGACATACGGAAGCAGACCGGTGCAGCTGATGGGAGCTTGCAATCTCACTGCGGGAATTAAGAGCCGGCACGCCCGGTCACTGCGGCAACAATCACTCTTGCGCCTCGTAACCAACTCATGCCGCCCGCTTCGGGTTAAGCACTTGATATTCGTGTTGGTGTTGTTGCCGTTTCGTTCGAATGATGCTCGGATGACGCCGCCGGGGATACTGCGGTGGCGAAAGTTTATGCGTAGGAAGTCCTCCTTCGTCGCCGCCTTGTCTTGGGGGTCTCGCCGGAAAGCGCGCACCTTCTGCGACTTAACTTTGACAGTGGTCCCCGCAACTCACCGCAAACACTTGCTCACAGTCGGTTGGGCTACGCTGACGTTTACTTCATTTCCTACGGTGTCTTGAAACCCACCGGCGGCGAAGGAGCGCACAGGCACTTGCCGCTCAACTGACTGCGCACTCACCCGCACACCTCCAAGTTCAACGGCGAGTTTGTCGCACAGCCATTATGCTCCTTCTTATGTCAACACGTCGAAACAACTCGTCCGGCCCGTCAAAACCGTCTTCATGCACCCTCTTACACCGCTGCTCGCGCGGCCACCGGCCATGTAAACAACCGCCATTTTCTGTCTCAAGCGGTTTGAGACCACTCGTTCCAATCCCGAAAAATCGTCTCAATCCGCTCGCATAATTAGGTAAGCAACGTCAACACTTCTGCCCGTTTTATGACGTTGGCCGGTGACGCAAAAAAACAATATGGCCGCTGGTCACGACCGACCAATAGGAAACGGGCAAATGAGACATTTTTTGAGACACTTTCCCATTGAAACGATTTTGAGCGACTCGTAATCGCGCCCCAGTAGTGTTGTTTTGGCAACGAAAGGCGTCAAGTATTTTTGCGGCCTACCTTCACCTGCAAGGCCTACAGATTTCAACCGAAAAGTGCTCGCTTATTACCTTTACACGCAAGAACATGCCTCCTTATGCCGTATGCATAAACGGCACAGCAATACCGTACGTAAAGAGCGATCCGTTTCTTGGAGTAATCATCGACCGAAACCTATCTGGACCCCCCATATATCCTATATAAAAAAGGGACTGACTGATTTCTCACGTTCTCTCCTTTCTTGGGGGAAAGTCGTGGGCAGCGTCGGTGCGGTCAGTGATGCACCTCGACAACGCCTTATCCATGGGATTTCTTTCCTGCAGCCTCCCTGCACTTGGAAACAATCGAAAAAAAAACATACGAAGTCTTCAAATGAACACTGCTGCAGCCGATAGAATTAAAGCTGTGATAAATGATTGTAGTTTTACGCAGAAAAAAGCGTACTATACACATCCAGTGTAGAGATGTAAAATTTCAAGAAATTTTGAAAGGCGTGAAAAAAACCATTCTTTTCGGGTTTTTTTCATGAAAAATTGGAAATTTTGCAAAACGTGTCAAAAACAGATTTATTTGCAACAGCACGACGATCAATAATAATTCTCCGAAGTTCAGTCGAATATGCAGTTATAGATGTCGTATTGTGAAACGAACTTCTTGTTCTATTGCACCGAGAAGATAAATAATGATTTGCACATCAGGCGAATATGGAGATATAAATATCATATTTGTGGAACGAACTTCTTGTTCTATTGCACCGAGAAAGGGAACATGAAAACTGATCTATAAGTCACTCCATATCGGACTCAGAGTCACTGTCGCTGGATGCGGCACTACGCGCAGCAGCATGGCCTGAAGTTATGTCCACAGCTAGGTTCGACTGCACATACACAACCTTTCGAACGCGTTCCCCTGAAAGCCTGTTGCGAACCCTTGTTGGCACGTTCCCGAAACGTGACCAGTTTCGTTCGCAGCTGGCAGTTGATTGTGGTATCGGCAGCAGTCGGCAAGCCAGACCAGTTAGCGGCTGGTTGGTGCAAAGGCCTTGCCATCAGGCAGATGGGGCCACGTGCATCGCTGAGTCCCAGACCCCTGTCTTGGATCAAATTCCTGCGGATGACCTCTACTCTGCTACGTTTGAAATCAAGAAGCTATGCTTGTATTTGGCTAAAACCGCTTACGTACACAGCAGCCTATGTTATTTATGCCATGTGTGCCACGCTGTAGAATTTGCAGCCATTTTGTTCTACTTGAGCCGTGAGTTCAAGTATTAGTATGTTTTTAATTCAAGCCTGGATCTTATATGTGACCTGGCCTTCAACCCACGTACTCGCAGCAAGAACGTTTTAAAAGCACTACCTGGCACAGGCGATGACGACTGCTCTCGAATCGTTCAACTATGCACATTGTAATGATTTTCAAAGCAAAATCAAAAGTCTAAACTAAAAGCAAGCAATTATAAAACCTTGAAATTGCATTGTGAAATTTTCGATGTTTCTTTCCATTTTTCGTCGTCTAAAAAAAACGAAAAAAACCGGTTTTTTTCCAAAATTGCAGTGTTTTTTTCAGGCCTTCGCATCTCTAATCCAGTGTGCCCTTGGATGACAGCAGCTGTGCTAAACATGATAAAAACGCGCGATCACTGGCACACCAAAATGAAACAAAACAGAGGGAACGCATATTATAGTGCTCAGTATAAGATTCATAGAAATAAAGCTGTTGCTACCATGCGTGTACAGAAGAAGCTATATTTTAGTAACCAAATAAACGCATGCGCCGGCAATTCTAAGAAACTCTGGGCTACAGTGAACTCGATAATTCAGCCTACTTCATCAAACCGAATACTTCCTGACCTGGCCCTTTCCGCAGATAAACACCTGCTATCAGATCAGTTTAACGATCATTTGTGCTCAGTGGGTGCTGATTTACGTTTAAGTATGGGTCTCACAGACGAACCTTCTCTGCCTGAGTGTCTTGAAAAGACCTTCGGTTTTATAGAAATAAGCAGTGACGAAGTAATGAGTGCACTTAATTCAATGGATGCCACTAAGGCCACGGGTCTCGATGGTATTCCGGTTTCCATAATTAAAAACAACAGTGGCGTCCTAGCTGCCACCTTAGCCTCTTTATTTAATAAAGCGTTTCTGTCCGGCATCTATCCTGATATTTTGAAGCTCGCCAAGGTAGTCCCTATCTACAAAAGTGGGAATCCTAATGAACTCGGAAACTATAGGCCGATCTCAATCCTTAGCTGTATCAACACTCTCTTCGAAAAACTATTGGCTAAAAGAATTACGCAATTCCTGACTAAAAATGCAATTCTGTCAACGTCCCAACATGGTTTTCAGAAATTTAGATCGACCACCACGGCTGTGCTTTCTATAACTGACTCAATCAATGAAGCACTCAATAATAACAATATTTCTGTTGGTGTATTCCTGGATATTAAGAAGGCATTCGACACTGTGGATCTCGATATTTTATGCAAGAAACTAGAACGATATGGGTTCAGAGGTGTATCACTCGATTTCTTTAGAAGCTATTTAACTGGGCGACGGCAGTGTGTTATTATTGACGAACACGCGTCAAGTTCGCGTCCTATTTCCGTAGGTGTTCCGCAGGGCTCAGTACTGGGGCCTATACTTTTTACACTCTACATAAACAACTTACCCGATTGCCTAATAAATACCCGTGCCATTATGTACGCCGACGATACCTGATTGTTGGTGACTGCTAACTCCGTTGAAACAGCCAAGCATATTTTAAACTCAGAACTTCAGAGAGTCAATAAATGGTTTTTAACAAATAGACTCACTTTGAACATAGGCAAGACTAAATATGTTATATTTGCATCCCCTTATAAAAAATACCAGAATACCTGCTCCGCAATATCGATAGGAGATAAAGAAATTGAAGAAGTTAAAACTATTCAGTACTTGGGTGTAATCTTAGACGCTGCATTAAACTGGAAACCGCATATCGAAAAATTGCGCAGCAAACTATCTTATGCATGTTTCGTTCTGGCCAAAGCTCGGCGACATTTCGAAATACACACACTAAAAACAATATACTTTAGCTTTTTCCAATCCCAATTAACTTACTGTATAGAATCGTGGGGGTTCACTTACATCACTTACATTGAACCTGTTTTACGCCTGCAGAAGCGGGCACTGAGAATAATGACTTGTACAACACCGTATACGCCTTCTCGCCCTTTGTTTTTTAGACTCCAAATAATGCCGGCATTGCAGCTTCGAGATTTTCGCGTTGCACTACTCGTACTAAGAGTCCTCTCCGGCACCTCCCCCTTTCCTTTGACACATTCCATAGAGCCCCAACTAACAGCCGTTCAGCAGCACAGGGAAGATTTCTGGTTCCTACATCTCGCAATGACTATGGCCAGCGCCGCTTCGAGTATCAAGGGGTAAAAACTTGGAATAAAATCCCCTCTGCAGTCTTTGCAAAGTCTAATCCTTATATTTCACTGAAGACCTTTTTTCTGTCACAAATAATTACCTGATTTACAATGCAAATCGCTTTGTGATTGTTTCTTATTATTCTCTGTAGTGTCTATGTTGGGTTTGCCATTTATATGTCATTGAATAATCACTTCTAACGCAACTGCGTTTATTTTGTATAAAGAATGCTGTTCCTGCCTTCATGTTTTTTTGCACACTCTTGTATTTTTTTTGTAGTGAGCCCTCTTGTATTTCTGTAATTTGAACGCTCTTGCTTGTACGCTTTGCATTTTTCCACCATTCTTATGTGTATTATTTTGGCATGCATATAGAGAGCATTTGTCCTCACTAATATCTTTGCTTTTATTGCATGGATCCATAACTAGCCTTTGGCTAAGGATCCAGACAGTGATGTTATGTACTGTGCTGAAGAAATGATAATAAAAAGAATTGAATTGAAAAAGAATTGAACTCTGGACCTGCCTAGGATTGCCAAAATGTGCCTCTACGGCCGCATCTGTGCTCAACGCCCAGGAGCAACCCATCTATTACTACCTAGACGCACTGAGGGCACATTTTCGACACATATCTCTTGTTCCCTCTCACCATCTTGCCAGCCTTCGTATCACCAGGCCGCGCACGTCGTTTACCGACATCATTGATGCACATCGCTCCATTCTGTCGTCCCAGTTTACACCCGCCGTACTCACCACTTTGGAGCCTGCAAAATCCCCGCGTGCTTCTTTCAATACCTGACATCGGGAAGAAGATCCACATATCGCGGATAGGTCCCTCTTGAATATTCCCATGAGCACCATGCAAACTGGGTGCACGTCTGCACTGACGGGTCAGTGAACCTTATCAGTTCTTCGGGCACTGTGGTCATCCCCGCAAGGACTACAGAAAATAGAGTCACGATAGCTCACCACACTTCTTCGGCGGGTGCACAACTCACCGCTCTTCGTGTCGCCATTGAACACTTGAGGGCTATCAGCAGCGCCCTCAGCGCTGGCCTATTTTCACCGATCCAAAATCTGCCCTCCAAGGCTTGCAGGATGCTTTTCGCCGCGGAGCCCATTGACAATTTTGGTGGAAATGGCACAACTACATCGCTCTGCCATTAACAAAGGAATGACAGCATCTACCAATGGCTACCGGGGCACAGCGGCATAGCAGGAAATCACCACGCGGATGATGTCGCGCGGCGATTTTGTGTCGATTCTCATTTCGAGATCAGACGCAGCGGGCAGGCTTCGCACACTTGCGTGGGACATCACGCTTGCCGCGTGGAATTCCGGCCAATTTTCCTATTCATGTTTAAAATCCTTGGACCAAGATCTGAAGCTCCGGCTTCCATCCGGCCTCCCATGACGTGAAGAAACTTTCCTATGCCACCTATGGCTTGGTGTAGCTTTCACCAACCGTTACTCTGTCTTAATCGGTATGGCTGATAGCCCTGCATGCGCGATCTGCAGGTATGACGAGGCTATATCCCACATTCTCTGTGACTGCACTGCATACAGCGTCGAAAGGCAGTCTCTCAGATCCACGCCCACTGACCGAAATGAAGATTTTCGGCCACTGGCCGCGTCGATCGTCGACGGTGAAGGCCTCTAAGGCACTGTTGCGTTTCTTGCGAACTTCTTGCCTACATGATAGGCTGTGACTTTAACGAACACTGATTTTTCATACTGACTTCAATTTTCCCCTACTCTTTTTCCTCTTTATTTTTTTTATCCCCTCACCCCTTTCCGCCCGTGTAGGGTAGCAAACGGATTATTTTTAAGGTTAATCTTCCGCCTTTCCTCTCCTACCCCTTCCTCGTCCGCCTCAAAGTGGTAGCTCGTGCAAGAATAGCTAAATCCTCCTAAAATTATCAGCACACACTCTTCTCAGATGAAAAACATAATTTGGCGACATAAGCAGCAGCAGAAGCCCAGCTCGAGGGTACTCACCAATTGCCTGAAGCACTGTAGGTCTTGGAATCATGAATATAGGTGCTTTTCAGTAGACACTGTCCACGTCTTTACGATGCCATGCCACTCCAGAATTTGGTCTAAAAATTTTCATATAAAAAGAATTGCCGGCTTCGTTTCAATGGTAACGTTTAATTTTTTGTTCTACTAGGTATTTCGCATTTTAGTGGCCCAGATTAAACAATACCAGTGATCAACCCTTACAAAAATTTTTAGTAACATTCTTTAGAAAGTCTTTCGACAATTGTTAATTGGACCTATCAACATTGAATAGAAAGTCTTTTAAACGCCTTTGTACATTGTAGTAACAACCTATCAACCGTCTTCCGACAATTGGCCACCGATATCCAAAAGACTCAAGTACATAGAAAGTCTTTATACTTTCTATCATCCCCTCATCGAGTTTCTATACACTTCCTACTGACCCCTTACCGACAATGTCTACCAACACCCTATTAACGGTCTTCCGACAATTGGCCACCGTTATCCAAAAGACTCAAGTACATAGAAAGTCCTAACACTTCTTATCAACCACATACCGACAATGTCTACCAACACCCTATTAACGGTCTTCCGACAATTGGCCACCGCTATCCAAAAGACTCAAGTACATAGAAAGTCTTTACACTTCTTATCAACCACATACCGACAATGTCTACCAACACCCTATCAACGGTCTTCCGACAATTGGCCACCGTGATTCAAAAGACTCAAGTACGAAGAAAGTATAATTCCTACATCAACTTTTGGAAAAGTGTATGTTAACTACACAGTACAACACTTTTACCAACATAGTTTTATCACTTCAAAATCATTTTGTGAACACTATCTTGGAGTGCTTAAAGAATAATAGAAGCAAAATGCAAATTATTACATTTATTGTGCACAAGTGTACATACGCACTACAACAGATGCATGATGCATCAAAATATTTTATGGAGAACAATAGAGGAACAGAATATTGCCTTCGGCACACTTCCCCTCAGTTCCCTCTTTGTAACAATGACTGACACACAGCAATTGAAAAACATAACAGGTTTCAATTCACGATGTTTCGGCTCGAGGACCAGCCTTTTTCGAGTATAGTATAGCATTCGAAACAAAAGCTGTGTGCTTCAAATGCTGTATTACACTTGAAAACGGCTGGCCCTCCAACCAAAACGTCGTCAATTAAATCCCGTTAGGTTTTTCTTACATATATACGAGGTGTTTCAGGGAAGATTAAGTAATTTTCAAAAAACAGGTATTTTGAGATGAATGTATGGCTTTTTCAGCATAGTATTACCAGTGTTGGCAGGCACCAGAAAACTTGTGAAGAGTCTTACGTAGTAAGCTGGTTAGCTAATTTTTATTAATGAACCTTTTCACTATCAGAAACTTCGTTAAAACATTAAGTTGGGCTAGTTGGTAACGGCTTGAACGAATCAGGTCTAACTACGCCCTCCCCTCTCCTCCAAGGCATACGGTTAAGCCGATAAACAATCCCTTTTTCTGCCAATGCCAGGGAGGGAGTGCTTACACACATGTCACCCGCCTCTTGAATACGAAAGGCCTGGGAGCCGAGAAAAAAGAAAGAGAAATTATCGAAGTCTTTCGTATTCAAGAGGCGGGTGACATGTGTAAGCACTCCCTCCCTGGCGTTGGCAGAAAAAGAGATTGTTTATCGGCGCAACCGTATGCATTGCAGGAGAGGGCAGGGCGTAGTTAGACCTGTTGCCGATGACGAGGCACCTGCGTGTGCTCAGTGATACATATTTATGTTGTACAAGTGTCCAGTAAAGATAGTTGAAGTCTAGCGGGTGTCCTGTGTGTGTGTGTCTTGGTGGTATGTGTGTTTCTTACTGCTAAGAATATGATTCCTTCACTATCAGAGTTAGGCGTCTAGTTGCCATTAGAGATTTGTAGCAGTTACATGCACTGGAGGGGTTTCTTTCCCTGTGTGCTTTCAAAAGCGCATGTATTTTCGCACAATGCAGCCAAATTTTGTCGAGCCACAGCGGCGAAAGTAATCATGTTTTGTACATTCCAGAAACTGATATGGCTACTACGAACAACTGGCTAAAAGTCTCTAACTGCAACCAGTTGCAAACCTGTGTTAGTTAAAAAGTTAATTATCAGAAATTAGTTAACCAGCTTACTAAATACACCTCACCGACTTTCTGGTGTCTGCTAACACTGGTAATATTATGCAGCAAAAGCCATATTTTTGAAAACTACTTATTCTTCCCTGAAACACCTGGTGCATATAAATACTGCTCACTTTCCTGTACAACACAGAAACGAAATAATTTCTTCTGTAACATGAAGGTTCCATGAGCCACATAACAAACCCGTGGAAAAAAACTGCATGCATACACACACATCTCTCCAAAACAGCTAAAAAATCCCACACAGTGAAAAAATGCTTACACTGTCTTAAGACCAACATTAAAGGCTGCAAACACTAGCGAATTAAAAGTCAAACAGATACCAAACATATGCTAAATGTCCCCATGGATGTAGATATTAAGCTATGAGCTGATTTTAATAAAAATGCATCAGCACAGAAATGCTTAAGCGACTTTGTTGGTGCATTATCCTGACACTTGTCCTCAATATCAGGCAGCCTGCTTGTTGTTCATCATCAGCATCAGCCTGACTATGCCCACTGCAGGGCAAAGGCCTCTCCCATGCCTCTCCAATTAACCCTGTCGTTACATGTCTGCATCACCAGCGGAAGAGGTAGCGTCCTAGTGATGAGACGTGTGCACGAACAGGTAGCCTCCTCCATGGCAGAATGCAGCAGCAAGAGAACTGCACAAGAAAACACTCAAAGTATACAGTTATAGTAACTTCTAATAGAATCAAACACGGAGAAGCAACTATCAGTTAAATGTGCACTAAAATGCAGCACTCCGAGTGAGTTTGATAAGGCTGCTGAGTAATAGCATAAGCAGCAGTCACAAGACTAGAACTAAATGTAATGCGTCCTTGAACAAGAAAAAGCTATAACAGGCTATTGTGCTCAATTCTGCCCCCACATTCGAAGACTGAATGATATTCACAGGAACTGACATTAACATGTTATACCTAATTAGGCTACCACGAAGAGATATTTAGCCATTCCAGTCATATGAAGATAACATGCACGCCATCAAATATGAAAATTATTTTGTGTTTCTGATTTGTCTGCACAAAAATTCAGGCAGCTTTTGTTTTCAAAAGTGATGGCATAAACACATTGCAATATAATGCACATGTTGCTGTAGATAATGTATCATTTGGAGCTATACCAGGTGTTAGGGGAAAATGTATGAACAAAGAGTACAAAGGTGAGCAACTTCATCAGGGCAAGAGTGGCACACTCTAAAGCAAATGAATCAAAATATTAAGGCACACACTGCGTCAGATACAATACTTGTAAGTAAAGCTGCATAGAACTACAAGCGATAAAAGCCTCAGAAACGTACCCCTAAGGCAGCAGCTGGACTGGTAGTTTATTTGTCCCGCAGCACATCCCTCCAGTGCTGAGGCCTGCTCATATCTGTTCAAGTTAAGAATACAAGGGAAGCAAGCAAACAAGTGTTCCAAAGAAGATAAAAATGTGCACTTAGGTTGTTCTTTAGGAAATTACCTGTCACTAATTGCAGCAATAAATACCTCGAGAAAGTAAATTAAGTTATTTACACAGCTTATTACAAACCTTGATTGCACGGGAGAAAGGCAACATCAAATGCATCGGTTCAAGTAAAGCCAGGGGTCTTGTTAAGGTCACAGCAATATTTGTTGACTTAGGCGCAGCTAGTGTAATGCAATCAGTAACTGAACGTCGGCATGAATAAAAATAACAATGCACCAATACTCTATTCCAAATGCATTTCAACTGTACAGTGCAGTCAGTTGTGACAAAGGGAGTGTCAAAGAAAACCTCAGCAATGCTCATGACATCGAATAAGCACCTTTCTTCTGTACAGCTTCAATATAAGCTTTACAGGGTTTCATGTAATGCAAGGATAACATGGTAAGGTATCAATTATTGATGCTAGCAACACCTATGCTTCTAAAGCAGAGTGCTCCACTTGAACGCCAATATTCAATTATGCATTGCCCGTTAGGCCATGCCTATCACGTCACTGGTTCACTTCAAACATGCCATACCTTGTAAGAGGTAGGTACTGCTGAAGTAAACCTATAAAATTTATTTGCTGCTTTTAGACTGCTGTATAAAGGTCATGAAGCAGATAATTGTTTTAATTTGGTCTATACTGTGGTCAAGATTTCCAAGCACAAGAGGCATGAGGGGAAAAACTATAAAAAGCATTTCACACTATAACACAATGCACTTGACTAGGGGAGTGCTTTCATGATGCCCGCAATATCTTTACCCTTTCTCTTGGTCCTCTTTTAAAAGAAAAAAAAACGAAAGAGAGAGGGAGCCTGGACCAGAAGATTTTTGGCAGGCTAAAAAAGACAAGGAAAATATACCCACTTGTCTACCTATCCTTTTACAAGTGGCACATGCTTGATATCCAGTGTCAATGGCTGATAGGTTCAACCAGCAGGTCTTGATGTCATTTGCCTCTGGTTGAGGTAGCATTGGCTCGATGACAGATGAAAGCTGGTGCAAAAGTAGCGTGATGATACCGGTGGAGCAGCTACACAGGGCTTGACTGCGGGTGCATTTGAAGAAAGGCTGCATTAGAGCCATGCTTTCATAAACATCATCACAGAAGCCACATCCCATTACAACCTCCAGCTGTTCAGTCCAATGTGTTCATGAGTGGAGGCTAATGATTAATTACCTATGCCTCCAATAGTTAGCAATAAAATGGTTTACAAAGCTTGTCATACTTTTCTTAAAGCTATTATTCGCGAATCACGTTATACATTTATCGCTTCAGACTGAAAATGGGGGAATGACATAAATGTAGTGAACGTAAAAAAATAAAATGACAACAAACCTTCCATTGTGCGATTACCTCAGCTGCACTGCAATGGAATGGTTCTGCTATTTATAATCGTCGTTTCGTTGACCAGAACTATCAAGAAACACAGCACTTGATGTGACTGCGACGTAGAACGGGCAACGCTCCTTATCCAGTAAACACTCAGGCAGCAGAATCAAAAGACCCACGCCGCTACAAGCACTTTTCGTTCTTATGGTCTCCTTTTCACGCGCTGCCGATGTTCAGCCGGAATGACGAATCAAGCAGCACCCCATAGTTCTCGGCGTGCAACCAAATTCTATCACATAACTCCTGCGCCGAGGAGCTGACGCAAAGAGCGTGAGGCGGCGGGTTAAAAGTTGCATAGTTGGCAAGCGAGCGTGTCAGAACACCTTCTCTCTGCAAACGATCGCGTGGTGCCCGCATTTTGCACCTCACTGCGAACAAGACGTGAAGACCAACCCAAATGCATTCGCAGCCCTCAATCATACCCCCGACACATCGCAGAAGTCATTTTCCAGTTCTGTACTTACATTTGTCAACGTTCACGGCAAGCCGTTTCTTCTATCGGGCATCGGGCGCCGGCCGCTCTCGGCGTGGTTGCGTGCAGTACGTCAGAGCAGTTTTTGAGCACTGCGTGCGCGTAAGAACGTCTTCCACAGCACTGGAGCCATCTGTCACGTTCCGAGTTCAGTCACACTACCACAACACTAACGAGGCCGCACATTTAACACACACAAACTGAAGAAACGCACCCACAACTCCACAACCGTCGCACCCTGTCAACAAAGAGTCGTTTCAGCGTCCTAAAAAAGATAGTGTAGCGCGCGGCCAACGTGAGACTCGCAATCCGCCGCCAGCGAACGGAAAGAAGGCGCTAATGTCGCCTAACTTAACACGCGTTAAAAAAAAAGAATTGATAAAGCCCTTTTTGCCACAAACTTGTTGCATTAAACGACAAAATATTTTGTTTCAATTACAAAGTCAGCAAATTGGAATGATTGAGGTGAAAAAATGCGACTACTCACAACCATCTGTTTCTGGCGGCGCTGCGAACGAAAGCTTGGAAAACTGGGCAGCATGCCGGGCAGCTACAAGCGACGCATCTGGGGCCAGGAAAGCCGCAGCCGCTGCACGGCTGCACTCTCTGCCTAGTTCTAAGGCTATAACTCAGCTCCCGTAACTGCGTCCCAGAATAAGGAATGATGATGATGTTGCTAAACGCTAACGGTTTCGGTTTTTATTTTGGCATATTGTGTGGCTTAGCGCACTCTACACAGCTTGGCTCATGCGATTTAGTGTACGTGTGTGTACCTAGAGAACACGAGCGTTCGCACGCCGCTCTAGCGTGACGCGCGAAACTTTCAAGGCTGCGCTGCAGCATCGCCTCTGTTTTGTGTGTGTTAATATCACGTCATTGCAGACCTTGCACGCTCTTTGCTCGAGCGAGCCCCACCGACAGTCGCGCTACCGTAGTCTTTTTGTGTGCTTCCTTGATTGATTTTTGCCTCTGCCTTACGCGGTCCTCGGCTCGGCCTCACGTCCGCTGATGGCAGTAAGAAAAGGCGAAGAATGAACACATGCTTTCGCGCGTCTACTCCGTATGACTACGTTAAAACCCAACACCTTATTCCAGGATTCCTTAGTCACTGCATTACGGGAAGATAGAAAATACAGCTATCACCACGTTTTCCCTCGCCACAGCTTCGTACCGTGTTTGCGTTGAAGGAGATGCAAGTGAAGATGCGGAAGAGGCACTGCGCCTGTGCTTTAGCGGTGCTCAAAGTGGGGGCTGCTCTCACCCTAGCTTTTTCCATACTGGAAGCTCCTCTGTGGCTCAGTACTAGTGAAAAATGTAACAAGTCAAGAATGAGGGCTTATAGTGCTAAAAATTGCCGTGCACCTTCCTCATGCAAAGCCCTTGTTACCGCAGTTGAGTACAGCGGGCCGCTGTTACCTGTTTTGTTTCTCTATACTTCTCTTTATAGTATCGGCGCCGAACATGAATAAAAATTAATATTGCCTTGCCTGAAATTTCGCATGTACAGTCGCTGAGGAACGAAGCAACTTGAGTTCTTGAAGCTGTAAGCCTGCACAAGTTACACAGAATTTACTCAGAGCGCGAAGCGGTGCGGCCCTTTTCGCGCGGGGTTTTTCAGTCCCGTGCGATCAGCCATTGCTGGTCGCTCGAGGTGGAGTGGCATAAAGTGTACCGGGCACTTTTGCATGGCGGGCAGTGTGCAGGGAAAGTGTGCTTGCGGTGCAGGTTCAGGAAGCTGGTGATATAATTTGGGCGCCATTTGGGCTAGCGAGAACGTGTCATTCAATGAGTGTGGAAACACATCGGTGCAATGCTAAACTTGAATTTTTTTGCAGCTCGCAACAATAATCCCTCTGAAACCTCAGAGCGAAACGCTCTTAATGCTAGTGTGTTTTAGCACCGCCGTACGGTACATCACTGTTCAACTGCACGTTAAAATATGACCTATCAAGAATTACAACAATAGCAACACCAACGTGTTTCGAATTGCCAGAGTTGTTGTACAGCTCTGCTGAAATTCTTTGTTAGTTCTGAAATGTTAAATCTGTTTAATGACTGCCTGAGTACAGAATTTAAGGCCGAATACGCAGCAGAAAGCATTGTTTTCGTGTAGAATGAGCCATCAGCGAAACTGATTCGCTGTAACGAAGTCATCATTGCGCTTATGTAACACAATATGTCACTAGCTCCTATTTTTTCTTGAAGTTCTTTTAATTTCCTTGAAGTGCGAGGCAATAATACTTGAGTATTCTATGAATTCATTCACTTTGTACCAAAATTATTTCGTTTGCTCGTAACTTTTTTCGTACACTTCATACAATCAAAAATTGTCACTAAATGTCTTCAATTCAAGGCACGTTTCTGAATTTCGGGATAAATGTTCTATTATGAACTTTGCCCTTTTCCCCGCACTCGAAAATGCGAAAGCAGTAAAGCTAGTATTGAGAAAATTGAACTGAAATTTCTAAAAATCCACAGCGTGCTCGGCTATGGGAATGTGATTGCAAATTTTTGTTTCGTGTTCAAGGTTGCTTTAGTTGCATTGACATGTTAGGCTAGAGTACTTAATTAATTTAGACATTTATTCTCATTATAAAACGTTCTGTCGGTGTCTAGTATGTTTCTACTGGCAGCAGTACACAGAAAGCAGTAAGGAAATTGTATGAACTTCCTATCAACGAATGTTAATAGAATATGCTCGGCTAAGGGAATGTGAGTGTAATGTTTGTTTCGTGTTCAAGGTTGTTTTAATGGCTTTGAAGTGTTCGCCTACAGTACATGATTTGAGGCATCTATTCGCATGACCAAAAATGTTTTGTCACTTTCTAGAGTATTTCTGCTCACAGCAGTCCGTAAAGTACATAAAGTATTAAAATGAAATATATCATCTGTTTTAAAACGTTTACCCATATCCCGATTAAATTCCAAACGCATTTGCTGCGAATAATGTTGGTCGCTTTTCGATATAGTGAAATTGTTGACTAGCTGCAACAGATTCCACCATGCAATCAGGTAAGATGTCGTCACGATTATGCGAACAAGATAGTGTTAATCACCTGGAACACCATGCAGTTTGTTCATTTACTTCTCTCAACGTGTCAAACTGCACCCAGATTTTCTAGTAACTTTCTATTGACAGGAGTAAATACAAAGAAGTAACAGTCTACCAACTTTGTATTGACAAAGGTGCATAGAATGTAAAAATTATTTTCTAGTAACTTTCTATTGACAGGAGTACATACAAAGAAGTAACTTCTACCAACGTTGTATGAACAATTGTTGATAGAATGTAAAAGTTACTGCAAGGTTACTAGAGTCAATAGAATGTTAATACAAATTCTAAAGAAAGTTGATATCCACTTTTGTAAGGGAATCACCCAATGAATTTTCTCATATGTGAACAAAAATTTTGGTGTCATTGATATGTTCTTACAAATTCTTACCGGAATAAAGCTGGCGCACTGAAGTATTATTTCGATAAATCTGGGCGCAACTAAGAAGTAAGCAAGCCAGATAAGCTGGAATAATGTTTTCGGCTGCTTGCTGCAGCATCTTTGCCCACAAAATGTACAATTTAGCGGGTTCTATCTCTCCAGTCGAAATTTGACGCTTCCAACATGATCTAACGATGCAAAAAAATGTCAACCTTTCATTTGGATAAAGGAAAGAAAGCTCCCTTGGTTTTTTTTTCCAAGCATTCGCAAGTACACATGAAGAATGCACATTTTACAATTAGTTTTCATAGACTTTCCTCTGTGTATCTTCCAGGATAAAACAAGGAATTAAAATTACTTTTACATGCTTTGTGCTACTGTGGAGGGACAGAATGTAAAAGCGCGAAATGCTTTTTCTCCGTGTATCAAATAATTATTACAGATACTACCTAACTGAAAGAGCTATTGTGCCGGCCTTAACATTTCGGCACTAACTCACTCAAGCCAGAAACGTGCGTAACACGGAATGCCCTAGTTTCTTGTTTTCCTCATCTTTGTTCTTTGTTACTTATTTCAGTACATAAACCAAGGCTGAGAGTGCATTAGCAGAGGAACATCCAGTATGGTATAAATGCAGCAATTCGTAACCTTTGTACTTCCCCATCGCTCAATGTAATGACACGTTAAAATCAACACAGCATACCTATTTACCATACCAGAGCATTTAAAAGTGATAGTACACAACGAAGGTGTGCGAATTTCCGAAGTAAGTAGTAGAAAAAAAACGAGTCTGGGTGACATGCCTCAGAAGGATAGAACCTTGGTCAAGTATATGGTGTCATGGTGAATCTACCAGCCTGATACATTGAGGATAAAGGAGACAAAACAAGCGTTACCTCTCCAACTAAAGGTTATTGAAGTGAACAAGGAATAAATATATATATAAAAGCCAAGCAACACCACAAACCAAGCAATTACTGAAAGCATACATTGCAACATGAGTCAAAAATTGCCCCAGACATTCGCCAGAGCTAGATTGTCAAATCGCTGCGTATTAAAGCGATGGATGGCATACTCACACATTTGCCACCGAGTCGTAACATACGACTGGTTTCGATAATTTCTCCGTTAATCTGATCCCAATGTACAGCCGAAATGCGCGTTGGCAAAGGAACAGGTCGCATCCCTTCCAATGTAGAGGCAGGTTAGAACACCTACCAATAAGACTTGTCGTTCTCCCGTAATCTTACATTGAAAAACCTTGCAGTTTTACCTACATGAACGCGACCGCAAGATAACTGTACCCTATATGACACATTCGTTTTACAAAGCACATATACATTCTGAGGTCTCACTCGAGACGTGCGCTTTTCCCGAACCCCATTCACAGGATTGTTCTTAACAATTTTACGCATTTTGGACAACTTATTAAGGGCCCAGAACACCACTTTTTTTGTGTCATACCTTCAGGCCACATTTTTAAAATTGTGTGACAATCGATGCATATCCGGTAACACAACCGGTGTTTTGGCATCCTATTGGCTGCCCCGGTCTCATACCGCCGGTTCCCCAGAGATACTTTTCGGTTTGGTTTATGGAAGTTTGACGTCCCAAGGCGACTAAGGCTATAAGGAACACCGGATAAACTCAGAAAGATGTGATATGGTGCTCAGGATGTTCTCTTTCAAGGTACGACTGTCGAACGAGAACAAAAAATATAATTGATAGGATTGTTACGAAATCTAGGCACTGCAAAGCGGTTTAATGGCTCCAATAGAACCAGGCACTGAACGGCGTTTGTCTGCCCATGGGCGGTTGTTCTAGAGCAGCCAGCAGCGCGGGCTGCTGCTACCAGGTTGACACGTCTTCGTCCTTACAATTGCCCCCAGGGAGGAAAGGAGGCACCCTGGCGCCTCAAAGCGTAATACACATCACGGCGTCATGATATCACTTCGGCGACTGAAATGAACTCTTTCATGGCCACGACGGTGAAGGCCAGAGCAGGGTATGAGTTGTTTGACGACGTAGTACACAGGGGAAGCTTGAGACACAACGCGGTAAGGCTAGTGATATTTGGTGAGGAATTTGGACGTGAGGCGAGCGGCGCAAGCAGAGATCCAGCGCCAAAAAAGAGAGCCGGTAGGTAGAGTTACATTGGATTGACCAGAATGTCGGCGCTTTTCTGTAGATTCTGATCGTCGGACATGAGAGAATAGGTGAGCTGACGGCACTGCTCGGCGTACTTCGCAATTTCAGAGGCCGGCGCGCAGTTTGATTCATCAGGATGGCAGGAAAGAATTGTGTCAAGCATACTTCTAGGCCCGCGTCCGTAAAAGGCAAAGAATGGAGGATATCCGGAGGAGTACTCGACGGCGGTGCTATAGGCGTGCGTGACGAACAGAAATACGAGGTCCTAGTCAGAAAGGTCGGGACTGATGTATATGGCCAGCATATCACCGAGTGTCCGGTTAAACTGTTTGGTGAAGCCGTTGATCTGAGTATGGTGCGCTGTGTAGATTCTGTGAACAATGCGGTATACTTCGACTAGCGCGTGAACAACCTGTAAGAAAAATATTAGAAAATTTCCAGCGCACACTAGACAAGGACAGAGAAGAGAACACCACAAGCGCTGACTCGCAACTAAGCGTTTATTCGCAAACGCAGGAAATATATGCTCAAAGGAAAAACCAAAAATATCAAAACTTATGCATACACGCAGGCGCACCCAGATATGAAAATTCCCGTGCATGCAAGACAACAGATGGGTCACTAACCCATATAGGCAGGTTTTTGTAGATATGATAGGCTTCTGATACCTCGCTAGTCAATTGATTAGGATGCCTAAACAAAACAGTTGTTGTATCAAGTAAAGGCTTACAGCCCCTGCATCCCATACAGTGCTTGGCAAGATTCGAAGAAGGCGGTTTTCCGAACGACAAGTAAGCGAACATTCATGCAACGCCCAGTTTGACCGACATACATGCGCCCACAAGATAGCGGAATCTGGTACACTACACCTTTTTCGCAATTTGATGTACCGGTTTACATGGTTCACATTGCACACCTTCCGCTTATCACGAACAGCACAACCAGAGCGCTTGTCAACCCTGGCGCAAATACTCCCAACTTTTTTCGTGGCTGAAAAAATTACGTCAACATTATATCTCTTGCCCACATGTTTTAGTTGGTGTGGAAAGCGGTGAACATATGGAAGAACCGCTAAGTTCTTTCAACTCGATCAAATGTCAGTTTTACTACAGTTCATTTCTAGTACCGCGAGCTCCTTTTTCAGTGTTAACCCTCTTCCGAGTAACCCTGCCACCCTGGCAGCCTTAATAGCCGTGTTTGCGCAAAAGGCACGTCTCGCCGCCTGGCATGGCAAACGTGGCATATGTCCGATGGAGCTGCTTCTTCTGTGTGGTGGTCTTCAGCCGTCCCAGGGCCATAGCCTCAGGATGTGCCGCATCATTTCTTCTGAATGGTGGCGACATTCCCGCTTCTACAGAGATTGCCTGACTGTGGCTTGTGGTTAGTCCCGGGAGCATCGCAGGAACTTTCATGAGTGGTGTGGTCTGGCGGGCAAACATGCTGCCTACCTTTGGAATGCTGCCCGCCCCTGGAGTTCACCCCCTGGAGGAAAAGAGCTGGTTTTAGGAGGAGCACATTTGCCAGATGTTCATCGAAAGGGCCCAACTTTTGCCTCCAGCCAAATCTACACCATATGGGATTTCGAGGCAAGTTCCTGTGAAGGATTGTTCCAGGTGCATTGTGGAATGTGTTGACGCAATGAAAAGATCTGGTGCTGGGACAAAGAGAAAATGTTGCGTCTACCCCTTGGTAGAATTTTTGACATCTAGCAAGCAGCGAGTGATCGTTTCGGACAAAGAGGGCTATTTTGTTGTTCTGCCTGAGGAGTTTTTCAAGGATAAGGCTGAGCATGCGATCGTAGCCAATTTTAGGTCTGTTAAGGTCAAAGCAGCCAAAGTAAATCAACAAGCTTTGGATCTTTTGACACGTTTGAACCTGCAGCATTATGCTCCGGTGTTCGAAAGCATTTATGCTCCATCTCAGGCATCACAACCCAAACGGAGTTTCTGCCTTTAGTATTGATGTTAAGGATCTTTTCTATTCCCTCCAGCATGACAGGTTGTTGAAATTTGTTAGTGATTGCATTAATGAAGATAATGATGAACAAAGCTTTGTAAGTTCCTGCGGGAGTTCATTGGCTTCATTCTTAGAGTTATTGTCGTTTTATCTTGCTTTTACCTTTGTTGACTGGAATGGGCTGTAAAGTTGCTTCGGTCCTCAGTGATATTTTCTTTTCTCGGGTCGACACATGTATCGAAAAGAATTTGTGTGGCCTTTCCAAAATGATTTTCAGGTATGCTGATGATTATTTAATTTTCGTTTCATAGACGGGTGGTCCACCACCCGACTTTAATATTTAAGGTATGGGATACGCGTTGTTTTTTCGGCTCCCTGCAAGCTGAAAAAAGTGTGCCCTCTACTGGCTGGAACAAGAAAGCAACCCACCACTTGCAAGAAGAACCACCGGAACAAGTTTACAAAATGTGTTTCCGAAGTTTTTTAGGAGATACCTTTGTCATGCGGTCGTTCCTACATAGGCCAGACTGGCCGTTGTTTTAATGAGCGCGCTTTAGAACACAGGCGATCCCTTAGCAGTGGCACTGGCAGCAATCTACCCTTGCACTGTAAGAGCTGCGACACGAAAACCTGTTCTCCTTACCTGGAAAAAACAAAGTTCCTTTCTAAAGCCAAAACAAAAACCGAAAGAGAAATTATCAAGGCCTATTTCATTTCTAAAAGGGGTGATAAGTGTGTTAGCGCCCCTTCTTTATCTCTTTCATGTCAAGAAATCAATTTCTTAGATGGTCACATTCGAACTTTTCATGCGTCGTAATCACACGTGGTATTGTTGACTCTGTCATTGCCGTTCGCACGTTGCTTCTGCTTGTGAAGTGAAGTTTATTTTGACATCGATTTGTCAGAGGTGACGGGACAAAAGGCAATTCATTTTTTGCCTGACGTGGCCCCGTCACCCGTTACATTGCTCAGGGGGGTGGAAAATTACACAGTAAAGTACACAAAGCAAAAACAAGAAAAGTAACAACATCGCATACGTACTACATGAATTATATGTAACGATCAATGACTTACACATAATTAACACAGATGCAATGAAAAATAAAGGAAAAAACAACGCATAGCTGAAATGTAGCTAGGACAAAACAAAAAAAATTGAAATAGCAAACAATGAGATGCATAGAATTAACATACAGGCAAGGGGAGAAATAGCACGCAAACCAAAAACAATGAAAACCGCATTGCATGCCTCCTACGTCTTTAGGATAACAAGACCAAAAACAAACCAAAAATAGCGAACCTGGACATACACCCAGCGAGTAAAAAAAAAAAAAAACTAGAAACTGGACATTTTATGGAGGCGATAGGGACAGAAGGTACATTTTAACATTGTTCTTGAAGTTACGGGGGGAACGAGGCTGCTGCAGAAGTTCCATAATACGTGGGTGTTTATTAAGTAAATCAGGAATTAAGTAATCAATGTGCTGCATACCATAATTCGTTCTCATCAGAGGCATTTGAAAATGACTATACCTGAAATCATAAGGTTTATTGTTAGGGAAGTATAAAGCATAAAAGGAAACTGGGTCACGGGTGACTTCATGATAAATATGATATGCAAGCTTTAGTTGAAATAGTTCGTTTATCTTGAGTAAATTATGTTTTAAGAATAATGGGTATGTATGTTCTAGCGGACCTACATCTTCTATGCAACGCAGAGCTCGTTTTTGCAATATCTCAAGCCTGTGCAAGTTTGTCTTGGTAGTGGTGCCCCAGATTAACAGACAGTAATGTAAATGAGACTGTACTAAAGCAAAATACAACTGACGTTTAATAGAGCTGGGAACCAAATATCTCACTTTATACAAAATGCCTAGAGATCTAGAGATATTTGTGTGAACCTTATTTATATGAGAAGTCCAGCTTAAGTTTTCCTCAAATAAGACACCTAAGAACTTATAAATGGAAACGCGTTCAAGGGCTGAGTCTTGGTACTTGACCTGGATATTAAAATTTTCAGGTTTATTTCGCGGCTTAAACATTACGTACTTTGTTTTCCTCCTAGTTTGCTGTGATTGCCTTTATAAGCACCCTGCTTTTACAAAATCAAGTCAGTTGGAAGTCTGCGCTTTGTGTGTGTGTATTCGTGCCTTTCTTTTGTCCCGTCTTCTTCGCGCAGTTTTGTTTTTGGCTCTAACTATTCACAAGCATTGAATACATCAGCATGACACGGTACATCATTCAGTCAAGCATCAAATGGCACTTTCAAGCAGGTGGTTATCCAGAGATCGTTCGAATGCATGCACATCACTCTGTTCCACAACACTCATTGGCAAATCATTCCACATTTCAACTGCATGAGGGAAGAAGGAATGTTTGAAAGTTTCACTACGGGCGTTGTAAGGCTGAATTATCCGACCATGATTTGTTCTAGAACTGCGTTTAGCTGGCGCTTGTATGTATGTTTCCTTCTGAATATTTATCTGTCCTTGGAGCATCTGGAACAATAACTTCAGCCGATTTTTTTGTCGTCGTGTTTCTAATAAATCCAGGTTACAGGAAGAGAGCATATCCGCAACTGAGTCTGTCCTTCGATATCGGCAGCAAATAAAGCGTACTGCGTACCTCTGAACTCTTTCTAATTGTTTCTTTAAATAATTCTGTTTAGGACTCCATACTACTGACGCATACTCAATGACTGGCCTCACAAAAGCTTTATATGCAATTAGTCTTACATCCCGTGTAGCATGCTCCAATTTTTTTCTCAGAAAATATAACTTCTGGTATGCTTTAGAACAAACCTCTTCTATATGTGTGCCCCAATTTAAGTTTTGTGTTATTGTCATTCCTAGGTACTTAAACTGAGTTACATTTACCAAACATTTGTCACCAATGACATATGGGAACAAAAGAACAGACTTCTTCGTTGTAATGTGCGTGTATGTTGATTTCGAATAATTTATTTCCATGTCCCATTTTTTGCACCATTCGCTTAAAGCCTGTAAAGAGTTGTTAATTATAAGCTGGTCGTCCTTGTTTCTAACTGTAGAATAAATTAAACAGTCATGTGCGATTAGCTTTAGTCGTACATTTGGTTCCAGAACAGCAGAGATATCATTAATATAGACTAAAAATAACAATGGTCCCAGAACAGAACCCTGCGGAACTCCTGAAAGCACTGCTAGTGGGCTGGACACATGACCATCCACTTTGACCACTTGGTTACGATTTGTTAAATAAGCTTTAATCCATTTCACAATATTCAAATTAATTCCAGCTCTTTCCAGTTTAAAAACTAATTTATTGTGCGGCACTTTGTCAAAAGCTTTGGCAAAGTCTACAGCGATTACGTCAATCTGCTGCTTCCCATCAATCGTCATTGCAAAATCACGAATTGTCTCTACAAGTTGTGTAGTGGTGGAAAGGCCTGCTCTGAATCCGTGTTGGTGAGGGTAAAGTAAACCGCTCGTTTCTAGGTGATGAAAGATGTCCTTCGCTATAATATGTTCCATAAGTTTACAAGAAATCGATGTAAGAGATATTGGGCGGTAGTTGTAAGTTCTCGGTTTCCCCCTTTAAACACCGGAATTACTAGTGCATTGCGCCAATCTTGTGGTACACAATAGGTGTGCAAAGATTTTTGATAAATAAGTATAAGGTATCTCGACGCCCACTCGGCATATCTTCGGAGAAACTGGGTTGGTATGTTGTCTGGTCCATTGGCCTTCTTAGCATCCAAATTGAGGAGCTGCTGAAATACACCATCCTGCGTAATTATGACGTCATTCATTTGGCTAGGCAACAGGTGTTCTGCACTAAGGTCTATGCCATCTTGGGTTGCAGTGAATACTGACGGGAAAAAGTGATTAAAGTAATCTACTATATGCTCCTTCTTTATCAGTACCTTATTTTCGTGCTTCATCTCCTGTATTCTCTCCTTCCTATCACTAAAGTATCGCCAGAACTTTTGCGGCGACGTTTTGAGGAAGCGGCGCAGCGTTTCATCGAAGAACTTTTTTTTAGCTTCTTTCAGCGCTTGCTTCAGCTCAGCACGAAGTCGCAAAATTGGGATACGTTTATTTTTCTTCTTACGTAGTCTTTTTATTTTACGTTTCATATGAATTATGTCCCTGGTGATCTAGGGGCATTGTATTGACAATATAAGTCACGGTATAACGAAAAGGAGCTTGTCAAGGCTCCTGAAAACAATATACAGGAGGGTGTTGTAACGGCCTTACGCAATACTTTTTAATTTCTGTAATAGCGAAGGATGTGGGGGACTGCCGACATAGTTGCGGTCACTAGGTGCCGGTCCCCTCAACATTCAGTGCAAAAAGAAATTGACATTGTTCTGGACTTAGTCGAAAGTCAGTGTATCGAACATTGTTAGATAAAATTACGATTGTTATAGACTGGTCTACAGGCAGTAGACTATCTGTAGTGTACAGTCTATAGACGAAAGGAAATTGAGGTAGTTGTAGACTGTAGTCTATAGAGAGTCTATAGACCGTCTATAGACAAAATGAAATTGAAGCAGCTATAGACCGTAGTCTATAGAGTCTATAGACCGTCTATAGACGAAAGGTTATTGTGGCAGCTATAGACCTTAGTCTATAGACCGTCTATAGACGAAAGGAAATTGAAGCAGTTATAGACTTTAGTCTATAGAGAGTCTCTAGACAAAAGAAAATTGAGGCAGCTATAGACCTTAGTCTATAGCGAGTCTATAGACCGTCTATAGACGAAAGGAAACTGAAGCAGTTATATACTTTAGTCTATAGACAGTCTATAGACAAAAGGAAATTGAGGCAGCTATAGACCTC
The DNA here is from genome assembly GCF_055824585.1 of Amblyomma mixtum. Taxonomy (NCBI): domain Eukaryota; kingdom Metazoa; phylum Arthropoda; class Arachnida; order Ixodida; family Ixodidae; genus Amblyomma; species Amblyomma mixtum. Next base: position 138,396,941 of record NC_143018.1, on the reverse strand, counting down.
AGTCTATAGCGAGTCTATAGACCGTCTATAGACGAAAGGAAATTGAAGCAATTATAGACTTTAGTCTATAGACAGTCTATAGACCGTCTATAGACAAAAGAAAATTGAGCCAGCTATAGACTTTAGTCTATAGAGTGTCTATAGACATTCTATAGCAAAACGGAAATTGAGGCAGCTATAGACCTTAGTCTATAGAGAGTCTATAGACAGTCTATAGATGAAAGGAAAATGAGGCGGCTATAGACCTTAGTTTATAGAGAGTCTATAGACCGTCTATAGACAAAAGGAAATTGAAGAAGCTATAGACTTTAGTCCATAGATTTTCTATAGACTGTCTATAGACAAAAGGAAAAGTCTATAGGATGGCTATAGAGTCTATAAAAAGTCTATAGATAGTCTATAGACCATTTTTATAAGGGAAGGGTTGTAATGGCAAATGGTGAGGTGTGAAATAAGTAGCCGACGTAAGATAAAAGCTTCACCGCATTGATAGGACCATGACAACAAAGAGCTGTGGGCTTGAAGCGCTCAAAGTAGGAACAGAGGCCAACGAAACTGTGCAATTATTTGAGGGTAGATATCTGGCTTTGGAAAGTTGGCAATCAAGCGCAGCTTTGCGGGATGCGAAAGGATGCCGGCTTAGGATACGACGTGAACGAGTAAGGTAGTTGGTGACATCCAAAGTCATACTGGCACGGATCGTTGCAGTGTTCGTTTGTTGGCGCTCAAGGCCGCAAGAACGGGGCGTTATCATTTTTGTTCGTGATGCGAGAAGGGACCGGACTAATCTCGAATGATCACAGTTATGAAGTACTGTACCTACGTATTTCCAGATTACAACAGTTGATTTTGGCCGGTTATCTCGAAGATTCCTTGCCGGCTTTAAATTGAGCGATGCAGCGAGCGGCCGGCATTCGTAGTTCGACTACTGACGAGCGCGTTTCTTGCTTATGCCGCAGCCGTGATGTTCTTTCTTTTGCGGGCGGAAGTCAGCCCAAATAAAGAGCTTTGTTTCCAAGTCTTGTTGCTGTCTTCCTGACCGTTGGCCTGCCGTCACTACAACGTGACATCTGGTGGATGTGCTGGGTGGCGTTAAATGAACCACAAACCCTGCAAGTCGTGACGCCAGCCCCCTGAGTCATTCACCGGAAGACCTGACTCCAGTCCACCGCGCAAGCCGGCGTCTGCTAGGGGACGCACATGAGTTCGGGACTCTGCCGCACCCTACCGGGAAGCGAAAGCAAACAGCAACGTCCGCCATCAGCTCGCCCCAGACGTCGATTCCAATCATTCTGCAGCAGCCCCGGGTGGCACCATCCTTCGACGCTTTGCCTGGCGCCGACCCCGAAGAATGCCTGGAACAGGCTGACCCTGTGGCAATGTTTAACCACTGGGACGGTGCCACAAAATTAAGGTACGTCTTCTTCGCCTTAGAGGGACCAGTAAGAATGTGGTTTGAGAATGACATAGCTAGCCTTACGAACTGAGAAACCTTCAAGGAGCAGTTTTTGAATAATTCACAAACGTCTTGCGAAAACAGCGAGCCCAGCAGCTGCTATAGTCTCGCATAGAACACCCAAACGAGACCATTGGAGTGTGCACTGAGGTGATGAAGCGCCTCTTCCGGCGTGCCAACGCAAATAGTAAGGAAGAATAAGTAAAGCTGCTTATCGGAGGAGTTAAAGAGCAACTCTTTGCCGACCTCGTCCGCAATCCAACAAAAACCGTCGCGGAATTCGTAGAAGAGGCATCCACGATGGAAAAAACTCATGATTCCAGAGCCCGCCAGTATGACTGCCAGCAGAGCGTTTTGCTCAACTAGCTGCCCGGACACCGCTAACAACGATGACCTGCGGGAGGTTGTACTTCATCTTGTGCGACAAGAGCTCCAACGATTGCTGCCAATGCGTACGCAGCCGCAGCTTACATCGCTCACTTGACGTCATGCGGGACGAAGTTGACCAGAACAGGCCATGGGTGTGACGCCGACAACCGCGCACCCTCCGCAGCCCCCAGCCATGACTTACGCCGCAGTAGTGCGCCGTCCTGCACCCCAACGACGAGGCCCAAGCCCCTATCGTCCTCAGCCAGCTGTGCTGGACCGCCGCACTCTCTAATAATGGCATGCTTCTAATAATGGCATTCTCCAGTTTTTGATTTACAGTTAAAGCTTTTAGATGGACACGTTTGCTGGGCTTACTCCCCTCGTGCTCAAAAGCGGTGCCTGACGTATAATTCTGCCCACTCAAAGGTTGTGAAGAGGGGCATCGCAACCCTCTGCTTGAAGTCCTCGCTGCAGAAATCCTGCGTGCATGAGATGCAAGCTAGCTTTAATAATCAATCGGACAAGCTTGTTGAAGCCGGCTTCCCTGAGTCGGTCTTGCTCCCTGTGGCGGAAATGCACCTGAAGAAGATGAAGGCTGGCGCTTGCAGAAATGAACCGGCAGGAAATGAGAGGTCGGTAGTGATACCTTACATCCACAAAGTTACGCAGGGCCTGAAATAGGCGCAAACCGGTTAAAGTAGCGGTTCCATTTTCTGCCCTCGGCAAGCTTGCGCAACTCAGCCGTCGCATAACTTGCGAAAGCCAAAAGATCGGCTGCCAGAAGAGTCATGGCCAGCGTTTCGTGAAGTGTGCCACCAACGTTGTCCACGAAATTCCGTTGTCCTGGGGAAAATCCTATACAGGACAGACGGCACGATGCGTGAATGACCGACTTAGGGAACACGCATGAGATATTGAAAATAATGAAGGCCAGCGACTTGTTGAGTACTGTAGGGCTTGCACCAACTGTAAACCACGGTTCTGCGAGCTGAAGATTTTGGGCAGAGGTAGACATCAGACGGCTCGTGAAATTCTAGAAGCCTTTCATATCAAAAATGCGGATCTGAGCTGTGCTAGTGAGAGTTCTGCTTTTCTATATGAAGCTAAGAAAAAAATTTTGTGGCGCCTACTGTGATAAGATCAATGAAGGTTGTGTCTGGATGCCTTGTAAGCGTGTGCATACGCTGGGAGGGCTATGTATTTCGTATGGTGTCTCTTGATTAAACAGTTGGAGTAAACGCCCGTTTTGTCGTCTTTTTTTTGTGGTGTGTCCCCGTTGCGCTAGAAATCATTTATTATGTCTGAAAACCAAATAGCTCAGCAGTTAAACCTCTTTAAATAGGCTCAACCAACCCGTCCTACGAGCGTCGTACACGGCCGAGGAAATACGACGAATGGAGAACTCCCGACCAGTGCCGCCCACTATGCTTCCACTGCGGCGAAGCCGGCCATATCCTCCGGCACTGCCCATACAGAATAATGGGAATACGATGGTTCTCTTACGACGCCCTATGACCCCGACCCGGCCAGCTACCAGCCGATATCGAGGAGTTTTTGCGTCGGGAAGAATGCTTATCGCAGATCCGCCTATCACGTTCCCCGTCGCCATCGTCACCACGCTTTGTGTCTCCTTGCCTAGGCTACGCCGTGCGTGAACGCTCCCCCAGCCCCCGAAGGTTACACTGAATAAAGCAGCCTCTGGCGGAGAGCCTCCTTCGGAGCAAAAGAACAAAGATCCTCCACCGACGAAAACGCAAGACCATGCCTCAACTGCGACGACAACACCGAAGACGATGACGACGCGGCCAGACTTGAAGCTTTTACCGCTGCATAGAAAGTAACATCGGAGTACGCCCACCGCAGCCTCACTACTCGACGAAGCCGACCGCGGCCACGGAAGACAACGTGCAATATATGAACGCCAACAAGTGACCTTGAAGTTACGGTTGATGGTCACGCGGTTACTGCCTTGGTCGACACGAGAGCTTACTACTCTGTCATGAGTAGTCAGCTGATCACACCTGACCACACCGTCAGCACGCTGCACCGCGAGAGTTACAGTGAATGAGAGAACCTAAGCTACAACCTTCCTGGTCCTAGAGCAATGCTCGCGACACGTGATATCGTGAACGGACTTCCTGAATGAGCATCGGGCGATAATCGACCTTCGATCTAAGTCGATCAAGCTTTCCACGGACAAAGCCATGCCTGCTGCGACGGGCGCAACTCATCACGTTGCCTTAAACGTCCTCAACGAAGCATCGAGCGCGCCGCCCGGATCAAGTATCCTAGCGCCTGCATACGTGCTGACGACATCGAAACTGCTGAAGGCGTCGTCGAGGAGGACACCCAGTTACTCCTGGATCGAGGACTGGGCGTCACAAGGAGAGTCGCCCAAATCCGAAATAGTCAAGCCCAGGTGCTGCTAACCAACTTCGCCGAAGAATACAGCATCTAAACAAAGGTACGACGATTGTTTTTCTCAACTAGCTGGCAGAGATCAAAGACATATTTACCCTAGCCGACAAACCCGTGCAACCATCTGACCAAGGCCATCAACGCACGTTGGATATCAACCCAGCATTACCCCGCAGCAGACACGACCAAATACGCAGTCTTCTTCAAAGGTACAGCGATTGCTTCTCATCAACATCGAATCTGTGACAAACCAGGCCTGTCAACTACCGCATTGTCACAGAAGAACACGCCAGACCACTGCGGCAGAGCCCCTGCCGCCTATCGCCGCTAGACCGCCAAGCTATTCACAAGCAAGTTGAGGAAATGCTTCGTGACGACGTCATCCTGCCGTCGAGGAGCCCCTGGGCAGCACCAGCCGTCCTTGTGAAAAATAAAGGCGGCACCCTTCGCTGTTGCGTCGATTACTGGCGCCTGAACAGCATTACGAAGACGGATGTCTACACTCTCCCCCGCATCGACGAAATATTGGATCGACTGTGCAACGCTAAGTCCTTCTCATCGGTGGACTTGCAGAGCGGCTGCTGGCAAATTGAAGTCGACGAAAGAGATCTCGAGAAGACTGCGTTCATCGCGCCAGACGGACCCTTCGAGTTCAAGGTGATGTCATTCGGCCTCTGCTCTGCCCCAGCAACTTTCCACCAAGTAATGGATACGGTACTCACAGGCTTGAAGTGGAGAATTTGTCTTGTCTACTTAGACGACGTTGTTGTCTTCTGCTCAAGCTTTGAAGACTACCTCAGAAGGATTCCGATAGTTCTGGATATAATCAAGTCTTGAGGCCTAAAACTGAAACCAGAGAAGTTTGTCTTGGCCTACGAGGAACGAGGAGCTGCTGTTCGTTGGTCACGTCGTAAGCAAAGATGGAGTTCGCCCACACCCTCAGAATACAGCTACGATCGCAGAGTTTCCACAGCCTAATGACAAGAAAGCTACACGCAGATTCCTTGGATTCTGCGCTTATCACCGGCAATTCGTCAAAACCTTTCCGCGCATCGCTGAACCTTTGACGCATCTTACCAAGGCTGACCTGCCTTGTAAATGGTAAACGCTGCAAGTTGAAGCTTTCAAAGAGCTGAAGCGTCGCTTATAGTCCCCTCCTGTGCTCGGGCACTTTGATGAAAACGCCGACACCGAAATTCATACCGATGCAAGCGGTGTGGGATTAGGAGATGTCCTCGCTCAAAAAAATGGTAGACAGGAGAAAGTTACCGCGTACGCTAGCCGTTCACTGTCGGCTGCAAATTTAATTGCATTCCTACGGTGGTGAGCCAGCTCAACACTGGGCGCAATCGAGTCAGATGTTGGGGTTGTCGGCCGAGGACACAATGATGTCGTCTTGGTAGCAAAGACAAGTCTTTCAGCGGAAGCCTCGGAGAACATTATTCATCATGCGTTCGAATGTTGAGGGGGCATTGCAAAGGCCAAAGGGCATTATGTTAAATTAGTATAATTCGTGAGGCGCTACGACAGCTGTTTTTTTCACTGTCTCATTCGGCCATGGGGACTTCTCAGGATCCAGAACGCAAAAGAACGTATCCAGGACGCAACTTGCAGAAAGAATTTCACACCTTGCAGTCAATCGAGGGAGTTATCTATGCGTGGCAGAGGTTAGACGCCTTTCCTGGTTACCGTGTTAAGGCTGCGATAATCCAAGTGGTGTAGGTAGCCCCTGATGCCGTCGTGGAGATGCACAGGGGCACTGCAACATCTAAAATGCCGTATGATGACCACCTATGGCGCCCTAGCACCCGTGCGCCAGTCGTCTACGCAGGCACGTCTCAACAACGACACCAGGCTGTCTTCAGTGGGATGGCCGACACTGACGTCAAAGACTGGCTGGCTTCCCACTAGCAAGAGAGCACGGAGAACCACTTGGATGGCGCCATGAACTTAACGTCATCTTTTATCTTAGTGATGTCTCAAACCTCTGGTTCCGCAACTACGAAGCGGATGTTGCCACATGGTTGACGTTCCAGACAAGCTTCACTGAGGTATTTGGCCGTTCTGAAGTGTGCAGGCCCCGCACTGAACGGAGTTTACGACAGCGGGCCCAGCAGCGCGTGTAAAGTACTACCTACATTGAGGACGTGATTGATCTATCGAAGCGCGTGAACACGCAGATGTTTAGGCTGAGAAGGTGACAAATTATGAGGATGGGTATCGAAGAAGATGCCTTCTGGCAAGCAGCCGGATGCCCTATCCTCCGTCATCAGCTTGTGGCAGGGCTACAAAGAGTTCTGCAAGTGACGCGTCGTCCTCACTAGCCGCACCGAACATTATGCCGAGGTCCTTTCCACTGATGGCGTCATCGCAGGAAGGCCGCAGTTCATGCAAAACATTCAGCAATTCATTAGAGAAGACGTCGCACGCCTACTGGCGCTCGTTCATGGAGTTCGGGGCCCATCACCAACGCTGATTCCATCCTTCAGCACACGATCCGAGCCGTGGTCGTGGAGGCCCTACCACCCCTGCTTTAGCAAACTGTGGCTGCCCCTCTTACGTACGCTGCCGTTCTGGCCAGACCATAGCCCCATCGCTTTTGCACTTTCAAAGAGGCCACTCAAGCACCACTGCCTTCGGCGCCCCAGCCTGTTTTCTTGTATCGGGCTCGCGTGACACAACCGTCGCCTCGCGTCGCGCCGGAGGTTCGTGACTGCGCTCGTCCGTGGCGCGACCACAGGACGGCTTGCTGCCATTTTCGTACGGGTATTGCGCGCAGCAACACCGTGTGTCAGCTGACCCGCTGGCTCCTGCCTTCTCCACCGGCCGCCAGTCTTTCACTTCTCGCCGCTGTTCTCCTCCACTGTTCCCTTCTTTGCCTCATTTAGCACCTCTGCCACTTGTCGATGGGTTTAATGGCACCAAAAAAAAACCTGGCACTGAGCGGGGTTCGTCTGCATATCGGAGATCGTTTTAGAGCTACCAGCAGCGCGCACTCATCGACAGCACTGCCGCTATATCGTTGACACATCTTCGTCGTTGCAGTAATAGCATTAGTTTACCATGGCGAACAAAAACAATATCTTTTAAGAACACGAAGTTTGTTTAATAAATCTACGTCTTTGGTTTGTTCTAATATACGCGCGCGAGCCTAGCGTTCACATTTTGATTACGTATTCGATTTTACAACTTAACAACGATAAACAAAAGCTCTAAGTCCGCCCATTAATTCGGCCAACGGTGCAAATTCGACAACAGAGGTTACGTTTGTAACTTTAGGGCCGGAATACAGAGAGAAATTATACTGCGGCAGGCCCGTGACTTTTGCCTGACGGCGCACCCTTGGCACGCGGCGTCGAAAGAAACGTTACATGCACCAGATATTCCCGCACCGCGAACGGAGAGAGCGGAAGGGGTGGCTCATTCGAGCAAACAGTCGCGCGAAAATTCCGCGGTCGCGGTTTTACTGTTTGCGCCGTCAGCATGGTCGTCATGGCGGACGGGCTACGCAGTTATCTAGAAAACAGAATATGTTTATCTAGACATTAGACATGAGGTGTAGTTTTTTGATGGAATGTGACCCCATCTTGGATCATAATGACTGCGCTTCCTCCGTAAAGAGAAAGCTGTCGACGAAACGTCCCTCGCCACTGGTATGCGCCGCTGAAGGGGGATCCCAACTTACACTACTTTATGCATTCAATCTTCGCAGTTCCTTACCTACCGTATTCTATCCGTGCGCGCTAAAATTGGTTCACTGGTGTCGGAATTAACACTTTCGTGATTTTATTAAAAAGGTCAACGTGGCTGTTCTCACAGACCTCCTCTGTCAGTGGTATTTGCCACTTGTTCACATTTGCTGTCGCTTCCAGGGATACCCGGTGGCGCTCGCCGCTTCCTTGCTCCATGCATGCCCAGTCGGGCGTCGCGCCGCCGAGAAGCATTCGAGATGCGCGAGCTTTATCGATAAAACCTCACATGTAAACCGCTATTTTTCGATTAAATCAAAGATCGAACAGAAACCTGATTTTGGGGACAATTCACAGCAGAAAAGCATCAGCTGCCGAAAGTATTAACGCCCTGCTATGTCGCAATTGCAATTTTCGGTAAGAGAGTCGTTATTAAAGCAAACTACCGTCACATTAAAAAGAATTAGTCATCGAGAGGTGGAATCGAACCTCCGATCTCGTGTCGGGAGCTGAGTTCGCTACTCAAAAGCAAAGGAGGCGCTAGCTACTCGCTACATAGCGCCTTGCAGCCGGACGGTATGACCGCAGTATGACAAAGAGGGAGCCGTGAAAATTTCCATTGTGCTCGGCGCCGCGCGGACTGTCAGCATGGGGCGCGTCATGTGGCACATCACGGGAAATATTAAGTCATCGCAAGCTTCTAGAATGGCGTGTGAAGAGAGAGCACGCCGCAGGTGTACAAGGTAAAGCTAGCAGACCAGAACAAAATCAAAAGTAAAAAGAAACGAAACGCAAAATATCAAAGGAAGTCTCTAACTCTATCCTGCTACTGTCCACAGGTTAGGTTACGTGTTCACTAAGTTTTTGTTTTCTGCTCTCGTTCTCGTCAGGAGTACAAGGACATTTTCAAAGTTAACTGGGATGACCTAATGGACGTGGTGGACGTAAGTAAATAGTTATTACCTGGCGATGCCTAAAATTTTATTTTACCATTCCCTAGCAGCTGATGCCAGCTACTGTACGCTTCAGTAAACGTATTTCTGTAGAGTGAGCGGCAATTAATTTCTGACTAGGGGTTTTATTTATAGCAATAAAATTAGTGAAAGACAACGAAAATGCAAATTGAAATGTTATATCGCATGCCTGACAGAAAAAAAAAACGCCAAATTCCACCTCTTTACGAAGGCCTTCCCATTGAGCATGAGTAGTGGAAGTATCTCGAAAAGACGAGGACAAACAGGGTGAATGGACAGGCACGGAACTAATACCAATAATTAATTGGCAGTAGTGAACTGCTTTTTAAATTCCAGCCGGGACCTGAGTGAGACCAGAAAAACCGTAAAACTAAATGAAGCAAAGAAATTTTGATATCAAGACATCATCCATCGCTAGGAAAAATCAAACTTTGGCACGTGCATAGCAAGAACCCCACATGCAGTAAGGCACGGTGAGCCGAAATCTTAAGACAAAAGATAACAGAAAAGAATGAAAACAGGAAAAAATCGCTACCTAGAGCAGTGTCAAAAATTATTTGCGAGGTCAAAAGTAAGAGTTAACAGGAACAAAACCTATCTTAAAGTCAAAACTAAATGATAACAGAAACAAAAACATTTCTGACAAGGATAACACATTGGAGCGAAAGCTGAGTCAGAAGTGCGCGAATAAACCAACGAACACCGAGCAGTTTCAACCAAAACGAGCAAAAAGGACGTAGGCAGAGTCATTGTAAAAACACAACAGCTGTGTCAAAATTTGTCATTGTTCAAGAAAACCCCATTTCTTGACATTCCGTAAAACTGAAGAGGTGCTGACACACTTGTACCCGGCTTCGGCAATCAACAGTACCTTAGTGATCACCATTTCTATTTCAGTTCGAGCGTATGCATTCGCGTGTGTGCAGCGGATTACACTTTTTACCCTTTTTACAGTTGACATCCAAATGACCACCGGCCCCGTTTTTTTCAAGGTGGCGCTGTGCTAGGAACTTCTCGTTTAGACACCAGCCGGTGTGGCTTTTCCGTTTCGTGCTTTCGATGACTAACAGTGCGTGCAGCAGGTGTCTTTTTGTTTTCTCTTCACACAGAGGTGTGCCGCTCGGCACATGCCCCGAGACGCCCGTTATCTCCTGCGAACAATCGAGTACGCTAAGGACTTGATGTCTGGCTGATACTACACCTTCCGTACATCATCCAGCGCTCTGAGTGCATCTCAGCATTAAAAAGGAACTACGCAAAACATTGTTTATTCTTACTTTCTTCCTGGACTCCGAGGTGGCGCGAACGTATCCTGCTCACTCCCGCAGTATGCAGCTGCCTTGGCTACTAAACTTACTGAGATTTCAGAGCAGCCGAGTTCCGTCGCCGTTTCTCTTTTCTGCCGCAGTTGCAAGCCATGCGCCACACTCGGACTACCTAGACTGCCTTCAGTGAGACTGCTCTGAAGCCAAAACGAACGAAACGTGTGTTGGAGCATGCCCATTGTCCTAGCACTTCACTGGACTTTTTTTATTATAGAACTGCTTCTATTCGCTGTGCATACAAGGATTTCCACAGTGTTTCTTTAGGAACTTGACAGGTGTAACAACACGGACGCAAATATGCATTTCCACTTGCTTAGCCTAACAGTGGCTTGGGATATATCGTGGCGACGGCACGGTATCTCGTAAATGGCATCGTTTAGATTTGCTAAGTGAGCGCCATCAGTTTAGCGGGATCTTCACCGGACATGCTCTGTAGTTTTTAAAAATGCGCTTTCATGAGTTGGAAGAGCCGTTTTAGAGGCAAAGTTTTGTCAGCGCTGCTGCGCTCACAATACAGCCAAAAACGAATTAACTACTAGGCTTATTAAATAATATTGAATTCAGTTTTAAAGAATTGTTCTTAACCTCTTTATTTATTTATAGGCATGTTGCCCATCGCAAGGCTGATGTAAGTTTTTAAAAATTCGAAAAAGCCGTTGCACTTGGTTCTGTGTCCCAACAAATTTGTCCTGCGTCGCCCTAAAATACACGGCCTTTGGATAAACTTGCAAGCAAAGCAACCTGTCCGGTGCACGTAAGTCGGTGAACAAGCCAGAATTCTCTTGCTCACAGCGACTAATGTATCTGTCCCTTCGAAATTCTAAAAACTGATATGGATATCACTTACAGTGGGCTACACGCCCCTCAACAAATAAGGAGAACAGCGCAAGGACACAGGACGAGAACGGAAAGAAGCCACACACGGCGTTGAGACACACACATCCGCGATGTGTGTGTCTTCTCTCCTTTCTTGTCCTGTGTCCTTGCGCTGTTTTATTACAAGATGCTTAGCCAACTCGCCCAAACTGCCATTTTAAATAAGGAGACTAACGACAATTGTAGAAAAGCTAACTGGCCAATATTAGTTTCAATGCCAACTACTTAACTTGTCCTAGCTGCATTCTGCTGCGCTTTCGAAAGCATGCAGGCAAAGCAGCCCCTACAGTGTACGTAACTACTCGAAAAAGCAAAGCCAAATTTTGTCGAGCCACAGCGCCAAGGGTATTTGCGTTTTCGAAATTCTAAAAGCTTATATGGCTATTACTAGCGACCAGCTACAAATCTCTAATTGCAACTAGGCGCCTAGCTCTACTAGTTAAGAAGTTAATTATTAAAAATTAGTTAACCAGCTTATTAATTAAGACGATTCACCAGTTTTCTGGTGTCCGCCAACACTGGTAATATTATGCTGCAGAAGCCATATGTTCACCTCAAAAATCCTTTTTTTGAAAATTTTCGAAAGTGTTCACTGACACACCGTGTATATATTCGAATGCGCGTAGGAAAAGTGGTACGCGAAAAATTGTTGGTTGGTTTAAGGGGTTTAACGTCCCAAAGCGACTCAGGCTATGAGGGACACTGTAGTGAAGGGCTCCGGAATATTCGACCACCTGGAGTTCTTTAACGTGCACTGACATTGCACAGTACACGGGCCTCTAGAATTTCGCGTACATCGAAATTCAACTGCCGCAGCCGGGTTCTAACCCGCGCCTTTAGAGCCAGCAGCCGAGCACCATAGCCATTGAGCCACTGCGGCAGCTGGTACGTTAAAAATGCACATTGTATGCAAAATAATCATGCTTCTATGGGGGGTCGAAGAAACCAAATATAAGTTTAATTATAAATATATTTTCCTGCTTGTGCCAATAAAAGCGCTGTGGCGGCTTGAGGGAGTAAAGCAGCCCGTCTCGCACATGCGAAGGCCTGCCAAAAGGATTATGCAATGCCGTGTGTCGCGCGCCATGAGACTTTTCCGTAAAAGCTTCGGTTGGGCTGTGTACGGTAATGGAAAATGCTGGAAGTCTCGGAACCACTCATGTCGACGCAAACAGTTTAAGCAAGGGTCCTTCGAGGCTAGCATTTCGGCCCAAAATAAGACTGCAGGGAGTGATAGGTCAAATTTAGCAAGCAACAAAATTTAAAGGCATTTATAGAAATCAATCCCACACTCGCCATGAGTGTGCGAAGAACTCGTATTTTAACAGCTACTCAACGAAGCCAAATTAAAACGTCACACCTCTGCGTAGTATAACTGTTGACGCAGAGTCATGCGAACGTATAACATCCCAGCCGCATTTCAGGTTATATATCCTTTCGTTATAAATGTACAGTTTGTGTCGCATGTGTGTATTCTTTGTCACCTCACACTTCAACAGGCTGCATACGGCCCAGCTGCTCCAGCCGGCATGTTTCCATCTTCATTGATTCCGCTAACGTGCGATTCCTTGCGAGTACCATGACACGCTTACCTTGCACGTAAAACATATAAAAGCGAGTTTACTCAATTCTTGGCTGATATCCAGCTGAGCAACCGAAGCGGCACAGGACATCACGCCGTTAGAGGCCAGTTCGATTGGGAAAACCGTAGAACGCGTTAAAACTCAATTCAGAAGCAAAAATACTAGGACACACCTTATGATCAAACTGCTCTGGGCTTTCCTTCACTTTCTTGAACTTAATCCAAGCTTATCATACCACTTGGTGCGTGAATCACCTGGGTTGATGACTTTGGGAAAGACTGTGGGTGTTCAAATCCAGTCTTTCCAAGCTTGAATGGGTAATTCTATAGAAAAAGCACGGCAAGTTACATTTACAGCACCAGGTGGATTTAAGTTGTTTGCTGGCGGAACGAATCGCTGAGCCATAAGTCAAATGGTGTAGTCGCCGACCATGTTCAAAAGGATTTTACCTGCGAGCCAAGCTGCGAACCAGGCCTGCGGGAGATATTTTTGCTAAAATGAAACCGGTGGGTAGCTGGTAGCCCTGGGGATCGAATGCGATCCCCTGGAATGATGTGTTCAATCTCCAATGCAGCCTGGTATCCCCCCGTTAAATAATACATACAAGATACCCCATCCCATCCAATGGTGCTCAGCTCTTCTGGGGTCAAACGACTGTGAAAAGAGCTGTGGAGCAAACATTGCGTCCATCGGTCAGTGATTAGTTCCGTCATAAAATAACTTGAATACGCCTCGTGCGTCCTCCTCGTGCGTCCTCGTTCCTGCCTTCCCCATCGTCGTCGGCTTCGGCATTGTAGGCATAGCCGCTTGTAGAAGAAGCAAAACGAAATGTCCCTTTGAAAGTGGCTGCCACGGTAAAATCCCGGATAGTGGGCATAAGCGCTGGCGGGGGGCGTGTGAAGAGCTCCGTTCAGATTTCGCATCACCAGCCATCGTAATCAACTGTGAATTTTTTTCATGCACTTTTTTCTCCCTCTCACGCTTGTTTGATGGTAGAAGGACCTCAGTAAAATTAAAGCCCATGTTGTGCTTGCAGTTTTATATGCAATTTCCTTCTTTCTTTAAAATTCCTCCGAAAATAGGTGCATGGCGGCTTAATCCTTAAATTAAGTCCATCAGTAGAAGGATAATAAACAAGCAAGGAACAGTGGGAGCAATCAAAACATTTCATCAAACTTCCAGTCGCATGTCGTGTTGTTTGCCTAGTTATAATGTGAAGCCTTACAAACAAGCCATCGATTCTAAAATTAGGCCTAAATGAAAATCATTTTACTGTTTTTCTCTGCTCGGCGCGACAAGATCCATAACTGGTCTTCACCATAGCAACACTTTGAACCAGAAAGGACATCACAAAGGCAGCCATTGTTTTGTCATCATCTAATGGCAGCCAGAAGGTCATCAGTCCTCAAGTAAATTGCCTATAATTAACTGAACTACACTCTTCAATTTGCCAGGCGTCGCCATTAGGAGAAGGCGTAAGTATAAACGAAATTGTAAAACGGCACGTCAAAACGGAGCTAACATCACTTTAAAAGTGATGTTAGGGTACGCCCTAGCAAAGCGTGCTTTGTGAACTGCAGAAACTACTGTAGTGAATTAAATTTTGACAGAATAAATTGGCATGCGGAGCATAAAAATCACTGGGTCTGAATTGAAGTAACTATCACAAGAATGGTTAAACATAAGTGCTCCTTTTCTACGTTGTTTACGCATTTGGAGAAAACATGCTGCTGTTATGAAAGACTGTACGTGTTTGAGAAGATAACGGAAAATTCCGCTTTTGAGCACATTAAGCGATTTCTGGACCGCTTTGGTTGCAACGCTAAGCTGTGGAGTACGTATTATTATTTTTATGTATGGCATCTTTCTTTTTATCTTGTGTACCGATGCTCCCTCCAATGTAATACCTTCGACTGGGGGGCTTTTAGGGGTATGTTGAATAATTATTGTGGAGAAGACGCACATTCCTGACAAATGTGAAAATTCTAAACCGATACCCCCTCCTGGTATGTGCCATCTGATGACCATTCAATTAAGCCGTATTCTATCGCCACGTATGTCGGTGCTCGACCTGGCTGACCTCGGACTGTTTTCACCGCTGCTCCCGTCTTCCCAGTGGCTTCCAATAAACCCGCGTCTTAGAAAATAAATAAGCGCAAACAAAAGGCTCCACTGAATTCTCGAACCAATTGGTCACTGTGCTTAAAAAGTATTGCTATGATACCTAACAGCAGTGTGCAATGTTTCGTTTTCTTGCACTGGTTATTACCGCAGGTGCGGCAATGCTTAAGCAGTTTAATATTGGAATCGCCTCAAGCCAGCTTGTGCTGCTTCTGTTCGTACTTATACATGTACCGTTGCCAAATAAACTTCAGTTGCGAGTTAGCAACTGTATTTTTTCTTTTTCTTCTACACAAGCAAGCAGAAAACCAATGGAAGTAGCACAAGAACTTATACCAAAAAGGCGGGCCAATTCGATATCCGATACTGGCCTAGTTCCCCGTAAAAAAAATCTCTGCCTCTCCCGTAACCAAGAGTAGAGTAAGCATGAAATGTTTACGGGCCTAATGTCATCTCGGTGGACACCCGAACCTCACCGTACAGGAAAGGAGGAACGCCACCACCAGTTCAGCGCGATGCCTTGCCATTTGAACGCAAGGTTTTTTTGAGGAAAGGAAATGGCGCAGTAATTCTCTGCCATCTCGGTGGACACCCGAACCACACCGAAATGGAAGGGAGGAACGCCACCACCCGTTCGGCGCGATGCCTTGCCCTTTGAACGCAGCGCTTCTTTCTCGGGCCCCTGTGCGCCTGCGCGGCTTTGCTTCGATGCGCGAAGCCCCTAAGAGATCACGTATGACAACGAAGTGTATCGTGGCATTTATGTGCTTTTTGCACGCGTTATTAGAAATCGGAAATTATAATTCCGTGCATTATCAAACGCACAGCGACTGATATCTTGATAAACATTGAGAAGGCACTGGCAGCAGTTATTTTTTATGACTCCTTTGGAGACCAACCGGCGCTTGCATGCCGGTCGCGTAGGAGGGCTTAGAGAGTCTCGTTAAATCTCGTTAAGGCTCGTACGGTGCCCGGATGTTCTCGTTTCAGAGCCCGGATGATTGGATTTCAGTGCCCGGATGAGTGGATTTCAGTACCCGGATGATGGCTCTCGGTCTCGGCGTGACGTCACCACACTGCCGACAACGGGGGCTAAAAGCATTTCATGCTTAAAAATGTTGACAGCAGAATTAGCAGAAAGTGTAGAGCTCCGATTTGCTGAAATGGAGGCTGACAGAAAGGTCTACATAGATCGTCTAGGTGCCGAATTCGCGGCTACTCTGGAGGAATCCAAAAGGTTTATCATAGATCAAGTCAAGAAAGAAATTGCTTTCATAGCAAAAACCATCACTACCCAGCCAAAATCCGAGCAATATGGTCAGCCAACCACAATAATTAGTTTGTGGCAGCGGAACGCAGTCATTTCTTTCCAAAGACGGACCACCATCTGCAGCTTCTAATACACATTACTAAAAAAATTCCGGACGTGATACCGCTCCAGGAGAATACAGGACAAACCAAAATGGCGGGACGCAAAACTTTCATGCAGAAAGGCGCGGACACCAAGAAGGAACAGCGAACCGCTGTTCTAGTACAGAGAAACATTGCTGCTATCCAGTGCGAATTGGATAAGATAACCACCGTTACACTTCACTAGAGGTTGTTCGTAAGAAAAGTGGAGACAGAATTTGTTTCATACTTAATGCTTTCAGCACTCCTCAAAATAAAAGGCCAGTCGTTCCAAATTTACCGCAAAAAAATCTCCAGTGAAGTAAAGAATAGCAACTCTTTGTGGTCGGAGACTTTAACGCTCCCCATGCCGAATGGGATGCGTTAAATTCACCACAAAGACATGAAGGTAATAGAATCTTTACGCGATGTGGGCCTTACTCTACTTAACGACCAGCGCTCGTGTAGGGGGATAGGCAAGTGACACTAGGGGCACGACACTCAACTCAACACTCCCAAAAATATAACTCATTATAACTGAGGTCAAATAGCTTATTAATGAAAATATGGCAGGCTGTGATCACTCTACCATGAACACTTCATTTAACTCTCAGTGAAACATGTCATTTGATTCTCAGTGAATTCTCATAAATGCATGTACCAGAACCTAAAAACACATCTGCTCTGTCCTATCAGGGAGAGCGGCGCAACTGTCGATCGGAGGAGTCAACTAGGGTGGATTATACCTGAGAGGTATAAGCACGTCGCAAGGCTCCATCCTGTGACCCCCTCTCTTCAAAGATGACTAATGGCGCTACCCATCAAGCTAAACGATATAGATATCTTACATTATACGCTCAACGCTGACGATGTTAACCTATGGGCCGATATAGGTTCCCACATTCACAAAGAAGAAACTCGTCAAAAATTGGCAGAAGTAGTCGAGGTGCGCACGAGTAGCATAGTTTCAAGTGTTCTCAAACCAAGTCTGAACTAGACAGAAAAACTCAGACAGAAACACCATCGGCGTGAAACTGCTGGGTCTTGTAGTGCCGGCGCCCACATTTCGTTGGCTGGCCTCTCCGGAAACAAGCGCTGCGCGCCCGCCGTCGCTCAAAGCAGGCCCAGACTCTCTCGGACATGTCGCGACGTGCAGCGTAACTCATCCGGCAAGGCCGGCGCCGACACGGACCCTTCCTCCTCCCCTCCTCTTCGTCGGTGCGGGCTCCTCCGACGCGTCGCCTCTCGACCATTGGTCTAATTTGAACGGTGGCCAGTACCGTGACCTGATTGGAGGATTTGAACTGCTGGCTGCCGCAACCGACAGCGGTGGTTTTAAAAACGGAGCCGCGCTGAGCCCGAGCAGCAGACGGGCAGCAGAAGAGCCAACACGCCGGAGCTACGCTCGCCGCCGGGGCCGCCCTTCTTCCTTGTGCTAGCCCGTGGTGCTCTTGGCCCTTGTATCGTGTAAAAGCCCTTGTACATACTGTACATAAAAGTCGTTTGACTCACCGTCACCTCGACCGTTTCCTGGCTCGGATTCCCAGTCCCAACAGTGGATGGCAGCTGCGCGATCGACCGGCGTCAGCTACCTCGGCGCGGTGAGTGCCTGATGTTTTCCCCTCAATTCGCCAAACTGCTCTAGCACACGTGATTGTAGTTCAGAGTAGGGCTGTGTGTTGCACTGGAGAGAGCTTTGCTGTTTCGAGCCAAGTCGGAGCGCTTTGAAACGAAAGCTGGTGCAGAGGGAGTTAACGAGGCGTTTTTGGAAAGAATTACTTGCGCGTGTCGTACTAGTAGCGCTATAGTAGCGAACGGCAAGGGAATTCTAAGAAAAGGGCAAACTACAAGAGGCTATTGTGCGCGATGGAGAACTTCAAAGTGAAGGAACTCATCGAAATTTGTGAGGAGTTGGGCATTGATTTGGGCCCCGCAAAACAAAAGCATGCGATTCTTGAGATCATGCAGAAAGAGGATGTAGCGGCTGTGCAAGCCAATGAGGCCTGGGAAGAGATCACAGAACGCCGTGAGCGCGAAGAGGCAGAAAAACAGAAGCAGCTTGAGGCAAAACGGCGGCGCTCGCGTCAGTAAGCTGAGGGGCCTCGAGCTTGAAGCGCATGAGATGAGTTTCGAGAGATATGAAACATTATCCGTTCTGAATGAGACTAATAGTCGGCAGCCGAGAGACAGGCCACGGCCCTTCGTGATCGCTGAGGATATGGCGAAATATTTGGCGGAGTTTGAGAGCGTCTGCGAGAGAAAGCGCGTTGAGCGGAATGGTTGGGCACAGAAGTTGGTAGCCCTGCTTTCCAGCGAAGCGTATGACGTTGTCAAGCGCCTGTTGGACGACGGCTTGGCGGACTACGATGAGCTGAAAAGCTTCTTACTGACGAGATATAACGTGTCACCACTGGACCTTCGCCAAAGGTACCTGCGAGAGAATAGTACCCCATCGTTCAACGATTTTCCCTACCAGTTTAAAGCCGACATTTTAGAATGGCTCGAAAATGCGGAAGGTTCGGAAGATCGGGACACAGAGGTAGAGTGCGTCGCTGTGGAGCAGCACTGCCAGTGCGGCACAGAGGAACATAGTCCGTACTTGGCAGAGGTAACTGCTGCTGTACCAGTGGGGATTGCCCCGCAGTCGCCAACCGAGGAAACCTCTATACCATCGGATAAGGTAGTCACAGCATCGGAGGATGCACTTACAGAGGTCTCGCCCATTGAAATTGTGGCGGAGTTACCGGAAAGCGGATCTCCTAGCGTGTCGAAAGCAGAAGATGTTGCCGAACAGGGCAGAGAGGACGTCCTTCTGAACATTAATGAAAACGCTTGCGCCTACGCAAGCGACGTAGATGAGGACGGCACACCGTGTTGTACAGCGCGTTCGGCAGAGATGCAGAAACCCGAAACTTACGATCAACGGAAGCAGGCGCATGGAGAGTTTGCGGACGCTGAGTTGTGCGTTAGTGTCTCTGGCGAGGAATGCGAAACGAGTCCCGTGCTTTCGCACTGCTCTGATCTTTGCGACTTTCCAGAAAGCAGCTGCAGTAGCGGGAACACCGCGACTGAGTGCAGAGCCGACCCTCATCCGCAATTCGCTGAAACGCGTCAGAAGCATGACGAGAACTGTATACCAGCACTCATGTCAGTAGAAAACACTGGTTCGTCTGCGCCTGAAGAAACTAAGGTGCTGGACGACACTGGAGAACAGAACGTTCCAGACGATATAGAGGCGGTAGACGTCATTCCATCCGAGAAAGATGAGGACGAATGTGCACTCGTAGAGGCTGACAAGGAAGAACGCAGTTTGGAGGAGGCTAGTAAAGGCGCCAAACACAGACCTGAGCCAGGTAGCGCTCGTGAATCGGCCGACAATCAGAGTGATATTATCAGAGAGTCGCAACCTAGGCGACGGAAGCAGCACGTGCTTCCACAGGAGAAAATGAAAGGAAAGCTCACGATAGAAAGCTGCAACCGGAAGAAAAGGAACCGCCAGTTCAGGAATGTGAGCTATCGCCACAAGGTGATAGACAAACAAGATAAACAGTGCTGCCGTCGAAAGGAGAGGAAAGGCAAACTCAAGAGAGAGAGCTGTCACCGAAAGACGATGAAAGGCAGGCAAAAGAAAGAGTGGTGCCGCCGAAAGATGAAAGGCAGGCAGAAGAAAGACGGGCGCCGCCGAAAAGAGAGAAAGGGCAAGCGCGCGGAAACGGGTTGCCACAATCGGAAGCGCCATCGTCGTCGGCAAAATGACTCTAGCAAAGTCAGTCACTTCGAGAGCCCTGAAACTAGCGTCAGAATAGGAGCTAAAGAAATGTTCGAGGCGTCGCTATCGCGCAAAGCGAAGCGCATCAGTGTGTCAAGGCACATAGATCTGAGCAGTCGAATAAACTGCAAAAAGAAATCGTACAAGTATTCGCGCGGGAAAGAGTATCTTGGGAGGAAACCGAGATACAAGAGAGCGCTGCCCGTGATGATGAAAACGTTTATTAAAGCCTTAGTTGAAGGGAAGGCTGATCGGGTCCCTAATCCGGGACGCCGTTGGTGAAAGCCGCTGCCCGTGCTCTGGCGACGAGGGCTCGTTGTTCTTCGAGGTCCGAGCTGGACAGGGCCGCCTCCCAGCCCTCCCGCGTTGGCTGATTTATGATCTCAATGCTGTCATTTTTCTGACAAGCCCATACCATGTGGTACAAGTTTGCCTTCTGGCCACAAAATTTGCACTGTGCCGAAAAGGACTCGGGCTCAATGGCGTGAAGCGTAGCTGGGTTATTGAAAGACATAGTTTGTAGCCTGCGAAGGTGACATTCCTCTGATTTACTGAGACCCTTAGCGGGCCTCGGGAGTGTCTGCCTTTCAAGGCGCAAATGTTGCAATATTTCTGAATATGTCTTTAGCGGAGAGGGGGAGCCAGAATCATGAAGGGAGGACGTAGAAGGATGCCGGGGAAGAAAAGCTCGGGCCGAAGCGTGTGCGCGCTCGTTTCCTTCAACTCCCTGGTGACCTGGTACCCATATTAATTCCTTCCGTTCAGCTGAAGTCCTACATTGACTAAGAATTTTGCAGGCTAGCGGCGTGATTCTGCCACGCATATAGTTTATATAAACCGCCTGGGAATCTGTAACTATGTATTTAGATTCCGAGTGCGTTGCGGCCAGGGCTATCGCTACTTCCTCCATAGCCTGTGTATCCCCGTTACGAACTGAAAGCCCGTCCCCGACTTGCATTTGGTGCACCACTGAGATTGTTGATATTCCTTGTACAGGACCCGCAGCGTCCACGAAGAAGGCTCCTTCTTTTGTTGAATAGCACTCGTTCATCTTCTTGCTCCTCGCCACTCGTCTAGCATGATGGTGCTCCGGGTGCATGTTTTTGGGAAGTGGAAGCGTAAGGAATTTGCTCTTCCACTCTTTAGGTATATCTTGTCTCCCAGCCACTTGCTGCGGAAAGCTAATGTTCAAATCTTCTAAGACCCTGCGGCCGGTCGTAGTTCTGGCCAGTCGCACTACCTGGCTTGTAAGATGGGCGCTAATCAATTCATCAGCCGTGTTGTGTACCCCTAGTTTTAGTAGACGCTCCGTAGATCCTTGTGAGGCGAAAAATTAAGGAGCGGGACAAGTGTGAACCTTGCCGCCAGCACAGAGAGAGCAAGACGCGCAAAGGCACGTGCTCTCATGCGGGCTCTCGCTTTCCGCTGCATTCACGGGAGAAACCGCGCTCCCACAGAAAGCGGCACACGCGCGGAAGGAAAGCGCGTGTACGGCTCAAAGAGCGAAAGATTGTACGAGGCCGCAGTGACAGGGGCAAGAAAATTGCCAAGAAGAAACCGTCTAAGCGCTCGGCCAAGCTCAGGTATCGCGATGGAAAGCCGCGAGTGGAAATAACACCATTTAGTAGGCGCAAAATCAAAAGGCCGGGTAGATGTGCACTTCGCATCGAGCGAAAATGCAAAAGGGTGCGCGAGAAATTAAAGCCTCGTGGGTCTCACTTGCCGCCAGAAACAAAGAAAAAGAAAGGAAGGTCCCACCGGAAGCGTTGCGCACTCTCTATGGGACGTCGCGTCTGGCGCGCGATGTGCAAAGGAAGGGACAAGACGCTAGTGAGTGCAAGCGAATCGCTCTCGTACTGTGCCCCCCTAGAAACTAGAAAGACAAGTACAGAGAGAGAGAAAAGCGCGTATACCGCGAAAGAGGCGAGACGTTAGCTACCACGGTAGTAGAGAGAGAGAAAAGCGCAGCTACAGCGAAAGAGGCAGAGACATTAACTTCCACGAGAGTAGAGAGAGAGAGAAAAGCGCAGCTACAGCGAAAGAGGCAGAGATATTAACTTCCACGAGAGTAGAGAGAGAGAGAAAAGCGCAGCTACAGCGAAAGAGGCAGAGACATTAGCTTCCACGATAGTAGAGAGAGAGAGAAAAGCGCCGCTACAGCGAAAGAGGCAGAGTCATTAGCTTCCACGATAGTAAAGAGAGAGAGAAAAGCGCAGCTACAGCGAAAGAGGCAGAGTCATTAGCTTCCGCGGTAGCGGGTGTCGTTTAACCGAGTTAAACGCTGACGTAGACGCACTAAGCCGTGTGTTCTAAGCAAGACTGCGTTCGCCTCCTCGTGACATACATTTTGTCTCTTCGCGAACAGCTGTTAAGCTCGCTCGTAGATCGGGGAAAAATTTATGTCCTCATTTGTGGCCTCAGCTGAGTGTTTTCCTGGCCGAGTGATCTCAAGAGAGGAAATTTGCTTTGCATTCATTTTATTCCGTGTGTGACATGTGTTTGACACTTTGTTTGAGCTAATTACTTTCAAGTTCTTGTATCCCACATGTGTCTCTTGTAGAAGAGGGAACAAAAGGGGACAGAAATATAGCCAGCAGAGTTTTTTGTGACCTTTAAGTCTGGTGTATTCACGGGTGACAGAGGGAACTTGCTCGTGTTGGGTGTTGCCTGTTGTCGGTCTGTTCTTGGCAACATGCAGAACGATCAACGACCGATGCTGAGAAGCAAGCTCTTCCGAAGGACCGCGCGAAGCTGATCCAATCATTTGGGCGACAAAGCTGCGGAGCAGTGATCCTGTCCTGACGAGCGGGACCCGTTCTCGGAAAGGAGCCTGGAGCTACCTGCGGCTGAACACCGGACGAGAACTTAGAGGAGCCTGGCGTACGAGCGCGCCCCGCATCCGAGCCACGCGGAAGTAGCTCGTCTTCGTGGCGCATTGTCTGGCGGCGGTGGTGCTGTAGTGCCGGCGCCCACATTTCGTTGGCTGGCCTCTCTGGAAACAAGCGCTGCGCGCCCGCCGTCGCTCAAAGCAGGCCCAGAGTCTCTCGGACATGTCGCGACGTGCAGCATAACTCATCCCGCCAGGCCGGCGCCGACACGGAACCTTCCTCCTCCCCTCCTCTCCGTCGGTGCGGGCTCCTCCGACGCGTCGCCTCTCGACCATTGGTCTAATTTGAACGGTGGCCAGTGCCGTGACCTGATTGGAGGATTTGAACTGCTGGCTGCCGCAACCGACAGCGGTGGTTTTACAAACGGAGTCGCGCTGAGCCCGAGCAGCAGATGGGCAGCAGAAGAGCCATCACGCCGGAGCTACGCTCGCCGCCGGGGCCGCCCTTCTTCCTTGTGCTAGCCCGTGGTGCTCTTGGCCCTTGTATCGTGTAAAAGCCCTTGTACATACTGTACATAAAAGTCGTTAGACTCACCGTCACCTCGACCGTTTCCTGGCTCGGACTCCCAGTCCCAACAGTCTGCCGATACAGGAGGTCCAAACAACTAGGGTGCTAGGCCTCTCCATTCAAAAGAGTCGTAATAGTAACGCTAATAGCATTCGTATGAAAGCAATGGTGAATCAGATAGTCGGGCTCATAGGAAAAATACCTGATTAAAAGGAGGAAGAAAGGAGGCAAATATCTGTCGACTTATACATGCATTCGTCCTTAGCAGATTCGCCTACTCTCTGCCATACCTCATATTATTTAAGGTGGATGCCGACAGGTTATCAGCTCAACAGACAAGCTTTTTTAGCCTCTCTGGGACTTCCTAGAAGCACACTGACGGATTGATTCTTATCCTTGTGTATGCTAAACAATGTAGAGGATCATCACTGTGCACAAGGCGATGAAATCCGAAGACTGGTCAAAACTGAGATTATAGACCACCCAGGCACAAACGCGGAACCCATGTCTAACAGACAAAGTACCCCACTAGGGGTAGTACGCGACAAGCTAATCTCCAAACCACGGTCCAAAAATATTCAATCCGGCTTCCACGATGGCAGAAGACAAGCCAGTGCACGGGCCCCGTATATAAAGTACCTTAATTGTCTTGAAGCACGTTCGAATCACGAAAAAACAGGAACACAAAGCAAACAAACACAACAGGATGATTGCGCGTTTTCTTCGTGTCCCTATTTTTTCGTGCTGCGAACGTGTTTCCAAATGTATCGATAACAACTGGCCCAAACTTCGGTGTTGTTGCACAGTACTTCAATCGTCCTGTAAGAGTACATAGCTATTCAGCCGGTTGTAACTAACGCAGAGGCGCCCGTTCTGGTCAAGAACTCAGATTAAGCCGAAGAAGCAGCCACAGCCAATACTGGCGCTGACATCATCTTCAGAGATTCAATGACTGTCAGAAGAGCTGCTACTGAGGCTATTTCGAAATACATCCTTTGGGGTATTGGTGAGCGCTAGAAACATAGCAATTTCTTTCTTCCTTCCTATCACTCTTGTTAGCGAGCTGTGCTCTTCCCTCTCCTGCGCATGATATGACGTTTCATACAATGCTTCTTCAGACAATGAGCAGTTGTTATTAGCAGGGGCTCGAACCGGAACCGAACCTGAATCCGAAACAGGAACCGAACCCGAATTTTCGCCCGGAACTGGAACCGAACCGAACCCAAATTTTTTTCGCCGTCTTGGAACTGAACCCGAACCGGAACGATTCATAGGAACCGTTCCGAACCGGTTCGGGACTCGGTTCATCCGCGCATTTTTTGCCACACGGCATACATTTTTTTTTGTTTTTCAGACAAAATGGCTTGTTCTAGCGCGTAGATTTACGCACCAAAAGCGTCTGCGCTATGGAGTGCGAAAATGGAATCCAGTCGAAATGGCATCCAGTTCGATAACAAAACTGAAAGAAGTCTCGTGTCTAGGAAAAAGCTAATTGGCGCTTTCGCAATGTTCTTTCAGTAATTATAAATCACTGTACGCCATATTGATGTGAACTGTTCGATTTTATAGT
Organism: Amblyomma mixtum; assembly: GCF_055824585.1. Lineage (NCBI taxonomy): Eukaryota > Metazoa > Arthropoda > Arachnida > Ixodida > Ixodidae > Amblyomma > Amblyomma mixtum. Next base: position 138,372,007 of record NC_143018.1, on the reverse strand, counting down.
ATCCTTCTTTCACATGCTTACGTGCAGCTTTCATCGAATTTTTAGCACTGCTTTAACTCGCAAACCATGAGTGAGAATTGCTTCCTTTTCTTTGTCTCGTGTACCATAAATATGTGAAGCATATGCGCAATGACCCAATCACGTTGTGCAACATTTACTTTCTGAGGCATTCCTTGTGTCTCAGACAGCAGATAATGAATAAGACCTTTCACTATGGCTCTGTGGCTGTGGTGCTCAGCTGCTGATGCCAAGGTCGCGGGTTCGATACCGGTGGCGAGGCCGCATTTTTATGGCAGCGAAATGCAAAAACGCGCGTGTGCTGTGCGATGTGAGAACGCTCTGAGGAACCCCAGCTGGTCCACTATAATCTGGAGTCCTCCGCTACAGCGTTCCCGATAGACTCTGCGCCGCTCTGACGCGTGAAAACACACATAATATTATTATTACTAACTTACTTATTATTATTACAGACTAAATAGTGCCAGCAACATAAATAGATCATATAGCACAACACAGTTTTTCTCGACTGGCAAATAAAACGGATACCAACAGGTGGGATTAAAATGTCCTTCTCAAGAGTTCGCTGTAAATACGTCCTAGAAGAACGTAGCATCATAGCAGAGAATAAAACAAAGGTCAATGGTCTTTGGCGCATTGCACAGGCGGCAATTCACCGTCCATGGCACAAGCATCTCCTTAGCATAAAGTCATGCCTTGACAGGCAGCGTCGATGTGTGCACTTTAAAGAAGAACGCATTTGCGGCAGAAGAAATAAATGCACATTCGCTTAACACGTTTTAAAACACTCGTGTCAAGGAGCTCCAGAAAAGGTTGTCAATACAACGGTACAGGAAACAAATGTCCTGTAATTACGAGTCGTCTGCCTTTTGGAGAGGCTCTATGGGTAGTCTAAAGAAAAGCGCACAGTGAGGAAATTTAAGGTCTCTGCTACTTCCGTACTGCGACGACGACTGTCTAATGTTTTGGCTTTCGGAGGAACTTATGTGCAGTGCAACCGAATCATAAGAGTGCTCACCGCCGCCACCCTCGTCAATAGCAGCGAACCTAATGACTCTTCCTTTACCGAGAGTGCCGCATAGGAACGTGGTCGAACGGTGAGGGCGGAAGCTGTGCGAGAACCATCGCTTCGGCTTGTGGGTGTCTCAGGCCTTGTTGGCGTTCTTTTGTGGAACGTTTTGGCGACGGCATACGTGCAATATTCGCAGTATTCCACCTCACGGAAATCAGCTGCAGGTAGATTGGGCATTTTAGACTGCAGCTCTTATGCGCCCGTCCCTGCGTTCCACGTCGTAGCCGGCGTAACCGGTTGTCCATGTAGCAGGGCAAATTAAACGCCACCTGGAAAGTGTCTGCCACGGGAAGACCCCGAGAGTGGCCAGCAGCGTAATACGCCGCATGGCAGGTGGCGTGGGATGGGTTGCGCTCAATCTTCGCATAAGCGACAATTGCAACCGTCTGTCGATTTTTTGCCAGTGAGTGCCCGGACGTGCGCCCACCGATTTGTGATCGCGTGTGCATACTCATGCTCAAGCGCACGCATGCACGGATACACGCGCATGCACGCACGCACGCACGCTCGCACGCACACTCACGCACGCACGCGCACACACGCACACGCACGCACATACACGCACACACGCACACACACACCACGGACTTTTTAAATTTTTGAGAAATGAGACTAAACTGCTAACGCAGTAAAGAAAGCAACTACAATACTCAAACCTGAGTAGGAGTCGAGCCAGTGGCGACGGGCGCAGAAGCTTACTGATGCCTTAGGCTACTCGGCCATCTTCAAAGAATTTATTGTTGCCGAATGGAGTATCAGTAAGCTCCCTGACCTCTTCTTGCCTTACTTGACTGGGTCGAATTCCGCGCCCACGGCATACGGCCTCATGCCACTATCACTGCCTTACTCTGCCTGCACATAAAAATTCCTGATGGCGTACACGTCAAGAAAGGGCGACCAGTCAGGAGCTTGAACTTGTGGGGCATATACGTTCTGAGCTAGAATGAACTGTCTTTTGATCAGTGACCTCGCTGAAAGCGTTGATTGTGCCTGTTTATCAAACATACGACTTTCTCGCACGCTAAGCAGTCTTATTAGCAGGAAAAGTTCACACGAAATTCCGGTGCCCTTCATTACAGGCACAAATATTATAGTGTAAGGCGTGACCCTTACACGTGACTTGTTGCTTGGACAGATGCTTGGGCAAGTTCGAAACTCATTTTCACCGGAACAGCGCGCACTAAGACACGGACACGAAGGGAGACACGACACACACGAGCGCTGTCACGCTCGACTTAGTGACTTGTTGTTAGCACAAAAGGGTAGAAGGCTTCAAGAAAAATTGAAAGGATCAAAGGTTGTACAATGTTTTCGCTATGTTGATGACTTTCTTGTTCATAGACTCTAATGTGGAAGAATCTGACGCAGTCTTTACGCAGATCAAAGCTAATCTTGTTGAGTGCCTTCATCCCCTCATACTAACTACTGAAGTGCCAGAAAACAATGTCATCCAATTTTTAGACCTCAAACTCAGATTAATGCACCATCACATGTGTTGGTCTTACCAGCCACGAAGCAGAAAGCCATGGCTCTCTTTTACGTCATCTCATTCTAAGCTGGTAAAACGTGCCGTGGCGAAGTCATGCTATCACAACGCGCTTAACAAATCTTGCATGCACTCCATGCAAGATAGTTTCCTTCTCCAAACTGATCGGCTCTTTAAGGCTGGTTATCCCAAGCAGCTAATAGTATCAGTGTCCGAATCTATTCTCAGTAGCTTAAGCAAACATGGAAAAGGGGAGCAGGCAGATTCAATGACGCGGAAGGAAAAAGAAAAAACTACTGTTGTGCCTTACATTCATCATTTCTCCCACAGAAAAAAAGATAGCGAATAGAGCACGTGTTAAGGTTATGTTTTCGGCTCCGGATAAGCTTGGGAAGATGTGCAAAATGGTTAACACTGATTTCGTTCCCAGAGAATGCGACATCAAGCATGAAAATCGATTCGTGTCATGCGAAGAAGGTGTAGTGTATGCCATTCCCTTGTCATGCGGCAAGCTGTATGTGGGTCAGACGGTGAGATGCCTCAATGAACGCTTGGAGGACCACAATAATAACGTGCATAACACAGTAAAAGGGCATCTGGGGATCCATTGTAGAGACTGTGAAAGCAAAACTTGCCACCGTGACTTCACTCGCACACAAATTTTAAGTAAACACAGTGACCAATTAGCACGCGAAATAATCGAAGCAGCGCACATCGCCTGGTCTAAAGACGCATGCGTCAGTAGCCCCTCTTTATTGATCGGTTCTAAAGAATTGGCGTTTTTAGCGAAGGGAAAATGATAATGTTTTTATCGTCCTCGTTCAGTGCGACATGCATGAATTGACTATGAATCTATGAATGGATGGTTAGTTTTCCTTGTGTTGTTGGAACTGTATATACGCCTCGTTAACAGCGCTCGTGTGTGTCGTGTCTCCCTTCGTGTCCGTGTCTTAGTGCGCGCTGTTCCGGTGAAAAAGAAAGTGACCCTAATGTCATTTTTAAGGAACCGCTGAAGGGAGCTATTTCTCAAATGAACATAGCATCACAAATAATTTCGTTGTTGACTAGTTCCTCGTTCCTTGCAGATGTAGGAATTAACTGATCACGGCACAAACGTCCCCTTGGCTTGATGGCATATCCTAGCACGTAAGGTCGATGTTTGAAGTCTAAGAACTGTTTTTGGGGCCTATTGAGTGTAGTATCGGGGACAAAAGTGGTATACTCCACGCGGCGGGAGCCGGAGCAACGAAAAACTGCGTTGCAACGCCATTTACAGGCGGCATCTGGGATCGAGACAGCCAGTGCGTGACCTTTATTATCAGCAGGCACGTCGCTTGATTCGTTTCAATGTTTCGTGCTTTAGCTCGCCAAAATGCCGCAGTTTTCCGTTGCTCCGGCTCCCGCCGCGTGGAGTACACCACTTTTATCCCCGATAGTACATCCTCTGAACTCGCCTTAATACAGTGCCGCCAAGAAAGGCTAAGTAAGTCTGCACGTATAGGAAGTAATGACCGATCAGAGCCATTGGTTGATGCCTTCTGGAGAAGCGGTACAGGTATTCTAAGTAAAAGGTATTCTAAGTAAAAGGTAAGGTACAGGTATTCTAAGGAAAAGCGAAAATGGAGGAAATCGAATGTCTCAGCATGAAATTCCCTAACGACATCGTATAGAAAAGACAGATGAGCATTTAGTCACCTAATAAGCACAGATACCAATAAACGGTGGTTTTCGGTTTTGAAAAATAAAAATCCTCAAACAAGTTAGTGGACAAGAATTGCACGAAAGATTTATCAGACTGTATCAAGGTAGCAAGAAATTCTGCCCACGCATGGACTCCCTTTGAAAGCGCACCAAAAAAGTCACAAAAATTCTATTTAACGAATTTACATTCCTCCTCACACAATGCACCAATTGCAACCTTGTCAACAACGCAACGCCGTAACGAAGACGTCGCAAGTTTGTGTCCGTACGGACACGAGGTGCTTCCAACCAATCCACGCCTGTTTTTTTATCATTCTGTTCGTCAGAGCAAGAGATGGCGACGACATCAGCATAGGCGAAAATCTTAATTTAACACTGTACTAGCAAGAATCCACGATTAGCTGTGTTTTTGAAGAAACTGAGCTATAAGTGGGCGAGATATAAAATGCGAGTTAAAAAGGTGATGTAGAGCATGGTGATGCGAATAGAATATCTGCATGCGACATGCATGCTGCTACATGCATGCTTCAGGTGTGCCGGAGGGGCGGGAGGGAGGGGTGACCGGCAAGTGTTTTTTGGGGCAGAAAGATGTCTTCGCAGTATATACCCGCAAATACAGGGCAGGTTCATAATGGGCGCATGCAGCGGTCCTGACGGCGCCCGCGTGAGGGCTCTGCGCCGGAGAAATTCCCGACCGACACGAGCTTCGTCAGGAGCGACTCGCCAGACGAGGTCTCCGAAACTATTGAAGCTGAAAGGTTTTGTAGATGAAAAATCCATGAGCTTTTCTTTTATGTACCTCATCAGGCAGAGACTAGTATACATAGCCGATGTACACTAATTCTGAGTTCATTTGATTTCGCGGCTCTTGAGTAAATTTAAATCGTTTTGCCGTGGACAGTAATTTAAAGTGGGTGAAGCCAAACCATCTCGCATTGAGCAAATTTTGCAGTGCTGTTTTTTATGTTGATATCACAAAGAAAAGTAAACAGCAAAACAAGGTTCTATAAAAACAACCTATACGTTCAGAATTTTTAATAGTCTGAACCCGTTTGAACCCGTTTGAGCCGGTTCAACGCGATCCGGAGCGGTTCCAACCGGAACGGAATGTCGCTCTGGAGCCGAACCCGGAACTGAACCCAAAAGGCGTGAACCCGAACCTGAACCGAACCCGAAAAAATTCCGGTTCGACACCCTGGTTATTAGAGCTTCGTCCTATGTGTTCGTAGTACTTTGTATTTTGCTAGCGCTCACCAATACCCTGAATATTTGTCATAGAGGCGTTCTAAACAATATTAGACTAGAGAAAGAAATAGAACTGGTTTGTAATTCCACACATTCAGGTAACCCGGGGAACGAAGCAGCCCAGCAACATGCGCGAGGTTTTGTCGACCTAGCGGTGGGTTCTTGTCCCGGGTAGCCCGAAATGCAAGGAATGATTTCGTAATCCGAAATTACCCAATCCTATAGACTGTCTAGAAGGATTTTTCTTCCCTCGCACAACTCACTCTCCAAACACCAAGAGGTGGCTTTTAGAACACTACAAACTCAGTTGTACGTGAACGCATACATTCACGCCCACATCGACCCCGACCTCACAGACACCACCTGAATCCACCGCGGTGGCACAGTCACTCTCGATCTTATGCTGTGGGACAACCCTAAGGATCGTCCTCCGGAAGCTCCTGTAGAAGCTCCCGTACCAGAATCTTGGGAAGGAATGCGGCGAAGCTCAGAACCCGCCGTCCAGACGGGAGACATCCAGCGCGCTGAAAAGGTCGGCGCCGGCTATGAGCTAACGGCCACTTGGCCCTTCTGCCAAGGAGAACAAGAAAAACGTAGAACTTCTTGCTGGGCGAGTTGGTGCATAGCTTTGCGCTCTTCCTGTCTTCTGCCTCTCAAGCAGGGGCATATTATTTTTATTTCCTTTTTGGTTGCCCCAACCTAACAAATGTCTTCTGCCTCTTCCTGTGTATGTTTGTTCGTGTGCGCAACGCCATCCCAAGAGAGATCAAGAAACCGACAATAAAGTATTCTCACTCGCTCTTCGTCCGTGTGCTCCTTTTCGCGCTTTCCTTAGCTATTCACTTTAACCAATTTGTCCAACTTTCCTCACCTCTAATTTAACCATACTTACAATGGTAAGCGTTCTCAGGTTGTTGTGTACATTGCGTATTTAGGCATGAAACTACGAGAAACGCGATCTTAGACCAGAATGAGCGAAATCTGAGCGATCTGAAACGTGGCTGAGGTCGCCCAGGAGGCGACCGCGACTAAGTTCATTGGAGCGCTGCAGGAGATTGCGGCAGAGCGGTAGCAGCAGCGTCCAGCCGAGGCCAAGGTTCCGAGCGTTCCCCGCGCGTGCTCGCCACCTTCGTCCTCCTCCGCATTTCGCCGCCGTCTGCCGCGATGGTCGCTGTAGGGCTCCCTCCCTAGACGATGAGTCGGTTAGTGGAGCAGGTATGTGCAACAGTAATACTCAAAGAGGGGGGGGGGGGGGGAGTTGAGGTCCCCAAGTCATCAGAAGAGCCGTGCACGGCATCCGGGGTCCGAAGGCACGGCTCAGGCGGTTGACCCTGGCTGTGGCGTTGCGGCCGAGCTTTCGGAGACCGGCGAGGGACTCAGATTGGCAGTGGAGGAATGTGGGGAGGCCCGCGATTCGGACCCAGCGCCGGCGGTTCTGTTACAGCAGTTAACGGCTGGCGCGTGATCGACGGCGCAGCAGAGGGAGATAGACCGGTGCTAGGCAAGGAAAACGTCCACAAGTAATGACGTGATTGTTGGTTTTTCATTACTGTAGCGCAGAAAGTCGATAAAGTTACGTTAGCCGTCACTTAATTGCCATCTGCGCTTGCAATGGTAGCCGGCTATTTTGCACATTTTGCGTAGGAACAAGACAGCCAAAATAAATAAAAGCTCCTCTGCCATGGAAGCTCCGCGCATTTGATAAAACGTTCAGTTTCAGGAAGTCTTCCTTTATTTCTGTCAACACTCGCAACAAAGCAAACATCAACACATTTCTTTTCAGCCGGACATGAGGTCCTGGGCGTAGCCAATTGTTCTGAGCAGGTAGCGAACGTCCTTTGGTATGTGTCGGCCCGCACAACGCTGTAGGTGTGAGAAAATAAGAAAAGGGGAGACCTTTTGATTGGGGTACCTCGAAAGGTCACAGTTTTTTAAGCTGCCTTTCAAGCAAAAGCTTGAAACACAAAATTTAAAGCAATAATATTCCGTCCAGTAAACCGCACAGTATCTGCACTTACGTCACTTACTCTGGGCACAAACAGCATTGAAGTCGTCACCAAACACAAAAATCTAGGAGTCATCTTTGACGAACACCTTAAGCGGTCTGACCATATTCAATATCTTACAAGTAACTTATCACAAACTGTAGGTGTCATCTGTCGATGTCGCGATATACTACCTGTAGCAATTAAGACACTGATATACCATGAATACTTGTATTTGGGCGTGTTGGTTCGTAACTTTTCAGGACACAGGGGCGCAATAAAAGACACGGACATAGAAGTAGACAGGGACGAGCGCTTACTATCGACGTAGACCGTTAATATGCTTTCGCTTACCCAAGCGCCACTGTGCGAATCACAAGCACGTGGGTACCAGAAAACACCAAACAAATCCAAAGGTAGGCGATTACCGAAATCTATCTAAGAAAACCATTTCAGATAGGCGAAGTATCACAGATGAATCACTGTTGCAGTTATCTCCTTTTTTTTCTGATGTAAGAGGCTTCCATCAGTTCCCGTTCAATCTGATCGCGGCTTCTCAACAATACTCTACAGTCCGATAAGCGGGGAAAACAGGCGACCTTAGTCTTCTTAGTGTATTCTTGGCAATGGTCCGGGAGATGGGAGCCTGTCTTCTTTAAAGAATTCTTGTGCTCCAGAAGGCGGTGGTTGAGGCAACGTCCAGTTAGCCCAACGTAAACCTTCCCTCAAGTGAGCGGGAACTCATACACAACCCCTTTTTTGCAGGTTACGTGGGGCTTACGGTGTTTTACGCCACACTCTTGCCGTTTTTCTTTTCTTCTTATGCGTGCGCACAGACCGGACAACTTTCGCGGAGCAGAAAAAACTACTTCTACTCCGTACTTCTTGGCCACCTTCTTGATGTTGTGGTAAGTTCTGTGTACGTATGGTGCCACCTCCGGCCTTGAACACTCCGTTGGGTCTTTCGCATTGCTCTGGTTGCTGCCCTTCAATTTTTTGACCAAGGACTGCGTCACAGCAAGAATGAGGGAATCAGGGAAGCCTGCCTTTTCCAGCCTTGAGACCTGTGACAAGAAGCCAGCGTGCACAGCGTGGTGACAGGACTTCGTTAGTGCAGACGAAAGACATTGTAAAGCGATAGCCCTTTTGACCGTCTTAGAATGATTAGAATGAAATGGTAGCAAATCTTTCTTTGCGCGCGGAAAAGCCAAGCAGTGATAACCAACTGCAGTTTTTAGATATCACCTTAACATTTCACCCTTCACATGTTTGCTGGCGGTATTGTATTACAGCATTACAGCATTGCTGTCGGTATTACGGCAGAGCATTTCTCTGAGTGGAGACCTCAGCAGTAATGCAGGAATTGCGGAAGAAGAGTCTATCTATATGATATCTATGTCGACTGCCGAGCTACAAAAGACCATAAATTTTCAAAATAAAAAGGGTGTCAGGCACTCAGACACAATCTCGCCAATGCTATTTACCGCCTGTTTACAAGAGGAATTCTGAGGCCTGGACTGGGAAAAGTAATTTAACGAAGAATACCTAAGCAACCTGTGAATCGCTGATCGCATTGCCGTGCTAAAACACTCTGGAGATGAACTGGAAAGGATGATCAATACGTTATACAGGCAGAGCAGACAGGTGGATCTAAAAACAATGTGCAGTAAACCAAAGTAATGTTCCACAGTCTTCGAAGCGAACATGAGTTTACAGTCTGTATCGAGCTGCTGGAAGTGGTAAGGGAATAATACATCTACTTAGGGCACTTAGTGACCGCTGATCCGAACCGCGAGAGCGAAATAACTAAAAGAACAAAAGTGGGGTGGAACATATTTCGCAGTTTTTTTTTTCAGATCATCAATGCAGTTTAACAATGTAGATCAAGACAAATGTACATAACAGCTGTATATTCACGACACTGACTTATTCGGCATAAACATGGAGGTTAACCGAAAGGGTTAATCTTAAATTTATAAGCCTTATATGACATATGTGACAGTTGTCTTCGGTTTGTGTCTGTTGTACCATGTTGTTCATGAAATATTTTTTTTTTCATTTTGCTGTAAAATGCACATTATTTTATTCTTTCCTTGTTGTATGATGTATTTGGGTCTTTCGCCGTGATTTTGTGCTTTTCATTTTTCACAAGCGCTGTGTCATTGCCTTCATATATTTTGTTTCTGAACCCCACAGTAGCCTCTGGCTATGGGTTCAGTCAGTGTTTTGGTAATTTGTATGGCAAAAGTAGAAATAAAATGAATGAATGAATGAATGAATGAATGAATAAATGAATGAATGAAATTGAGGACCACGGAGCGAGCTGAGGAAAGAGAATGTAAGGGTATAACGTTGCGAGTAAGAAAGAGGGCATAGAGGGTCAGGCAACAAAGGCGGGTTATGACATCCTAGCCGAAATCAGTTTCAGTTTATTCGAGTTTTCTTTACAAAAACTGAGGGCGGCACGATAAATACTGTCATTACGACCGCTTGAGCAGCCTCGCCACGCCTACAACAGAAGGAAAAATGGGAGTGAGCAGGAGATGTAATGCAAAGGCAAGATAACCGCTTGTCATTAATGCTAGCGAAGTGTATTCCAAGAGAAAGCAACCATAACAGGGGGTGGCAGAAAATTAGGTGGGTAGATGACATTAAGACGTTTGCGGGGATACAGCGGCCGCAGCTGGAAAAAGACAGGGTTAGTTGGAAAGCCATGGGAGAGGCTTTTGCCCAGTAGGCACCGCAGTTAGGCAGATGACGAAAATAAGATGAAACAAAGAAAATAATTACCTATTGTACTAGATACATTCAAAGCGTCACTTGCAGAAGTAACGCTTACTGAAACGTTGCAGCCGTGTCTTCGAAATCCTTTAAACTATTTATCTATGCATTTGGTCAATAGATAGATGGAAAAATGGCAAGGCGGGCAGGCGGGCAGGCGGGCAGGCGGGCAGACAGACAGACACACAGGCAGGCAGGCAGACAGAGAGACAGACAACACAGAGAAACACAGACGGACGTACGGACGGACGTACGGACGGACATATGGACGGACGGACGGACGGACGGACGGGCGGGCAAGCAGGTGGGCGGGCGGACAGGCAGGCAGGCAGGCAGGCAGGCAGGCAGGCAGGAGACGGACAGACGGACGGACGGACGGACAGACAGCAAGATAGATTGCATGATGCAGACCGAATTCATAATAGATTGTTGGTATCACCACCTAGAGCCATATCTTTAGATATGGCTTTAGGCGGTGCTTGCGACTCTGCAATTGCAAAAATTATGGCAGTCTTGAATTGCCGCGAATGATTTCTCTTGGTACGCTCGAGGTCTCAAGGCACTGCGTATGCACGGTGGGCAGTTTTTTGAGCTAAATCTCTCCTCCATCCTTCTACAAATCTGCTTTTATGTGATCCTCACCAGCTGTTTTCCTCCTTTGCATTGCTCCTAAGGCTTTATTTAATTCCTCCTTCGTTACCGGCGGGATGTCACATTGCTGTGCTCTACTGCCTGTCTCAGTAAAATTCTGATTGCAGTCGCTGCTGCATAGATTTGTGTAAAACTCTTCGGCTATTTAACTATCTGATCGATTTTGCTAATGATATTGCTCTCTTTGTCTCTTATCGCATACATCTGATTTTTACCTATGCCTGGTTTTCTCTTCACTGCTTCTAGGATACTTTCGCTCTTTAGAGCAAGCTTGATTTTCTCCATGTTAAACATCCTGATGTCCTGTACCTTGCGCTTATTTATTAACTTCGACAGCTCTACGAGTTTTATTCTCTCTATGGCGTTAGACGTCTTCATGCTTTGCCGTTTCTTAATCAGATATTTAATCTCCTGAGATAGCTTCCCGGTATCCTGTCGAACCATTCTACCGCCTATCTCTACGGCGCACTCTGTAATGATATCTGTGACACGATCGTTCATTGTTTCAACATTACGGTCGTCATCTTCAGTTAAAGCCGAGAATCTGTTCTGCAGCAAAATTCTGAATTCCTCTACTTTCCCTCTTAGTGCTAACTCGTTAATAGACTTCCGCTTCACTAATTTCCTCCGTTCCCTTTTCAAATCTAAGCTAATACGATACCTCATCATTCTGTGGTCGCTAGAATCTGTTCTACAGCAGAATCCTGAATTCCTGTACTTTCCCTCTTAATGCTAACTCGTTAATAGACTTCCGCTTCACTAATTTCCTCCGTTCCCTTTTCAAATCGAAGCTAATATGAGACCTTACCATTCTGTGGTCACTACAACGGACCTTTCCGAGGACCTCCACATCCTTTAGTATGCCAGGGTGGGCGCACCGTATGAAGTATATTTCATTTTTAGTCTCACCATTGACGCTCTTCCACGTCCACTTCCTGTTGGCTCGTTTGCGGGAGAAGGTATTCATGATCCGTAAATTATTTCTATCTGCGAACTCTACTAATTACTCTATCTTGCTATTCCTAGAAATTAAGCCATAGTCACCTACCGCCTGGTCTCCAGGTTGCTTTTTACCTACCTTCGCATTAAAGTCGCCCATCATTAGAGTGTAGTGTGATTTTACTTAGGTCACAGTCGATTCCACATCCTCATAGAAGCTTTCAACTATCTGGTCAGCATGGCTTGAGGTAAGCGCGTAGGCTGGCAACACCGTCGGCTCGTACCTCTCATTAAGCCTAATTATGATAGCTGCCACCCACTTATTCTTAGTATAAAACTCCTGTATGTTGCCAGCTATATCCTGATTGATGAAGAATTCGACACCTAGTTCTCGTCTGTCTGCTAATCCACGATAGCACAGCACGTGCTCGCCCTTTAGTACTGTATACGCTTTATCTGTAACGTATATATGAGCCCGACTGAACAGCGATCGATGTAATCTGGCAGAAAATAAACTCCTTAAGGCGAAAAAATATTGTTGATACTTTTGATACTTTTCAACATGACGAGAAGTTAATTTATGGCACTTGCTATGCGGACGCTTTTCGCGACTATTTTGAACGCGGCAGCTTTGAAGGCCCAGTTTCGCAGCATGTCAGCGTTGTGAGTGATAAATAGAGTGGCGTAGGGTGGCTCCGGCAGCCGCCCCCGGAGAAGCAGCCTAGCTAGGCTAGCTAGCTTGCGTGACCTTTTAAGGTCTTCATGACCTACCAACCGGATTGTGAGCAAACTAATTACCCACTCTGGCAAGTCCAGTTAAGTTAATGGTTGATCGCGAGAGGTTTCTCGGGAAAGGAACTTCGACCGCTCAAGAACCATCGGTGGCAGCACATGCCGTCGCAGGGCAGTGGCGCGGCCCTTAAGCGCTGCACTACTGCTTCCAGTTTCAGATCTAGTAATAATGCATATACGGGCATTAAATAATTAATGCTACCGCGTCATATCCTTAAGGCGAAGCTTAAGTGTTCCCTTAAGGTTTTGTTCTTAAAGGGTCCAAGAAAGGGGTGTCTGAGGTTGGCAAATAAATACTTGCATTATGTAGAGCGTAGGCCACTGAACGTTCATGCCGCGTGCAATACATCAAAAGCGAGTAGATAATTTATAATAAATTTTCAAAAACCACCGCTCCCGAGCCTCGCGGCGACCAGCGGCGGTGAACTTCCGCCGGGATCCGTACTTATTACGCCACTTTAGTACTCTTTACGTCACCAGCGCAGGGCTATCATAGCGAAACTGAAAACCAAGTCGGCTCCAGAGCCAGATGGAGTCACGAATAAGATCCTCAGGAACTTAGATGACAACTCGATAGAGGCCCTTACCAGCTACATGCAGGACTGCTGGGAAAAAGGAGAGATCCCACCGCTGTGGAAAGAGGCTACCGTGATCCTGATCCCAAAACCCTGGAAGGAACCGCAGCTGGAAAACCTCCGGCCTATATCATTCACGTCATGTGCAGGAAAGTTAATGGAACACATCATTCAGACCAGAATTTCAAATTATATGGAGGAAAACGAGAAATGCCCAGACGAGATGTATGGCTTCAGGCCCCATCTGAGCACACAGGACGTCATGCTGCGGCTGCAGCAAGACATACTTAATTCCGGAACCAAAGATGCTAAAGTCATTATGGGACTTGACCTAAAGAATGCCTTCAACAACGTCAAGCACGAAGCCATCCTGGAGGGGCTCCAGCAAGCAGGCGTAGGGCTAAAAACCTGTCGTTATATCAGAAATTTCTTAACGGACCGCACGGCGCTTTTAACTTTCCAGAAAATACAATCCACAGTGATCAGGCTAGGTAACAGAAGGACACCTCAGGGATCGGCACTCTCACCCACCCTTTTCTACATGGCCATGAGAGGGCTCCCGAAGGAATTACAAAAAATCAGGGGGCACTTTGACTGCCTAAAGTGCGTAGAGGCGAAAGCGTTTTCCGAACCACTTTCGCTGCTTCTGTGGCACTGGTGGCGTCACATATAATTGAGTACTAATTATTAAGTGATGACAAATCACTAATCAATGGTTAATTACTGATGAATGCCTGAATACTAATTAACTGCTAATTAATGACGCTCAAGCTTCGCCTTTAGAAGTGCAACGCGACAGCGTGTTGTAGCGCTGTCAGGGAGTCCACGGAACGCCACCACCCGTTCGGCGCGATGCCTTGCCCTTTGAACGCAACGCTTTTTGAGGAAAGGAAATGGCGCAGTAATTCTCTGTCATCTCGGTGGACACCTGAACCGCACCGTAGAGGAAGAGAGGAAGTGGGAGTGAAAGAAGACAAAGAGGGCCCGTAATGAAGGAAATGAAAATTGTATTTGAGGAAAGGAAATTACGCAGTAACTGTGTGACATATCTCGGTGAACACCCGTCAAAATTCAGGGAGCACTTTTTTGATCTAAAGTGTGGTCGCTGATGTGTGGTTAAGATGTTAAGCTTCGCCTCTAAGAGTGGAACGCGACAGCATCTTGCAACGCTGCCAGGGAGTCCACAGAACGCCATTGCCCATTCGGTTCTACGCCTCGCTCATCGTTAAATTGGTTTTTGAGGAAAGGAAAAGTATCTGTCTCTCATATCTCGGTGGACACCTAAACCTCGCCGGAAGAGAAGGGAGGAGGATGGGAGTGAGCGAATACACCGTATTCACTAGACGCGCCTTTGTTCATTCCAAACCGTCGAGCTGGCATGGCGGAGTGGATAGCATGCTCGTCTCGCACGCCGAAGACCGAGGCTCGATTCCCGAGCTCGACCAATTTCCTACTCGGTTTTATTTATTTATATGGCCTGACTAGAAAAGTTAATTAGGCTCATTGGGTAATTAAGCAATTACCTAAGCTCAGTCCCACTTACTTGGAGCATCACTATACGATCCCTTCAATTCGTTGCATGGTTACTAGGCAAAGTACAATTGGCCCCGTTTGAAATTCGCGCACTGTGACGTCACGGCCGTTTCGGCCAATTGAAAACCGTGACATTTTCTGTCGACAACTGCTGCTTACAACGATGAGGCATTAAAGGCTTTCGCCTTAATATTGGGAACTACAACCTGTACGCGGATGACATCAACCTCTGGACCAACAGAGGGAGCGACTCAGAGATCAATCAAACGCTGCAGGCGGCAGCAGACGTCATATCTAAGAACGCGGAGGACAGAGGACTTAAATGCTCCCCTGAAAACTCAGAAATCTTATGTGTATAATAACAAGGCACTCAGGAAAAAACCTGCCTCTGACCCACAGGTGTACGTGGATGGAAGGGAGATACCAAAAGTCGACACAATACGAATATTGGGCCTCCATTTACAAACACAGAGAAGAAACACGATCACAATTCCCAAGTTAGAAAACCACGCGACCCACACATTAAACCTGACCAAGAGGGTCTCACGTAAGGGAGGCGGCCTCAAGGAAAAAAACATCCTGAGATTGGTACAGGCTTTCATCCTTAGTAGAGTGAGCTATGCCACGCCATATTTGAACCAAAAGGCAGATGAGAGGAGCAAGATAGACGCGATCCTCAGGCAATGCGTAAAAAAGGCTCCAAGACTCCCAACATGTACATCGACGGAGAAGCTACTGGCCCTAGGACTGCACAATACGATTGCATAAATCACGGAAGTGGTTAAAACCTCGCAACTTGAAAGACTCAGCACGACCAGAGTGGGAAGAGCTACACTCAGTAATATTGAAATGGCCGCAGACAGGGGGCAAAAGGATAGGGTCGACATTGACAGGGAATTCAGGGCGCACCTTTGAATCCCTCCCCTACCCAAAAACAAGCACCCTGAGATTAATAAGGAAAGGCGACAGAAAAGGGCGGAAGCGATAGAAACAATATTGTTAAGCCCAGGGTTTATTGAGACCGGGACGGAGGACTGAAAGCAGCTGGGTCCGCTTGCCGAGCACGAGACACCACCAACCTCGTTCTCCTCATCTTCGGCTTAGTCAGCAACGCCGACCATGTAGAATAGGAATAGGTAGAATAGGCCTTGTCATGGGCGTCACACTTCCCCCTACGCAGCCAAAGCCCGCTGGGCGAGTTAAGAATCGCCGCGCGAATGATAGGGCTTCAGCCGGGCAACGTGAGTTACTTCAGTTCGCGCTGAACGACGTCCGCTTGCCGTGAGACGAGCTACGCGGTAATTGAGCTCGCCAAATTGCTGAATAATGACATAAGGTCCATCGTAGTGGCACAGCAGCTTCTGAGACAATCCTCGCTTTCTGATAGGCCGCCACAACAAGACCAAATCACCAGGCCTGTAAGTGACGTGACGGCGGCGGGCATCGTAGCGCGCTTTGGACCGATCTTGGGAGGCGAGAACACGAAGACGAGCAAGGCGTCGGGCTTCTTCGGCGAGACAGAGTGTCTCAGCGATGCAGGGATCTTCAGGAAGCTCGTCAGAAAATGGCAGTATGGTGTCCAGGGTGTAGCGTGGGGGCCGAGCATAGAGTAAAAAGAAGGGGCTGTAGCCAGTAGTCTCATGGCGCGCGGTATTGAACGCGTACGTTATGAACGGTAGGACGCTGTCCCAATTCTTGTGCCTTGAATCAACATACATTGACAGCATGTTGGTGATCGTGCGGTTCGTGCGCTCAGTGAGTCCATTCGTCTGGGGATGGTAAGGCGAGGAATGGCGAAAATGCGATGCACAGGAACGGAGAAGTTGCTCCACGACGTCAGCGGTGAACTGCCGACCACGGTCACTGATGATAACCTTTGGAGGTCCATGACGTAGAACTATGAATCGTAGCAGAAAAGAGGACACATCATGCGCTGTAGCTGCGGGTAGGGCTGCCGTTTCACAATAACGAGTAAGGTAATCGACACAAACCACTATCCAGCGGTTCCCATGATAGGATTTCGGAAACGGGCCAAGGAGATCTATGCCCACTTGCTCAAACGGTGCTGCAGAAGGTGCCACAGGGTGAAGCTGGCCAGATGCAAGGCTAGTAGGTCGCTTGTATCGTTGACACTGAGTGCAGCTGGCGACGTACCGCTCAGTCGTGGCCCGCATTTTCGGCCAATAGAAGCGTGCCTGAGTACGGTGCAGCGTCCGTGCTGAACCAAGATGTCCAGATGTAGGGTCATCGTGCATGGCTTGCAAAACAGAGTTGTACAGGCTCTTCGGGACTACCAGCAGGAAGCGGTGGCCCGTAGAAGAATAGTTTTTCTTCCACAGAAGACCATCCCCCACACAAAAGTGGCTGACATTGGAAGGATCTTCAGCCGCCGCAAGGAGAGACCGTAGGGTTAAATCTTTCTGCTGTTCCGCTTTGAACGTTGCGACATCAGGAAAAGCAGGTGACACTGACGCGACACAGTGGTCCAAAGTAGCGATGGTAGGCTCAGACTCAGGAAGGGGCAGCCTCGAAAGACAGTCCGCGTCAGCGTGACGGCGACCACTCTTGTAGACGACTGTGTAATCGAACTCTTGTAGCCGAAGAGCCCACCGTGCAAGGCGCCCGCACGGGTCACGAAGGTTAACGATCCAGCAGAGGGCATGATGGTCGGTGACGACGGTGAACGGTCGTCCGTACAGATAGGAACGGAAACGCTGCGTGGCGAAGACGACAGCCAAGCATTCTTGCTCGGTGACTGTATAATTGCGCTCCGGCTTGCTGAGCGAGCGACTCGCATACGCAACAACGTGCTCTTTGTTGCCGCATCGCTGGACGAGAACAGCGCCGAGGCCAACACCGCTGGCGTCAGTATGAATCTCTGTGGGAGCGGAGGGATCGAAGTGGCGAAGTACAGGGTGGGATGTCAGAAGGAATTTCAGTTGGCGAAAGGCGGAGTCGCACTGTGGTGTCCACTCGAAAGCCGGGTATACTGGTTCCCCGAAGACGGATCCTCTGCTGCAACCTCGCCGGAGTCGTCGCATTGTTGGTCTGCCGCCTTCTGTGTTCATGATGTCCCTGGACGGCGACGCTCCGAGGTGTGTACCCAGCACCTCCACCAAGATGTTACGCCCAGGGTTTATTGAGACCGGGACGGAGGACTGAAAGCAGCTGGGTCCGCTTGCCGAGCACGAGACACCACCAACCTCGTTCTCCTCATCTTCGGCTTAGTCAGCAACGCCGACCATGTAGAATAGGAATAGGTAGAATAGGCCTTGTCATGGGCGTCACAATATATCGGGGCTAACCCCGAAATAAAGTCGCCTACGTGGATGCGGCAGGGGACAGACACAGTCGATATATGACCGTAGCGGTGGTAGATGGGGGGGGGGGGCGGCACCCTCATCACGGCGGACACCATACTAGGGAAAGAAACCGAGATAGCGGAGGAAGCCATGATAGCGATCGCTTGCGCTGGCACCAAAGCTAGATACATTATTAGCGACAGTAAAACTGCAATATAAAATTCCAGTGGAGGGAGGGTGTCACGAGTTCGGTGACTACGGGACATCATCACCGAGTCCGGACAATGAGGGGGTGGCCGTTTGATGCCCGGCGTAGCCGGTAAGCAAACGTAGTGACTGAGACCGAGGCGTCTTAAGAGGTAACAACAACAAAACAACGTTTATAGCTTCGATTGAACAATGCGGCAGCTTTCACAGACACGTAATTTACATTCTACAAAACAATTGCGGAAAGCTCATAGCAGTAAACACACTGAATTAAGTTAAACACTGAATATTTCTACACAGGTCAGAACAAAAGTGAGACGCCAATTAGATACAGTCGATCAAAAGTCAGAAGGTGAACAAACATACAGTCAACCGGGAAGCGCGGCTGCAGTCCATCCACAAACACGTAGTCAGTGCGGCCCCGGCGGCTCGGAGACCCGGGAGTTGGCGGCGGCAGCGTTTCCACCGACGAGCGGACTGAAGTTCGTTTCCATACGGCCCCCTTTTAAAGCCGTCGGGCGCTAGCGAGCGAGCACTCGCGGCGCCACAGCGTCGGCGTTGAAAAAACAGAACACCAAAAAGCGCAACGAGAGCACGTAGGCACCTACGCTTTGACTCTGCATGGCCGCCATCTTCGAGGAGGAAAAAATTAACGCACAACTAAAAAGAAGCCCCAGGCTTCGACTCTCGATTCGGTGACCTTGGAAACGCAAAAAAAGTAAAACACAACCAAAAAGCCAGTCACGTAGGCCGCAACTTCTTTCCTGCTAATGGTCAGCTCAAGACTTCGGCAGTATCGGGGCCGACTTTGAGCCGCCTCCGCTTTCGCAATGCGAGGGGTTGTCTAAATAACTGAAAAAAGTGTGCATGCGTTCTTGCTCTTCCCGAGACACATACAAAGAAACGCGGACGCATCAGTTTTATACAAACAAAAGTAATTTACAGGCTGCCGCCACTTCTGTGACAGAGGGTAAACCCCCTCACCACCAAAATTTTACCACAAGGAGCAATTGATAGGACGATCGACATCATCTGGACCCCGGCGCACGAATCTGTCAGCGGTAACGAGGCGGCCCACAGTGCAGCTCGAGATCTCTACCTCCGAGCTGTACAGGGAGGGTCGGCTCAGGCCGAACATGACAGAGAATGGCGATTAATTTCGTATCAAGAGATTACAGAACACCACAAGCAATGCCGGAGGTGTTTTCCCCCACCAAACGCGCCATTAAATAAGAGTCAGGCGACGGCGTGGAGACGCCTGCAGACTGGAGTATACCCAAACCTAGTACTAAATAAACATATCCGATCGGACTGCGATGACGATAAATGTAAAAAGTGTGTGGCGAGAGGAACCCTCGACCATATAATTTGGGAGTGCACTTACGCCCCAGGCAGGGCGCAGAACATTAGCAGTAGGGAAGCCTGGGAAACCTTTTTCGGAGCTCGTACCCTGACCTCCAGCTCACCGCCGTCCAGCTGGCAGAAGAGGCCGCCGGCGAAACCAACCAGGCCAGCATCGACTGCGACCATCCCGTGCGGCTGGGCCGCCCCTAAGTCCCCTCCCCGTAAAGGGGGGTGAGACAGAGCGGCCCAGGCGGTGTGGTCCTTATCTGCTGGACAATAAAAGTTTTCAACAAGAACAACAACATCATTGGATCGCGGTGCCAACGTGAAATCACGCATTTAACAAACTAAAAGCTCTAGATATACCACATTCTTACTCTTTTCGGAAACATTTCGCATTTCAGCAAGGAGAGTTATCGTTTATATGAATGTTTACGTGGTTATTGCGTGTTGGGTGCCAGAAATTAGTACTGCACTTCCGGTTTACAATGTTGTCTGCTGCTCGTACCGCTTGTGTCACTCCGCCGCCGTCGTACCGAATCGAGAATCGAGGTGCGATTTGGAGTCACCGCACTACTGATTTCTGTCGTGACCCCTGTCGCATGCATAATCAAAATGGGTCGGCCGTGCTGTGTCGTTGGTTGCAAAGCCAGGGTTCGGCAAGATATTGCCCTTCGGCACTCTCTGCCGAAAGATGGAAGAAGCGAGCTGTCGTCGTCGTCAGGATCCAGGCCCGGATTTCTGAACGGCGTGTCCTTATAAACTTGGCCGACGCGACGCATCGATCGTCGCTGCGAACTGCCGCCCCACTACAAGCAGGACGCACGGAGCGGTGAGCATCGCTACGCCGCTCTACCCAAGCTCCGCCCACAACCGGTGTCGCACTTCGCCGCCGTGCAGCAGTGCCTGCGCGCCGCTTGGGATGGTGTACAAAAATCACATGAGAAGTCAAGATCGCCTTGTTATCAGAAAGACTGCTCGAGCAGCGACAAAGCATGCCTGCTTATGTTACGAGCTTTCGGCAACGGCACCACTCGCGGGCACTCCGGGCGACGAGCTCTGCTGCTGCCTGGCTGCCGTGGTCGTCGCTAGGCCTATAGCATCTTTTGCATCGAAGCCGCCGCGGCCGGCGCTTCGGAAGTCGCCTGAGCTATAATAAAAAGCTTACTCTACACATCGCTTTACAGTCAACAGCATCATCTCACAATAAAATAATAGTATGGTCACTTTCTGCGACGCCTTCAGCAACGAAGCGAGCGGGAGCCAGGCGAGCCGGACCCACCGTCGGGCCAGCGGCAGCTGCGAGGCGGTTGTGGCAAGAAGTTTGCTCGTATCACAGTCGTCACCTTTACCAGCAGCTCAGTATTGGTCAGCGATCCTCAAAAATGACACAGTTTTCACATTTCTTATTGCAGGGTTTATTGTTTACGTCAAGAACACACTTCAGCTCGTTTTTATGACGCCGGCACACGGGATCCACGCTGGCCGGCCGGCCCGCATGCTCGGCGTACCTCACGTTCGCACAAGAAAATACAAAACAGCCATGATACCAGAGAAGATGCTTCCTATATTCGAGCAACGACAGTATGCCTGTGCAAAAGTAGGTCTTTCGGCAACGACACCGCCTGCGGCAACGCCGCGCGACGAACTGCGCGCTGGTCCCAGGTTGCCCTAGTCGTCGCTAGGCCTAGCTGGTTTCGGATCGAAGCCGCAGCTGACGGCGCTTCGGAAATCGCCTGCGCTATAAAAAACAGCCTACTATTCACATCGCTTCGCTGCGAACTCGTCCCATAATAAAAATCAGGGGGCACTTTGACTGTCTAAAGTGCTAGAGGCGAAAGCGTTTTCCGAACCACTTTCCCTGCTTCTGTGGCACTGGTGGCGTCACATATAATTGAGTACTAATTATTAAGTGATTACAAATCACTAATCAATGGTTAATTACTGATGAATGCCTGAATACTAATTAACTGCTAATTATTGACGCTCAAGCTTCGACTTTAGGAGTGGAACGCGACAGCGTGTTGTAGCGCTGTCAGGGAGTCCACGGAACGCCACCACCCGTTCGGCGCGATGCCTTGCCCTTTGAACGCAACGCTTTTTGAGGAAAGGAAATGGCGCAGTAATTCTCTGTCATCTCGGTGGACACCTGAACCGCACCGTAGAGGAAGAGAGGAAGTGGGAGTGAAAGAAGACAAAGAGGACCCGTAATGAAGGAAATGAAAATTGTATTTGAGGGAAGGAAATTACGCAGTAACTGTGTGACATATCTCGGTGAACACCCGTCAAAATTCAGGGAGCACTTTTTTGATCTAAAGTGTGGTCGCTGATGTGTGGTTAAGATGTTAAGCTTCGCCTCTAAGAGTGGAACGCGACAGCATCTTGCAACGCTGCCAGGGAGTCCATAGAACGCCATTGCCCATTCGGTTCTACGCCTCGCTCGTCGTTAAATTGGTTTTTGAGGAAAGGAAATTTATCTGTCTCTCATATCTCGGTGGACACCTAAACCTCGCCGGAAGGGAAGGGAGGAGGATGGGAGTGAGCGAATACACCGTATTCACTAGACGCGCCTTTGTTCATTCCAAACCGTCGAGCTGGCATGGCGAAGAACGAGAACCGGCGTATTCAACATGGTACGGCCGATGGACCACGACAGTGTCGTATGTATATAGCGTTATGTGTATTTTTGTTGTGCAATGTCATGAGCCAAAGACAGGCAATAAAGAAAAAAAAAAGCTTGCATGGCGAAGTGGATAGCATGCTCGTCTCGCACGCCGAAGACCGTGGTTCGATTCCCGAGCTCGACCAATTTCCTACTCGGATTTATTTATTTATATGGCCTGACTAGAAAAGTTCATTAGGCTAATTTGGTAATTAAGCAATTACCTAAGCTCAGTCCCACTTACTTGGAGCATCACTATGGTGGTGGTGAAAACATTTATTACGAATGAGCAGGAGGTATGATTGGATCAGCCCGTAAGGGACCGATTCTTACAAACACTAGGTGGAGGTCCCTAGTATGGGACCCCAGTGGCGGTTGCCGCCACCCGGGCGCGCCCGACTAAGGCTTGTTGGGCCTGTAAGTCGTGGCAGCCGAGCAGGGTCGCCTCCCAGTCCTCCCGGGTTGGGTTGGGGATGGGGGGAATAGCGGGGTTGGAGGGGCAGGCCCACACCATGTGATAAGTGTCAGAAGACACTGCACTACAGTGTGGGCAGCTGCCGCTAAAGGAGGGGTCAAAATGTTTTAGCGCTGCCGGGCACAGCAATGTATTGGTGAGAAGGCGGAGAAGGAGCCGCTCATCCGCCTTCTTAAGGCCTTTACATGGGCTAGGGTAAAGGCGATGACAATTTTGATAATATGTTGTAATATCTTTGAATGTATAGACCGGATTAAAATCGGGTTCCTGATCGGACGGGGAGGAGAAAACAGCCCGGTGAGAGAGCGCGCGGGCGGCTGCGTCTGCTGCCTCGTTTCCTGCCAACCCCTGATGAGCAGGGGCCCATGTGAGGTAACGGTGTGCGGGGTCCGTATCCCGTATGCAATTTTGGTATATTCGATAGGCTAGGAAGGGAGTGCAGCCTTGTTCGACGTTCCGACAGGCCCCTCGCGAGTCGGTGATTATGTATTTTGAATTGGAATGTGAGGCCGCGAGAGCAATCGCGACCTCTTCTGCTTGTGTTGCACTGCGGGCTCTGAAAGTTAGGCCGTTAACTGTGTTGCTGTTGTGAACTACCGCGACCGTGTACCATCCCCCGTGGTGAGGGCCGGAGGCGTCCACGTAGTATACACCTGTTTTGTTGCCATAATATCGGGCTAGCGCTTCCGCTCGTGCCAGGCGCCGACCATTATGGTCTTCATGTGACATGTTTGCTGGAAGAGACCGCACGTGGAGGGCACGTCTCCACAGTTCCGGGATGCGAAACCTGTCTTCCATTGGAGGGGTGTGTTGGATATGGAGTCGAGCAAGAAGGCGGCGACCCGACTCCGTTAGCGACAAGCGCGTGTACTGATTTGTAAGGTGCGCTGTCGTTCACCAGGAAATGCACGTTGATGGACTCTCCTTTCGAGCCCCGAATTCAATGCGGGCCGAGGAAGTAGCGATAGCGCTTGCTGCCGCCCACGCCAATTCGAGAATAATCATCACGGACTCCCGAAAAGCATGTGAACATTACTTGGCAGGGGAGATCTCCCCCTTAGCTGCTTGTATTCTACGACGGACTGCCACTGATCCAACACCCAAACGAATCATTTGGGCTCCTGGCCACCAGGGCTTACGAGGTAATGAGGCCGCTGACGCGGCTGCCCGAGCGCTTACTCACCGGGCTCCTCATCCCAGCTCTTCTGGCTCGGAGACTAACCAGCCGCTGCTGCGATTCAGGGAAATATTAACACATTATAGCGACAACCACCGCCTTTTCCCGGCCCCTGCAAAGGGGCTGAGTAAGACGGAGGAGCGAACTTTAAGGCGCCTGCAGACAGGTACTCTACTCTGTCCTGCAATAATAAAACATTACGATCCTAACACGGATGGGCGATGCCCACACTGTGGGGAGACCTGTGATATCTTCCACATGGTGTGGGCATGTACTCAAAATCCCCACCTCCCCCCTTCCCCTACCCCTTCCAGAGAGGCATGGGAGACTGCCCTCCTCAACTGCTCCTCGCTTGAGTCCCAAAGGGCTCTGGTGAAACGGGCGAGAGACGGGGCCTCGTCGTGCGGTGTCCCGGACTAGGGACGCCGACCATGTAGCGGGGCCACTCTGTGGCTCCCAAACTCTTTTTTTACAATATAAAAGTTTTCACCACCACCATCCCGGAGTTCCCGGAAAGTATTCACCACCCCAAGAGCCATGAGCCGGCTGTTTGAAGTAGTGATGGGGAGGTCAAGGGCACGTTTAACAATTTTGCGAAGGATGACCTCAAGGGCGTCCTCCTCTTGTTTCCGTAGGTGGAGATAAGGAGTCGAATAGAGAATTCGACTGGTTACAAAGGCGTTTGCCAGCCGCAAGGCATCCTTACTTCATAACCCTCCGCGTTTGTTGGAAACCCGGCGGACCATGCGGCCCACCTGGTCCCCCACCTTACGGAGTTTGGCCAATGTAGTGTCTGGCCGCCTGTGTTTGTGGATGTAGAGTCCGAGTACCCGTATCTCATCACTTTCGCGTATGGGACCACTTTCAAGAGAGAGAGCTATTTTAGTTGTGCACTTCTGTGAGGGGCGGAGGTGCACAAATTCCGATTTTTGAGGGGAACATTGAAGACCGCAGCGGCGGGCGTAGCGGTCTACTATCGTCGCCGCTGTTTGCAGGCTGGTTTCAATGTCTCCTGTGCTGCCCTGCGTGGCCCACAGAGTGATGTCATCGGCGTACAGGGCGTGCTGCACGCCGGCGACACCACTCAGCTGGGCCGGCAGGTGCACCATGGCCAGATTGAAGAGCAGCGGGGAAAGTACCGCGCCTTGAGGGGTTCCCCGCGTGCCGAGTAGGTAAGGACCATGGTCTCTATCTTGAATTCGGATGTAGGATTGACGATCTATTAAAAATTGGCTTATGTATTGGAATGTATTGAGGCCACAGTCGGTGTGACTTAGGTTAGTGAGTATGATCTCATGTGTTACATGGTCAAATGCCCCTTTAAGATCCAAGGCGAGTACTACCCGGTCATTATGGGGCATTCGAGGGGGTCAAGGACTTCCCGATTGAGTTGCAGGAGGACATCCTGTGCGGATCTGTGTGGGCGGAATCCGAACATGGTGCTCGCAAAGACTTGTTTGTTTTCAAGATATGTAGATAACCGATCCCGCACCATCGTCTCCATTAGTTTGCCCACACATGAGGTGAGAGAGATGGGGCGGAGGTTATCTGTGTCAATTGGTTTGCCAGCTTTAGGAATAAAAGTGACCAAAGCCGTTTTCCATTCGATTGGCAGGGGGGTGTCCCCGCGCCAAATCGCATTGACGTATTCCAGGAGGGACTGGTATGCCAAGTCGGGCAGGTTCGTCAAAAGCTTGACGGTGACCTTATCCCGTCCTGGCGCAGTGCCCCGTTTCATTTTGGCGAGAGCCGCCCGCAGATCATGGAGCTAATTGGGTGATTAAGCAATTAACTAAACTCATTCTCACTTACTTGGAGCATCACTATACGATCCCTTCAATTTGTTGCATGGTTACTAGGCAAAGTACAATTGGCCCCGTTTGAAATTCGCGCACTGTGACGTCACGGCCGTTTCGACCAATTGAAAAGCGTGACATTTTCTGTCGACAAATGCTGCTTACAACGATGAGGCATTAAAGGCTCTCGCCTTAAAATATATGTTCGATTTCCACGACGCCTGCAGCAACGGAGCTAGCAGACGGCAGGCGAGCCGCACCAAGTAGCAGCAGCACCACAGCGGCTATGGGATGAAATTTGCTTGGATCGCAGTCATAACTTTTACCCGCAACTCGGTATTGGCCAACGATCGTCAGAAATGATGCATTTTTGACATGCATAAATCTCAGGGCTTGCTATGGACGAGAACAAACAATACTAGCGCGTTTTTCAGTCGCCGCCGGCCGGCATCAAGGCTGGCAGGCCGGCCCGGCGTGGCTCGGCCCCGAGCGCCCTGAGGAGCGCGCTGTACGCCATCATGACGCTGCTGCTCTCCGTGCGCGTATCGGCTCCCGCTTCCCGTTGTTGCGTTTGCCGCGCGCGGCTCGTCGTTTACATCCAGCAGCTTGGACGCAGGCGACGAGCTGCGGTCGGTCGTTGCGACATCGTTCGCAACGGCGCGCCGCAGCGAATCGCGCACGCTTTTCGCACATGTACCCCTTCCTAAGGCTGAAATCCAATTAAGGCACTCATGCGCAAAAGTTTTTCCTTCAGCTCGGGGTCCATAGTTCGAGAGAAGCCGCAGCGACGGTTGCGAGACACAGGTGAACACAGCAGACAGTGGTAAAGCGAGCGAGCGAAAGAGCGCGTCAACCGGAAGTAAACAAACCGATCTCGTCGATGAGGTATTTTTGGGCGTAGTATGGTCTCGGCCTGTAATCTTTATTAAGCATGAAATGATTTTAGCTCCCGTTGTCGGCAGTGTGGTGACGTCACGCCGAGACCGAGAGCCATCATCCGGGCTCTAAAACGAGAACATCCGGGCACCGTACGAGACTTAACGAGATAACGACTCTCTAAGGCCTCCTACGCGACCGGCATGCAAGCGCCGGTTGGTCTCCAAACGAGACAAAAAATAACTGCTGCCAGTGCCTTCTCAATGTTGATCAAGATATCAGTGGAGGTGTGGGTTTGATAATGCACGGAATTATAATTTCCGATTTCTAATAACGCGTGCAAAAAGCACATAAATGCCATGTTACACTTCGTTGTCATACGTGATCCGGGGGAGAAGCGCTGCGTTCAAAGGGCAAGGCATCGCGCCGAACGGTGGTGGCGTTCCTCCCTTCCTTTACGGTGCGGTTCGGGTGTCCACCGAGATGGCAGAGAATTACTGCGCCATTTCCTTTCCTCAAAAAACCTTGCGTTCAAATGGCAAGGCATCGCGCTGAACGGGTGGTGGCGTTCCTCCCTTCCTGTACGGTGCGGTTCGGGTGTCCACCGAGATGACATTAGGCCCGTAAACATTTCATGCTTACTCTACTCTCGTTTACGGGAGAGGCAGAGATTTTTTTTTATGGTTCGCTCCGGTGTACGAGTTGAGAGGGAAAAGGCTGGTGGTCATTTTTAATAGCCATTACCTCTGTCCACACAAGGTAAATCAAAAATTTTTGCGTTAGGGCGATGGACCGTTCCATGTCTATCAGTATTTCGACTTCTCTTTGCCTACATGGCCACCTTTTCAGGGACCCTTCAATTCTTGTCAAGGTGAGATAAATTCTAGACAGAATTTTAGTCATTTCATGAGGGGAAGCAATAGTTCATAACTTCTTTTCATTGCTGCCTCCAACTGAGCAGAAATTGTCTCGTGCGTAAACACTGCTAAGAATAGCAAGTCAGAATATGTGACTGGACATCAAAAAGAGCTCATTAAAGATAATCTTCACCTAATATGCCTGGCTATTACCCACATTTCCAACCTGACCACTGTATTTCCGAAGGCAGCGGAAAAACCTCGAGTGATATTGATTTTTAAAAGTAGCCCCAAAAATATATTAGTAATTACGTCCGGCATTGTTACTAGTTGGTTTCCTAGCTTTTTCTCCACAATTCTGTATCAACACACTTTCCTTATAACTGTTTCAACTCTGTAAATGCTTTCTGTAATTGACAACGTTGTGCCTGAAAGGCGGCGCTGAAACCATAGGTCTTCGGATTTCATTGTGTTCAATTTGGTTGGAGATGCAGAGTTTGACACTCAAATCATTTTAAGGAAACGAAGTGCGCATGACTGGCTGCCTGAGTCAGTGGACGCCTGGATCGCTCATTATAGGTACGTGGGGTGATGAGAGAGAGATGTGGGCTGCATGCGTTAGCGCTGACAATGGTGAGCGAACTCTCGCGATTAACCATTAACTGCTACCTGCCAGGGTGGCAGCGGACTTTAAGGGGCTTAAGACAATGTTAAACACGGAAGCATCCTGGCCAACTTGAGTTCTACCGATTGTGTGCCTAGGGCCTACGCGTATGTAAGAGCTTTCTTGACTAATCGCCAGGCCTTTCTTCGGATTGAGGGCGAGGAATACGGCCCTTACATAATGGGAACACGGGGTACCCCTCAGGGAGCGGTGTTATCACTTCTCCTGTTCAACATAGCTATGATGCGCCTCCCAAGCCAACTGGCTCGGATGGAAGGCATTCTGCACGCGTTATATGCAGATGACATTACAATTTGGACCACTGAGGAGAGCCTTCGGGACATGGAGGACCGCCTTCAGCAGGCCGCTTCCATAGTCGATGCGTATGGTATTGACTGTGAGCTCCAATATGCTCCAGCGAAATCATAGCTTCTGCATGTCAGAGCAAACCCAAAGGATAGGACAGCAATCACATCTCTCTGTCAGGAGGTCCTATTAGAGAGGTGGAGGAGCTCCATATTCGGGGCCTTTTCATTCACCATAGACTCAGACCGGACTCCACCATTGTGAAACTCAAGAGAGTAGGCGAACAGGTAGGGCGCATGATCCGCTGCGTTTCCAACAAGCGGGGCGGTGTGTGTGGCAGGGATGCGCTTCGGCTCGTCTATGCCTTCGTGACTAGCCGAATCCTCTACGTCGTGCCATATCTCCGCACTACTAAGCAAGACGAGGCGCGAATAGACGCTATCATCCGCAAGGCAACTAACCGAGCCCTGGATCTCCCGGTGGCTACCCCTAATGCCAAACTCAAGGCATTGGGGGTGCTAAACTCCTACCAGGAGCTGCGGGAGGCCCACCTCGTGAACCAATACACGCGGCTCATGCAGACGGCCGCTGGGCGCCGCCTGCTAAACCGCTTACACATCCAACACGACTGCACTCGAGAGGAGGCGGAGCGTATCCCAGTACCGTGGCGCCATATGCTCTGGGTCTCCCCGCTCCCCCGTAACATGGACACCGACATGCACGAAAACAGATGACAAGCGCTGGCTCGGGCTCTTGAGAGACAACACGGCTCCCGACCCGGTGTATGTTAAGTAGGCGTAGCAGGGCCACTGCCCACGGACTTTTAGGCGGCCACTGTCGTTCACCAGCAAATTCACGTTGATAGCCTCTCCTTTCGAGCCCTGAATACAATGCCAGCCGAGGAAGTAGCGATAGCGCTTTCTGCCGCCCACGCGAATTCAAGAATCATCATCACGGAGTCCCAAAGAGCATGCGATTATTACTTATAATTAAATTCAAAGGCGCCAAACCGTACGCGCACACACACACACAGGAGAAGAAAGAAAGACGAGACGGGCGCTCTCTCTCGTCTTTTTTTCTTCTCCTGTGTGTGTGTGTGTGCGTATGGTTTGGCGCCTTTGAATTTAATTATGAATAACTACCAACTAGCCCAACAACAAGTTCTTCTAAGATCATTACTTGACAGGAAAGATCTCCCCCTTAGGTGCTTGCATTCTAAGACGGACTGCCACTGATCCAACACCGGAAAGAATCATTTGGGCTCCTGGCCACCAGGGCTTACGAGGTAATGAGGCCGCTTACGCTGCTGCCCGAGCGCATATTTACCGGGCTCCTCATCCCAGCTCTTCTGGCTCGGAGACTAACCAGCCGCTGCTGCGATTCAGGGAAATAATAACGCATTATAGCGACAACCACCGTTTTTTGCCGGCCCCTGCACAGGGGCTGAGTAAGACGGAGGAGCGAACTTTAAGGCGCCTGCAGGGAGGTACTCTACTCTATTCTGCAATCATAAAACATCACGATCCTAACACGGATGGGCGATGCCCGCACTGTGGGAAGACCTGTGATATCTTCCACATGGTGTGGACATGTACTCAAAATCGCCACCTCCCCCTTCCCCTACCCCTTCCAGAGAGGCATGGGAGACTGCCATTCTCAACTGCTCCTCGCTTGGGTCCCAAAGGGCTCTGCTGAAACGGGTGAGAGACGGAGCTTCGTCATGCGGTGTCCCGGGCAATGGACGCTGACCACGTAACGGGGCCACTCTGTGGCTCCCAATGTCTATTTTATGAAATAAAAGTTTTCACCACCACCACCCAGGGCTGTGACAACCTCGCGAAAAACTTGGGTAGACCTCGTCTTCGAAAACCAGACATTCGTGCAGAAGATCGCGCATAATCCATCTGTTTCTCCGATTACAAAGCTTCCTTCATGACAATGTAGAACTGTTAATGGAGTGTTTCTTGAAGAAGGAATATGCGTGAAAAATTACGAGCTGCCTGTAATTGTACATATATGTCTTGCTCGAATACTTTGCCTCATTATATTGAAAAGCTGAAATACTTGATGAGCTGCGCTCCAATTTTGGATTAGGAAGTAACGCAATTATTGTCAATTTTTTTGTCTTTCCTTGGGACCGAAAGGAACGCTTATACAACGCAATAGCACGATTTCGCCAAGCCGTTCTCGGATACACAGAAAGCAGCCTTAAGTTTTGTGTGCTAGGTCATAGAGGCATGTGTAAAGAGAGGTACAAAGTCCTTCGGTGCGGAACAATAGCCAGAAACTTTGGTGGTGCTTTGTTTGTTTTGCTTGCTTTGCAGTACTTTTACGTAAGGTAAATGTGCTGGTTTTGTGGATCTAATATAAACCCCGAAAGCGTGACAAAACATATCTTCATTTATTAATAACTTTTGCAGTATGTTTGTCCAGTCATCAAGCTCGAAGCCGATGATGTAATATCCACTTCAAAACCGCAACTGTGTGGTGACATCATCAGCGCCATGAATTTGTTTGCGTGAGCTAAATGAAATATTTAGTACCCCAATGTACGAGGTACGACCGCTGCTAATAGCTTCAATGCAACTGATTCTATGCAACAAAGAGGGAAGAAAAAATGCACTGAAAATATGTTTCGGGGCCCCTGTAAAGAAGGCGGGGACAGTGAAAAGGAGGAGAGCGAAGAATGAGAAATGACGACAGCACGCGCAAGCAAGCAACAAGACATAAAAAAACTCAAACGTTACCTGCTTCGAAAAAGTCGACCTGTGCTGCGAAGAGTGATAGTGACGGAGGGTGGATTAACCTGCTGCCATATCTTTTAATATAGTACGCTTCAGGATGACACGCACAGTGTTGCCGCCACTCTTACCTAGAATTCTGGTCTCATCCAACCGTTAGACGCATCCTCTGCACTTATTGAAATGGGCAACTTATTGTGCGTATTTCTTCTTTAATGAAGGAACTTCGGGCATGTTCCCCAACTCTTCGCAGCAGACGTCGACTTTTTAGAAGAAGCTAACGTTTGAGTTCTTCTGTGTCTTGTTGCTTGCCTGGGCGTGCTGCTAACCTTCCTGATTCTTGGCTCTCCTCCTTTTCGCCTTTGTTTCTCGCCCTATTTGAGGTGTGTGCCTTCTTTCAATAAAATTTAGTTGAGTACCTGCACCTGTGTCCTGTTCTTCGTTCTGTGGTTGCATGCTTCAGCGCTGGTGTTTTTCGTGGATTGAAAATGCATCAGTTAGCGCTAAAGAAGTTTTGTTATGCTGATATGTAGCAAATTTGACAATTATGTGCTGTGTTTTCACTTCAATAAGCAAATCGAAATCGAGTCCATGAACACGTAAAATCCTCTTACTGGTAATGCTGTTGCTGTTGCTTCAGAATCAGATTACGCGCCCTCTTCACGTCCTTTATTCCGGAAAAAACTAGGTTGTCGCGTCGAGAACGGTCCTCAGCATCATCTAGCTGGTGGCGCACTGCACAAGATTCCAGCTCAAGTCGGTTAACATTAACAGGTTAGCTGAAATCGGGCTTCCTTAGCTGAAGTATTCAATATCCCACCTCCTGCAGCTTCTGATCGTTTCTATCTTATATATAATTTGAAAAGCATTTTTTTGCCAGTGTACCAGCTCTGTGAACATTTCCACAACTTATTTCTGTACTGTTTCTTTCCTAGTTGGAGATTAGTTAAAATTTTTGTCTCATTCGAGGACTTCCCCAAGAGAATCAGCCGATTTTTTTTAGGCCCCGGACTGCACTCAACATCAACAAAAAAGCAACGTCAGAGAGCAAAATGCCTCAAACAGGGATGCGGGGCATGGAAGCACGATTATACAGGCCTCAGCAGAATTAAAACAATAGTAAGGTAGCTAGGACTGACCAACATGACGAAGAAGAACGTGCGTGAGCCTATCATACTTTCGTTCTTCTACGGTGGTGGTGAACTCTTTTATTACGCCCCAAAACAGGAAACGAGTCCAAGGACCGGTTGCTCTGGCTTAGAGTAGGTCTGCGGAGATCGCTTGGGATGTCGCGGTCTCCACCGCGCTCTGGATAAGCCGGTGTTAGTCTGCTGGCTCGGAAGTACGCAGGAGAGACTCCCATATCTCTGGGGTGTTTAAGTTGTTTGAATTGTAGTGTGTACAAGTCCACGACATGTGTATCAGAGTGGCCGGAGTTGAGCAGTGCTTGCACATGGGGTCTGTCTGTTGCGGAAAGCCCATTGAGCGGTGGCAGCGCAGCACTGGGTTTGAAACTGTGCGCTGTTGGTATTCAGCGTTTCTGCGGCTTCGACAGGCTGTGGCAGGCGTAGATGAGGCAAGAAACGGTAATTAAGGTCCCGACGACAGGATGGCGACGTCTCGCATTCGGGTGGGGAGCCTTCACTGGACACTCGTGAAGCTATGACGTCGCGAATGCGCTTACGGGATTCCCTTCGGCCCAGACACGCCAGCAGGCAGCAGGGCACACGAGCAACTGCATGACGAAGGTGAGCACCGGTGAGCCTCTTATTCTTTTGGTACCTCCAAGCTTCGGATGAGAGTACGAGAAGATGCGCTGCAGTGATTGTAGCCGGATCCTGAAGCTTGCCGATTGCGACACCTTGTGTGCACATGAATGGATGGATGGAAACAACTTTATTACACACAAAAAAAAAACAAAAAAAATCTTCCAGGGTGGTCCCCTACTGGTCCAGGAGTCCACGGGCTTGTGCTTCGCATAAAGCCCGATCCACGAGCCATTTCTGGCCGACGGGCCATGTGGCGCTGGATGAGGGCGACAAGGTACTGTGGGGTGGTGGTAGTGTCATGAGGCTGTGCTTTAGAATGTTGTGATTTTATGATATGTAGAGAGGACCGATGGGGCCTCTTTCACAGGGTTGGGTGCCTGATCATGCGGGGTCCGGGAGGAGAGATCTCGGGCCGGCGCATAAACGCGCTCATTACCGGGGATCGAGGCATGCCCAGTGATCCACGACAGAGTAACCGTTCGGTCGAGAGACGTGACTGTGGCAATAATACGATGTGTTGCCGGCGTCGCCACGCCCTTTAGGTAGTGGCGGTACGCGGCCTGGGAATCTGTGCAAATTTTAGCTACGTTTTTGTCAGTGGTGGAGTGGGCCAGAGCAAGTGCGATGGGAGCTACTTCCGCTTCTGCCGGCGAATTAGTCCGGATAGTGGCGGCGGCCCCCACTTTGCCGTTTTCATAGGCTGCGACTGCCGTGAAATATCCTGGTTTCGAATTTTCTGCCGCGTCAACATAAAGGATATCGGAGCGGTTGCTGTATGTTTTCGTGTAATAGCTCGCTCGTGCCTGCCGCCTACCCTGATGGAGACTAGCGTTCAGATTGCGCGGTAGGGGCTTCTGATATATGTGATCCTGAGTGCGCAGAGAAATCATGACAGGTGTAGGACTTGTTGGGGTGGGAATGGGTGGATTGAGAAGTAGGTGTCGCAGTAGGCGTTGTCCTCTTTCTGTGCGACTCAGGCGGACTAATTGGTTGGTGCGTTGAGCCTCTATTAATTCGATCACTGTATTATGGGTACCAGTGGCCAGGAGACGTTTCGTGCTAACCGTCCGTGGAAGACGTATGACTGAGGTGACAGCCGTGCGTATTAGGATGCCTGCCTGTTGTGTTTGCCACTGAATGAGCATGTGGTATGGGAGGTGGTATGTAATACGGCTAATACAATATAATACAAATGCAGTTGATTTCTTGTTTTTGTTTTACAAAACATGGGGAAGTAAGAGAAAAAAGCTGCTGAACAGCAGCTTGACAAGCTCCCGCCCCCCGTGGGGGCGGGATTAGTGCATTTGATTAGTGCATTTGTCATATTGAGGGTCTCGCGTTCAGACAGCCGCTGATTGCTTGCTGCCACCCGCCTGATAAGTGCAGCGACCTCTTTAGTCTGTCTTTGCAAGAGCTTAGCATTTTTCACGGCCAAAAGTATTCATCCATCCAGTGTGTACCCACCGCGGTGGTTTGTGTGGGTGTTGAGTTCGAGGACATGGTTTCAATTTCCAGGAAGTTGAAATTTTAGAAAAGCCCCGCACTCCGGTCTCTCATTTACTCTCACTTCTCTTCCGGAAGCAATACTACGCTAGGTGTGAGCGATTTCGCAGAGCCCCGGAGAGCCGCAATTGCGCATGCGCGAAGACCGAGTGTGAGCCAGTTACTGCGTAATTTCCGTTCCTAAAATGCAATTTTCATTTTCTTCATCACGACCCCTTTTTCTCTTTCTTCTTTCACTCCCACTTCCTCTCTTCCTCGACACACGGATGACGGGTGTCCATCGAGATATGTGAGACAGTTACAGCGTAATTTTCTTTCCTGAAATACAATTTTCATTTTCTTCATTATGACCCCTTTTTCTTCTTTCACTCCGATTTCTTCCCTTCCTGTACGGTGCGATTCAGGTGCCCACCGAGATAGAGAATTACTGTGCCGTCTCCTTTCCTCAATTGGATTGGAAAACGTTTATTGTCAGCACTGAGCCCTAGTGAGCATTATACTAGGTGGCTTCGAGCCCATGGCTCTTGGCGACCTTGTGAGCCCACTCAGTGGGCCGGACTTGTGTCAACGGGTCTGAGCTGGCCAGTATAGCCTCCCACCTCTCTAGAGAAGGGACTGGTAGTAGGTCCGCCGGTGGCGGCGCCTTTTTGCAGCTCCATAAAATGTGGTCATATCAGGCTATCTCGCCGCATTGTTTGCAAGTAGCGTTGTATTGTGTTGGATACATGTGTGCTAATCTCGACGGGTTAAAGAACGCTCGCGTCTGAAGCCGACGCCACGTTACCTCCTGGCTTTTGTCGAGCTTTTTTCTGGTGGCGTATAAATCCTCCTTTCCAGTTTAAACTGATTGGTGTATTCGTGAAATAATATGAATGCATCTCTCGGGAAATTTGGGGACTCAACCCGGCCCACTGCTCGGCTGACATAACCTCGAGCTATACTGTGAGCCAACTCGTTTCCCCTGTTCCCCGAGTGTGCCGGCACCCATATTAGTTCCACCTCTCTTTGGTCCCAGTCTCTATGTCTTAATATTCGTTCTGCCTCCTGGGAGATCATACCCCGCGCAAAATTGTTGATAGCCACCTTGGAGTCGCTAATTATGGTGACTGCTTTGGTGCTGGCCATTGCCATGGCGATACCCGCCTCATCCGCTGTCCATGAGTTTTTTGTTTTGACCGAACCGGCCGTTAATGTTTCACCCGAGTCGTTCACGCCCACGACCACAAAGGAGTCGCCTCCTTCGTATTCCGCCGCTATACATAGGTTGTGTATTCCGAGCCTTCGAGCTTGGCTTCAAGGGCCTTTGCTCTGGCTCTCCTCCTACCTTCGTGAAAAGCAGGGTGCATGTTTTTTGGAAGTGGTTTAATAGTGAGTAATTTTCTAACTTCGGTCTGTAATTTTCCCTGCGCGTTTCTTTCCGGAATTCTATCATGTAATCCTAGGTTGCTCAGGATCTTTCTCCCCGGGGGTGAGGTCGCAAGCCTCCTTAATTGCGCAAATATATGTGCCTCGCATAGTTCCATGGTGGTGTTATAGATCCCGAGTTTAAGAAGTCTTCCCGAGGTGGGGCAGCCCCAATGCTGCTTTATATGCCTGCCTTATGATCACGTCTATTCTGTTCTGTTCCGCCAGCCCTAGCTTGAGGTAGGGAACGGCGTAAACTATTCTGCTTATCACGAAAGCCTGAACCATTCGGCAGAGAGCTTTCTATTTGACTCCTCGTCTTTTGTTAGCTATTGGCCTTATGAGCCTAGTTGTCATCTTAATTGTGGACTCAAGTCTGTTTATTGTCTCTGTGTTCTTTCTATTGTCCTGTATAATAAGTCCTAGGACCCTGATTTTGTCAACTCTGGCTACCGGAGTCTCATTGACCAGTACGTGAATGTCTCCTGCGTTGGTATCGCGTTTGCTAGCCCCCCGGATCACCAGATGTTCGGATTTGCTTGGCGAGCATTTTAGTCCTGCCCATTCCGCGTATTCCTGGACAATATCGATCGCGTGTTGGAGATTTTTTTCTATTTGCCCATCATTTCCTGTATGCGTCCATATTGTTATGTCATCCGCATATAGCGTATGGTTTATAACTTCGACAGTCTTCAATAGCGGCGGTAGGTTCTTCAACGCCAGGTTGAATAAGAAAGGAGAAAGCACTGAGCCCTGCGGAGTTCCCTTGTCTCCCAGCTTAAATTTTCTGACTTGATGTCTCCTAGATTTATTTCTGCGGTTCTGTCGGTTAGAAAGTCCCTTACGTAATCGTAGGTCCGCTTTCCAGGGGCAATCTCCGCCAGATTAGTTAGTATGACCTCGTGTTTGACGTTATCGAAGGCTTTATGTAGGTGGAGGCCCAGTATAGTTTTGGCGCCCCCTTTGTTGGGTGGGTCTATGATGTCTGCTTTGAGCTGGAGCATGACGTCCTGCGTGGACAACTTGCTCCTGAAGCTTAGCATCGTTTCAGGAAATACCTCCCTTTCATCTGTGTATTCCTGGAGTCTGTGTAATATAACATGTTTCATCAGCTTCAAAAAGCGCGGCGTTCAAATTACAAGGCATCGCGCCGAACGGGTAGTGGCGTTCCGTGGACTCCGTGGCAACGCTCGGATTTGGAAGGAGAGGAGGCCAGTCCGGCTTTTTTAGCAATTTCGGTTAATATGTTGGCCCCTGCTTGTAAATGTTCTTCTACCTCCGCGTCGCTGCCTTTCTTTATCCATAGCGTAATGTCGTCTGCGTACATGCTGGGGTATAGGTTTGGTATCTGTTTTAGTCGTGTGAAAGTTACAAACTCAAACTCAAACTCAAGATAGACAACCTTGGCATACCAACGGTCAGGGAAGTCAGGATCTTGGGAATGCGACTGCAAACCAATATGCAAAACTCTACCTTCATCAGAAATATGACTAACTGCGTTGACCAAACAGCTAGGCTCATCAAGAGGTTCACCAGCAAAAATAAAGGACTGAAGCAAAAAAAAACGATATGGTTAGTGCAAGCCTTTCTGCTCAGCCGCACATGCTACGCGCTCCCATATCTCAGACTCACGCAAAAGGAAAGAAATAGCATAGACGCTCTAATACGCATGGCATGCAAAACGGCTTATAAACTGCCACCCAAAGCGCCAACAGCTAGGCTCATTGGTCTAGGCGTAATAAAAAAATCTCTGGTAAATTAGTAAATTGGTTCTTTGAGGAAAGGAAATGGCGCAGTATCTGTCTCACATATATCGGCGGACACCTGAACCGCACCTTAAGGGAAGGGAGGAAGGTAGGAGTGAAAGAAGAAAGAGAGAAAGAGGTGCCGTAGAGGAGGTCTCCGGAATAATTTCGACCACCTGGGGTCTTTAACGTGCACTGACATCGCACAGCACACGGGAGCCTCTTGCGTTCCGCCTCCATCGAAACGCGGCCGCCGCAGTCCGGTTTGAACCCGGGTACTCCGGCTTGGTAGACGAGCGCCTTACCACTGAGCCACTGCGGCTAGTAAAAAAAAAAATATCTGCCTCTCCCGTAACCGAGAGTAGAGTAAGCATGAAATGTTTACAGGCATAACACGAAGCGTACGCGGACACGACGAGACACAGGCCTGACAAGAATGTATATGTAGCACGTTCGAAACTGTAAAGTGCGTAGAGGCGAAAGCGCTTTCCGCACCACTTTGCCTATGTGACACTGGTGGCGTGACCACTTGATTACGTCACACATCATTGATGACGAAGTAATTACAAATTACTAATTAGTGACTAATTACCGATTATTGCATAACACTAATTAACTGCTAATTAATGCCGCTTAAGCTTCGCCTTTAGGAGTGAAACGCGACAGCGTGTTGTAGCGCTGCCAGGCAGTCCACGGACGCCACCACCCGTTCGGCCTGATGCCTTGCCCTTTGAACGCGACGCTTTTTGAGGAAAGGAAATTATGCAGTAATTCTCTGCCATCTCGGTGGACACCCGAACCGCACCGCACAGGAAGGGAGGAACGCCACCACCCGTTCGGCGCGAAGCTACTGGCGCTTGTATAACGGTCCTGTAGGAGGGCTTAGATTGTCTCGTTAAATCTCGTACGGTGCCCGGATCCTCTCGTTTAAGTGCCCGGATGAGTGGAATTCAGTGCCCAGATGTTGGATCTCGGTCTCGGCGTGACGTCATCACACTGCCGGCAACGGGAGCTAAAAGCATTTCATGCTTAATACGGCGGAAGAACTCATTGAGGCGCAGTTGACAGGGCAGATAACACGACTCTCCAAAACTGCAGCCGGCAGAAAAATTCTAGAAAGTGTCAACGTGAAATGCCGGCCGAATTCACCTTAAATCATGGATCTCGATGGGGAAATAAGGGGAAGTATCATAATGCCACCCCTCCCAAAAAACATACATCCCTCTCACAACATTAGCAGAAGGAAAGGCCGCGCGGCAAATATGCACAATAAGACGACAGGTCAGCGCTGCATGTCGACGCTGCCGAGTACAGCCACAAAGAGGCATATGCTGTGGCTGTAGCTGACCAGAAGGGAGACTGCATAGCAGCTGCGACCATACCAGCGAAAAGTCCGGAAGAAGCAGAAGCAGCAACAATTGCATACGCCATGAGCGTAAAAGTTTCTCAGGAAAAGACCATAATAAGCGACTCAAAAACTGCGATAAATAACTTCATAAAAGGCAGAGTACATTCCCCGGCCGCAAAACTAATTAGCAAATACCGCCCAGATACTCGAGTCAAAATAGTATGGACCCCTGTACACTCAGGCCTCCCAGGAAACGAAGAGACGAAGCTCCCCGTCCCCGAAGAGGTCCGACGCCAGACCAGAATCGACCCCATACCCAAGAACATGAACCCCGATTATGACAAGGAAAGAAGAGCGGCGAGGGCAAAGGCTCTCATCGACCTGCACGCCAACGACGAGCACGCGCGGTACGTGGACGCGGCCGAATACCAACGGAACGCCTTCGCAGCGGTCGTCATAGAGGCGTCGACCGGCGCCACGAGGACGGCAGCGAGCGCGAGAGGCGCCGGAGCGGGACAAGCGGAGGAAGTGGCCATCGCCCTGGCCAACGCCGACGCAGACTGCTACACGGTGCTGAGTGACTCGAGACAGGCGGTGCGAAACTTCGCCAAAGGCCAAGTCTGCAGGGAGGCCGAGCGCGTACTACGAGCGACTAAACTGCAACACAGAATAGTATGAATCAAGTGGTTTCCGGCGCACGCGGGCGACGCGTCGGAACGCAGCGCGAACCACAATGAGACGGCACACGCAGCGGCGCGAGCGCTAACCAACCGCGCCCCGGCAACACACCGTCCGACGTGGT
Source organism: Amblyomma mixtum (assembly GCF_055824585.1). Classification (NCBI taxonomy): domain Eukaryota; kingdom Metazoa; phylum Arthropoda; class Arachnida; order Ixodida; family Ixodidae; genus Amblyomma; species Amblyomma mixtum. The sequence continues at coordinate 138,332,251 of NC_143018.1, read as the reverse complement.
TCGGACCCAAGGACCGCATGACCGACTACAGCGAAATCACGAAGGCCTACCTACCGCCTGGCTCGCAGGACTCTCCCACCCCCGCACCCGGGGCTGAGTCGAGCGGAGGCGGTACTACTGAGACAGCTCCAGACCGGATCGCTACCGAGGCCGGGACTGATGCATCGCATGTACCCCGAGACCTACCCGACCGATACGTGTAGAGTCTGCCGGAGGGAGCCGGCAGATCACACGCACATCTTGTGGGACTGCATCAGAAATCCAAAGGAAGCAAGATCAGGAACAATCCCGCCGCGGCTGGAGGCAGCAGCGAAGAGCAACGACCATGACCAACAGCTATGGGCTATCCAGCATGTCCTCGGGGCGCTCGAAAGGCAGGGACCCAGCGAGCCGACAACGGCTAGCGCAGACCCGCGCCGAGTAACGGCAGCCTCGTAGACGACGTAGGCCCTCGTCGGGGCGCGCGAGCGCCCAACTGCAGGCACAAATAAAGTTTACTCCAATCCAATCCAAGTCAACAACCCTAGAACTAACTATCCGGGCAGGACCAGACGCGTTCCCAAACCGTGGGGCCAGCTCAGTGAGGGACCGTCTACTCACTTTTAGTGAAATCACGACGTTCTATCAAAGATGCAGATTGGGATATCCCCCTCACAACCCCACGCTCACGCAAGAACAAGCAACCACTCTCAGGCAGCTCCACACGCACAGATTCCCATGCCCCGCAATACTAGCAAGAACTCACCCAGATATATGCTCTGCAGAATGCAAAAGCTGCGGAGAGAGAGAGAGAGATACAGAGAGGGGGAAAGGCAGAGATGCTAACCAGAGGAAGGGAATGAGGGGATTGAAAAGGGAAGAGAGAAGGAACGAGAGACATAGTTACAGTCCATCAATCAATGCAGTCTCTCGGAAAAAAGAAAACAGCGCCTTGTGAGCCTTGATGGTAGTCGACTGTTGTGGCCCCGGACCGAGGATCTTGGCCTCTGTCCGTGGCCAAGATCCACTCAACCACATGATGTTGGCCTGCGGTAAAAACCTTTTAAGCGGAATAACCACAGAGGAGCAGTGGGAGACCGCGCTGCGCAGCTCGTACCTGTGGCAGCAAAAGTTCCCCACAGAGAGAGCTGACCAGGTCGCCGAGATCCAAGAGATCAAGGCCACCAAGCGACAGTAGCCCGCCTGCGCCACAAGAGAGCCTTCGTCTTCAAAGACTCTATAAATTAAGTTTATTCTCTCTCTCTCCCTGGCAGCGCTACAACACGCTGTCGCGTTCCACTTCAAAAGGTGAAGCTTAAGCGTCATTAATTAGCGGTTAATTAGTATTTAGTCAATAATCAGTAATCAGCCTTTAATTGAAAAGTTTTGATTACTTAGTAATTAGTACTTAATTATGCGGGGTGTCATTCAGTGGTGACTTCGCCAGTGCCACAGAGGCAGTCTAAGTGGTGCGGAAAATATTTCCGCCTCTATGCACTTTAGACAAAGTGCCCCCTGAGATGCCGCCGCCGCTGCGATTGCCGCGTCGCTGCTTCCGGAATTCTACTCGGGATGGCCAATGGTCAAACCACAGCCAATTTTTTTTTCACTTTAATCTTCCTCCGTGAGAAATGAGATGTATAATCCGCTGCTGTTTTCCTAAACACCATTTTATCGACACTTCCAAAAGATTGAAGGAAAAAATCAGGGGGCACTTTGTTGACCTAAATTGCGGTGAGGCGAAATCCTAAAGCGGGGTGTGGCTGCTTGTGTCACTGATGTGTGGTTAAGATGATAAGTTTCTCCTCTAAGAGGGGGTTGCAGCCTTCGGGCTTATCTGTTTTTTCAGCCAGCGTCCGCTTCGGCGGATGCGGTTGTTGCGACGCGCGTATTTACTCTGTTTTTCTCTTTCTCCTTATCTTTCAAATCTCTTCTTTCTGCACGTGGCAGCCGTGGTGGCTTGGCTCAAGCCCCGTGCACTTTCCGTTTCGTCCTTCTCTCAGTCGCAACCAACCAAGCAGCCAAACCGCCTCTAAAGAGTGGAACGCGACAGCGTCTTGCAACGCTGCCAGGGATTCCACAGGACGCCATCGCCCGTTGGGTTCTACGCCTTGCTCGCCGGTAAATTTGTTTTTGAGGAAAGGAAATGTATCTGTCACTGATATCTCGGTGGGCACCTAAACCTCACGGTAACGGGACGACAGGAAGATTGGAGTGAACGACGACACCGTATTCACTAGACGCGCCTTTATACATTCCACACCATCGAGCTGGCATGGCGGTGGTGGTGGTGGTGAAAACTTTTATTTTGTGAAAAAGAGTTTGGGAGCCACAGAGTGGCCCCGCTACATGGTCGGCGTCCCTAGTCCGGGACACCTCACGACGAGGCCCCGTCTCTCGCCCGTTTCACCAAAGCCCTTTGGGACTCAAGCGAGGAGCGGTTGAGGAGGGCAGTCTCCCATGCCTCTCTGGAAGGGGTAGGGGAAGGGGGGAGGTGGGGATTTTAAGTACATGCCCACACCATGTGGAAGATATCACAGGTCTCCCCACAGTGTGGGCATCGCCCATCCGTGTTAGGATCGTAATGTTTTATTATTGCAGGACAGAGTAGAGTACCTGTCTGCAGGCGCCTTAAAGTTCGCTCCTCCGTCTTACTCAGCCCTTTTGCAGGGGCCGGGAAAAGGCGGTGGTTGTCGCTATAGTGTGTTAATATTTCCCTGAATCGCAGCAGCGGTTAGTCTCCGAGCCAGAAGAGCTGGGATGAGGAGCCCGGTGAGTAAGCGCTCGGGCAGCCGCGTCAGCGGCCTCATTACCTCGTAAGCCCTGGTGCCAAGAGGACGTAAGCTGGCGGAGCTCATCTCCACACTCAGCCTCACGTTGCTCACGGACCCGGCGTATCCCACCCGAGTGGGGAATTCGGTAACCCGCGACACGTGTCCAGACCTTTCTCTCGTCAAAAATGCTAGAGCGGCTGCTTGGGAGAACTTGGGAGATTCTCTAGGCAGCGATCACCTCCTTCTCCGGATTACACTCATGGCGAAGGCAGCGCGCAAAAAATGGGGTCAGGCCAAGCTGACCGATTGGCACAAATTCCGAAATCACACTATCCCTCCCGTACTATTTTCCGGCGGCTACGCGGAGTGGGCTAACCACATATACAACATTGAGAAACAACACGTCACAACACTACAAACCACCGAAGAGATCCCCGCAGTGGACACCCACCTCCTGCATTTGTGGGAGGCGCGCCGGAGCTTAACTAAACGGTGGAAAAAGCAGAAAACTAATCGCAAATTACGCGACCGCATAGTCAAACTCACAGAGCAAGCTGCAGCGTATGCTGCCGAACTCTCAGATTCAAATTGGATAGCACGCTGCGACGCCGCAGCTAATCAGATGAGCTCGAAGGGGACGTGGCGTCTCTTTCGCAGTCTAATCGACCCCTCTCAAACGAGAGGGGAGACGCAAAAGCAGCTCCGGCGGGCTCTGCAAGGGTATCAAGGTACGACGGCGCAACTTGCGGACACTCTGTGCGACAGATATCTTTGTCGTACGGAGGACCCGCCTGGGCCTGAGTACATGTACTCTGGCAGGCCTAATGAAACACTTGATGCCCCTTTTGAGTTGCACGACCTTAAGGCGGCCTTAGCAAAAATGCGCCGGGGTACGGCTCCGGGACGGGATCACATAACAGTGAACCTGTTGGCGAACCTACCGGACTCAGCCTACCTCCATTTATTAGAATACATCAACCAGATCTGGGACGGTCGTCCACTCCCTCCCGAGTGGAAAACGTCACTTGTGACGTTTATCCCTAAAACAGGTAAGGCCGTGAATACGGACAACCTGAGGCCCATATCACTGACCTCATGTGCGGGCAAGCTTATGGAGACGATGGTTCGGGATCGCCTCTCTCCATACCTGGAGAGTAAGGGCTTCTTTGCAGTTACCATGTTCGGGTTTCGCCCCCACATGTCTGCACAGGATGTCCTTCTCCAGCTGCACAGGGATGTAATACGACCCACAACTATGCAACACAATGACAAAGCCATCCTCGCCCTTGATCTGAAAGGAGCTTTCGACAATGTTAAACACGGAAGCATCCTGGCCAACTTGAGTTCTACCGATTGTGGGGCTAGGGCCTACGCGTATGTAAGAAATTTCTTGACTAATCGCCAGGCCTTTCTTCGGATTGAGGGCGAGGAATACGGCCCTTACATGATGGGAACACGGGGTACACCTCAGGGAGCGGTGTTATCACCGCTCCTGTTCAACATAGCTATGATGCACCTCCCAAGCCAACTGGCCCGGGTGGAAGGCATTCAACACGCGTTGTATGCAGATGACATTACAATTTGGACCACTGAGGGGAGCCTTGGGGACATGGAGGCCCGCCTTCAGCAGGCCGCTTCCATAGTCGATGCGTATGCCATTGACTGTGGGCTCCAATGTGCTCCAGCGAAATCAGAGCTTTTGCATGTCAGAGCGAACCCAAAGGATAGGACAGCAATTCACATCTCTCTGTCAGGAGGTCCTATTAGAGAGGTGGAGGAGCTCCGTATTCTGGGCCTTTTCATTCACCACAGACTCAGACCGGACTCCACCATTCTGAAACTCAAGAGAGTAGGCGAACAGGTAGGGCGCATGATCCGCCGCGTTTCCAACAAGCGGGGCGGTCTGCGGGGCAGGGACGCGCTTCGGCTCGTCTATGCCTTCGTGACTAGCCGGATCCTCTACGCCGTGCCATATCTCCGCACTACTAAGCAAGACGAGGCGCGAATAGACGCTGTCATCCGCAAGGCAACTAAGCGAGCCCTGGATCTCCCGGTGACTACCTCTAATGCCAAACTCAAGGCATTGGGGGTGCTAAACTCCTACCAGGAGCTGCGGGAGGCCCACCTCGTGAACCAATACACGCGGCTCATGCAGACGGCCCCTGGGCGCCGCCTGCTAAACCGCTTACACATCCAACACGACTGCACTCCAGAGGAGGCGGAGCGTATCCCAGTACTGTGGCGCCATATGCTCTGGGTCTCCCCGCTCCCCCGTAACATGGACACCGACATGCACGTAAACAGGCGACAAGCGCGGGCTCGGGCTCTTGAGAGACAACACGGCTCCCGACCCGGTGTATATTATGTAGACGTAGCAGGCCCATCGCCCACGGGATTTTACACGGCCGCTGTCGTTCACCAGGAAATGCACGTTGATGGACTCTCTTTTCGAGCCCCGAATTCAATGCGAGCCGAGGAAGTAGCGATAGCGCTTGCTGCCGCCCACGCCAATTCGAGAATCATCATTACGGACTCCCGAAAAGCATGTGATCATTACTTGGCAGGGGAGATCTCCCCCTTAGCTGCTTGCATTCTAAGACGGACTGCCACTGATCCAACACCCAAAAGAATCATTTGGGCTCCTGGCCACCAGGGCTTACGAGGTAATGAGGCCGCTGACGCGGCTGCCCGAGCGCTTACTCACCGGGCTCCTCATCCCAGCTCTTCTGGCTCGGAGACTAACCAGCCGCTGCTGCGATTCAAGGAAATTATAACGCAATATAGCGACATCCACCGCCTTTTCCCGGCCCCTGCAAAGGGGCTGAGTAAGACGGAGGAGCGAACTTTAAGGCGCCTGCAGACAGGTACTCTACTCTGTCCTGCAATCTTAAAGCATTACGATCCTAACACGGATGGGCGATGCCCACACTGTGGGGAGACCTGTGATATCTTCCACATGGTGTGGGCATGTACTCAAAATCCCCACCTCCCCCCTTCCCCTACCCCTTCCAGAGAGGCATGGGAGACTGCCCTTCTCAACTGCTCCTCGCTTGAGTCCCAAAGGGCTCTGGTGAAACGGGCTAGAGACGGGGCATTGTCATGCGGTGTCCCGGACTAGGGACGCCGACCATGTAGCGTGGCCACTCTGTGGCTCCCAAACTCTATTTCAGAAATTAAAAGTTTTCACCACCACCACCACCCCTGCCAAGTAATGTTCACATGCTTTTCGGGAGTCCGTGATGATTGTTCTCGAATTGGCGTGGGCGGCAGCAAGCGCTATCACTACTTCCTCGGCCCGCATTGAATTCGGGGCTCGAAAGGAGAGTCCATCAACGTGCATTTCCTGGTGAACGACAGCGGCCGAGTAAAATCCCGTGGGCGATGGCCCTGCTACGTCTACATAATATACACCGAGTCGGAAGCGGTGTTGTCTCTCAAGAGCCCGAGCCCGCGCTTGTCGTCTGTTTTCATGCATGTCGGTGTCCATGTTACGGGGGAGCGGGGAGACCCAGAGCATATGGCGCCATAGTACTGGGATACGCTCCGCCTCCTCTGGAGTGCAGTCGTGTTGGATGTGTAAACGGTTTAGCAGGCGGCGCCCAGGAGCCGTCTGCGTGAGCCGCGTATATTGGTTCACGAGGTGGGCCTCCCGCAGCTCCTGGTAGGGGTTTAGCACCCCCAATGCCTTGAGTTTGACATTAGAGGTAGCCACCGGGAGATCCAGGGCTCGCTTAGTTGCCTTGCGGATGATGGCGTCTATTCGCGCCTCGTCTTGCTTAGTAGTGCGGAGATATGGCACGGCGTAGAGGATCCGGCTAGGGGGGGCGCTGTGAGCGCGCGGAGTGAGTGGACGTACAGCGCATCGTCTCCGCCAACTTTTGGCTGGAGCCACGGTTCCTCGGCCGGAACCCCGTCAACGCAGCCGCGTCTGTCTTCGCGAAGTCGACAGCTACCTGTGGACACAACTCACACACAGGTGGGGCAACATTTACGCATTTTAGGGCCGATCCTCACTTGCGTTTCGTGGCGACGGCGCTAGGCCTAACGCCTACGCCGACGCTCGGCCGTGAGTGAGTCGCCCACCCGTATCAAGATGGCTGCCCAAAAAGTACAACGCGGCTACGACCCGGACGCCATGGCCTGGTCCGAGGTTCCCTCAGCTCCAACGCCTGAGTCCGGATTCTGCGCCCATCGAGAACCCGAGGCTCTTCAAACTAGTGGAACGCCGCTCCCGCAAGCGGGACGCCGCCTCGAAGAAAGCGGACGCCACGTCGGCAGGCCGCTCAACACAGGACAACGCTGCTGCGCGCGCTGCAGCGCTTCACGGAGGGGCCCAGTCTAAGACGGGACCCTCTTGGAAACCAAAGCCACTGCCGCGTCTTCATCCAGAAGACATCGTGATCATCCTGAAGCCCCGGGTGACCGTCGCTCTGAGGGATGTCTACCAACATGGCGAGCTGGGAGCAGCGTTCGCGGCCTACCTGGGCGCCAAGGCCGCAGCATCCCTCAGGCTGCTCCCCACATGGGAGCAAAACCTCATCGTCGCAGGCACCAGAGAGCCGCACGTCGCGGACAAGCTACTGCGGGATTTTCAACTAACATCACCGAAGGGCCAGCTCTCTATGTACGGCCAATTGAAACTCACTGGAGACGTGTGCCGCGGCGTCATCACCGTGGCCAAGCACGAGACCAGTGAGTCCCTCCAAAACAAGATCCAGTGGCGTGCTGGAGAGCTTGCCGATATCCGCAAGCTTGGCAAATCCGACGTCGCGTCGCTCACCTTCGTGGGAAAAGTGGTGCCGCGATATGTGCACTATAACTCTGAGGTGACCCTTGTGCGTGCGTACAAGAGAACCATTCCGGCCTGCGTGCGGTGCGGCACTGTGGGCCACCGAGCAGACACCTGCCCCTGCCCGGATGAAAAGTGCGGCCTGTGTGGCCAAACGGCGCCGACCGTCGACGGAGTCAAGGCGCCGCATGAATGTACTCTGTCCTGTGCAGTCTGTGGGCAAGCCCACGCTACCAACTCCCGCGACTGCACGGGAAAATTCCGGCAGCTCAAGGTGTATGGCCCCAAGGCTAAACGCCCAGAGGTGCCAAAAAACCAGAGACCTGGCAAGCAGCCAAGTCATTCAAAACCAGGTGCCGGTGGCGGAACGCCGCGTGGTGCTCACGGCACCGACCAGAAGACATCGTCACCTTCTTCACCGTCGGTGAAGCCAGCGCCCGGGAAGAAGACGGCGCCTCCACCGCCCAGCGGCAGAGACACTGGCCACTTCCCGGCCCTCAAGACAATTGGCGCTGCCGACGCCCGGGCATCAGCGCCTCAACATGACAAACAGGTGAGCAGCTTGGCTGAGATCGCCTCCTCTTCCTCCCATCCCTCACCCACCCCCGTAACCGTCTCCGCACTCGACGCGGAGTACAAAAAACAGATAGACGTGCTCCGGGCACAGAATGAGCTTTTGCTCAACAAAATTCAAAATTTAGAGTCAAAATTGGCGTCCGCCGCACCGAGCCCGCAGAACTCGGACGCAATGGAGAGCGACGCGGAGATCTCGCCTGCCCTCGTGACAGCCATCTCTGCGATGGAGGAGCGCTTAACCTCTAAATTGCGATATATGATCGAGACCGCCATGGACCAGATCTTGACAAAGGTCAAATCTGCCGTCCCCGCGGTGGTCTCAAAACACATCTCGGACAACCCCCGCCTCCTCCGTCGGACGGGACCCATTAGGGACGTATCCCGCCCTTCAAAATTCAACCGTCTGATTATTGATTCGGACAATGAGGACAGCTGCCCCGCTCTTTCTGTCATCACCCCCTTGATGGCGCAAGTAGCTGGCTCTGAGGCAGCCAATCCCTCCTCCTCCCCCCCAAGAATTTTAAATCATGGCGAGACACCTTAATCAAAGGAGTTCCGCCATATCCAATTCGGCCATGTCAACTTCAATAACACAGTGGAACTGTAGAGGCTTTAAGGACCGCACTAAGCGGGCCAATTTCCGCCTCTACCTTGAAACTTTCGAGTCCTTACCAGCCGTGGTTGCCCTCCAAGAGCCAGGCCTGGGCGCCACAATTTCAAATTACACGACGTTCCAACAGGATCCCGCGTCTTGTATTCTCGTTCACAAAGACTACACAGCCAACCTAGTGGATCTCGACCTCCAACTAGAGTACTCTTATGTAATGGTGACCCTCCTACCAGTCCGCCGCAGGGACCCATCGTTGCATATACTCAACGTGTACTGCTCTCCCAAACTAAAGCGAGTGACTTTTGCGGACCTCTTTAGCCGCGCGCTAAGAGTAGCGGGCCGCGATCCCCTGCTGATTGTGGGCGACTTTAACGCTCCCAGTCAGCAGGGGGGGTATCGCAAGGAGGAGTCGCGCGGGCGTAAGCTGGCGGAGCTTGCGTCCACGTTGGGCCTCACCCTCCACACGGACCCTGTCCACCCAACCCGGCTAGGAAATTCCGTGACCCGGGATACGTGTCCGGACTTAACCTTCACTCGCAACATACGACACGCAGACTGGCTCAACACCGAGGAGACCCTCGGTAGCGACCACTGCATCATTAACACTACACTACGCACACGCCCCCTCAAGCGTCCCAGAACACAAGCCCATATCCCAGATTGGACAAAATTCAGGCAAAATTTTAACTCACTTGATAATACACCCATTTCCGCGCAAGGCTACACAGCATGGTCCCAACAGCTGCTGGCACACCTTTCCTCGCATGAAACACACATCCAACTCTCAGAGGCGGTCACGGACGAGGATAACCACCTTCTACACCTCTGGGAAGCCCGTCGCAGCCTCGTCCGCCGTTGGCGACGCCAGAAACACAACAGAAAGCTTAAAGCTCGAATTGCGGAGCTTACCCAGAAAGCGGCAGAGTACGCGGCCCAACTCGCCGACTCCAACTGGGTAGATAGATGCAACACGGCCGCGCGACAAATGTCCAGCCGAAACACGTGGCGTCTCTTTCGAGCCCTAATCGACCCAACACAAACACGAACCGAAACACAAAAAAATCTCTGCCTCTCCCGTAACCGAGAGTAGAGTAAGCATGAAATGTTTACGGGCCTAATGTCATCTCGGTGGACACCCGAACCGCACCGTACAGGAAGGGAGGAACGCCACCACCCGTTCAGCGCGATGCCTTGTCATTTGAACGCAAGGTTTTTTGAGGAAAGGAAATGGCGCAGTAATTCTCTGCCATCTCGGTGGACACCCGAACCGCACCGTAAAGGAAGGGAGGAACGCCACCACCCGTTCGGCACGATGCCTTGCCCTTTGAACGCAGCGCTTCTCCCCCGGATCACGTACGACAACGAAGTGCTACATGCAATTTATGTGGTTTTTGCACGCGTTATTAGAAATCGGAAATTATAATTTCGTGCGTTATCAAACGCACAGCGACTGATATGTTGATAAACATTGAGAAGGCACTGGCAGCAGTTATTTTTTGTGACTCCTTTGGAGACCAACCAGCGCTTGCATGCCGGTCGCGTAGGAGGGCTTACAGAGTCTCCTTAAATCTCGCTAATTCTCGTACGGTGCCCGGATGTTCTCGTTTCAGAGCCCGGATGACTGGAATTCAGTGCCCGGATGACTGGATTTCAGTGCCCGGATGACTGGATTTCAGTGCCCGGATGACTGGATTTCAGTGCCCGGATGAGTGGATATCAGTGCCCGGATAACTGGAATTCAGTGCCCGGATAACTGGAATTCAGTGCCCGGATGAGTGGATTTCAGTGCCCGGATGAGTGGATCTCGGTCTCGGCGTGACGTCACCACACTGCCGACGACGGGAGCTAAAAGCATTTCATGCTTAAAAACATTTGCACCGAGCCCTGCACGCTTTTTCTGGCAACACGACTCAACTGGCACAGAAACTTCGGAACCAGTATCTGTGTACAGCCCAAGACCCCCGTGGATCTGCGTAGTCTTATGCAGGCAGAGAGAACACGGAGGTGGATCAACCTTTCCAGCTCCATGATCTGCGGGCGGCTCTCGCCAAAATGAAACGGGGCACTGTGCCAGGACGGGATAAGGTCACCGTCAAGCTTTTGACGAACCTGCCCGACTTGGCATACCAGTCCCTCCTGGAATACGTCAATGCGATTTGGCGCGGGGACACCCCCCTGCCAATCGAATGGAAAACGGCTTTGGTCACTTTTATTCCTAAAGCTGGCAAACCAATTGACACAGATAACCTCCGCCCCATCTCTCTCACCTCATGTGTGGGCAAACTAATGGAGACGATGGTGCGGGATCGGTTATCTACATATCTTGAAAACAAACAAGTCTTTGCGAGCACCATGTTCGGATTCCGCCCACACAGATCCGCACAGGATGTCCTCCTGCAACTCAATCGGGAAGTCCTTGACCTCCTCGAATGCCCCCATAATGGCCGGGTAGTACTCGCCTTGGATCTTAAAGGGGCATTTGACAATGTAACACATGAGATCATACTCACTAACCTACGTCACACCGACTGTGGCCTCAATACATTCCAATACATAAGCCAATTTTTAATAGATCGTCAATCCTACATTCGAATTCAAGATAAAGACCATGGTCCTTACCTACTCGGCACGCGGGGAACCCCTCAAGGCGCGGTACTTTCCCCGCTGCTCTTCAATCTGGCCATGATGCACCTGCCGGCCCAGCTGAGTGGTGTCGCCGGCGTGCAGCACGCCCTGTACGCCGATGACATCACTCTGTGGGCCACGCAGGGCAGCACAGGAGACATTGAAACCAGCCTGCAAACAGCGGCGACGATAGTAGACCGCTACGCCCGCCGCTGCGGTCTTCAATGTTCCCCTCAAAAATCGGAATTTGTGCACCTCCGCCCCTCACAGAAGTGCACAACTAAAATATCTCTCTCTCTTGAGAGTGGTCCCATACGCGAAAGTGATGAGATACGGGTACTCGGACTCTACATCCACAAACACAGGCGGCCAGACACTACATTGGCCAAACTCCGTAAGGTGGGGGACCAGGTGGGCCGCTGGTCCGCCGGGTTTCCAACAAACGCGGAGGGTTACGAAGTGAGGATGCCTTGCGGCTGGCAAACGCCTTTGTAACCAGTCGAATTCTCTATTCGACTCCTTATCTCCACCTACGGAAACAAGAGGAGGACGCCCTTGAGGTCATCGTTCGCAAAATTGTTAAACGTGCCCTTGACCTCCCAATCACTACTTCAAACAGCCGGCTTATGGCTCTTGGGGTGGTGAATACTTTCCGGGAACTGCGGGAGGCGCACCTTACAAACCAGTACACGCGCTTGTCGCTAATGGAGTCGGGTCGCCGCCTTCTTGCTCGACTCCATATCCAACACACCCCTCCAATGGAAGACAGGTTTCGCATCCCGGAACTGTGGAGACGTGCCCTCCACGTGCGGCCTCTTCCAGCAAACATGTCACATGAAGACCATAATGGTCGGCGCCTGGCACGAGCGGAAGCGCTAGCCCGATATTATGGCAACAAAACAGGTGTATACTACGTGGACGCCTCCGGCCCTCACCACGGGGGATGGTACACGGCCGCGGTAGTTCACAACAGCAACACAGTTAACGGCCTAACTTTCAGAGCCCGCAGTGCAACACAAGCAGAAGAGGTCGCGATTGCTCTCGCGGCCTCACATTCCAATTCAAAATACATAATCACCGACTCGCGACGGGCCTGTCGGAACGTCGAACAAGGCTGCACTCCCTTCCTAGCCTATCGAATATACCAAAATTGCATACGGGATACGGACCCCGCACACCGTTACCTCATATGGACCCCTGCTCATCAGGGGTTGGCAGGAAACGAGGCAGCAGACGCAGCCGCCCGCGCGCTCTCTCACCGGGCTGTTTTCTCCTCCCCGTCCGATCAGGAACCCGATTTTAATCCGGTCTATACATTCAAAGATATTACAACATATTATCAATGTTGTCATCGCCTTTACCCTAACCCATGTAAAGGCCTTAAGAAGGCGGATGAGCGGCTCCTTCTCCGCCTTCTCACCAATACATTGCTGTGCCCGGCAGCGCTAAAACATTTTGACCCCTCCTTTAGCGGCAGCTGCCCACACTGTAGTGCAGTGTCTTCTGACACTTATCACATGGTGTGGGCCTGCCCCTCCAACCCCGCTATTCCCCCCATCCCCAACCCAACCCGGGAGGACTGGGAGGCGACCCTGCTCGGCTGCCACGACTTACAGGCCCAACAAGCCTTAGTCGGGCGCGCCCGGGCGGCGGCAACCGCCACTGGGGTCCCATACTAGGGACCTCCACCTAGTGTTTGTAAGGATCGGTCCCTTACGGGCTGATGCAAACATACCTCCTGCTCATTCGTAATAAATGTTTTCACCACCACCACCACCAGTCACGAAGGCATAGACGAGCCGAAGCGCGTCCCTGCCCCGCAGACCACCCCGCTTGTTGGAAACGCGGCGGATCATGCGCCCTACCTGTTCGCCTACTCTCTTGAGTTTCGCAATAGTGGAGTCCGGTCTGAGTCTCTGGTGAATGAAAAGGCCCAGAATACGGAGCTCCTCCACCTCTCTAATAGGACCTCCTGACAGAGAGATGTGTATTGCTGTCCTATCCTTTGGGTTCGCTCTGACATGCAGAACCTCTGATTTCGCTGGAGCACATTGGAGCCCACAGTCATTAGCATACGCATCGACTATGGAAGCAGCCTGCTGAAGGCGTTCCTCCATGTCCCCAAGGCTCCCCTGAGTGGTCCAAATTGTAATATCATCTGCATATAACGCGTGTTGAATGGCATGGCGGAGTTGTAGCGTGCTCATCTCGCACCCCGTAGACCGGGGTTCGATTCCCGAGCTCGGCCAATTTCCTTCTCGGTTTTATTTATCTGGTCTGAATAGAAAGGTTAATAGGCTAATTGGTATAGCAAGCAATTAACTAAACTCAGTGCCACTTATTTGGAGCATCACTATACGGTCCCTTTAATTGGTTGCATGGTTACTAGCCGAAGTACAATTGGCCCCGTTTGAAATTCGCGCACTGTGACGTCATGACCGTTTTGACCAATTGAAAAGCGTGACATTTCTGTCGACAACTGAGGCTTACAACGATGAGGCATTAGAGGCTTCCGCCTTAATACATGACAGAAAAGGGTCCCTCCACAAAACAGAAAAATACACAAAGAGAAAGTTATTGTGTACAAACGGAACATGGTATTCAGTACAGACACATGTGTACACTAAGGAGCCGGCTCCGAGCACGTAAAACAAACAGGCGCAAACGGAAGCAACCAATGTACAATGCACTCATACAAGGCACTCACTCATAGAGGGACACGAAAAGGCACCGCGCAAAGGCCACCACAACATAGCAAAGCTGCTAAAAGAAAAGGAAAGAGAATGCAGCACTCAAAGGCGCAGTACTTGCTGCCTTACACAAAGTTGACAAACAAAAAACACTTCAAAGGCACTCCAATTGGACTAATATTGCAAGGCCGGAACTTCCAGCCTGCCTCCCCGCACTACAAAGAAGCGCGTGTGCCAGCGCTGCAAAAAGAGCGCTTCTCCATTCTGTTCCAGCCGGTCAGACAGGAATGTCCACAGGAGGAGGCGCAGATTCTGCAGCGCTGGGTACATTGCCCGAGCAGGCTGCCTGCGGGCCTCAGCTAGGCAGCGTCGCCGCCACAACACTGACATCTTTCAAAAGAAGGCACAGAGATTGCAACCGCGACTTTACGTCGGGGTGTAAGCGATCCATAGACAGGACATTCTAAAAACCACTGGTTCTTTGCAAAGCATCTTCGATTATTTTCTGCTTAATATAGGCCCGCTTGGTCGGAAGGAGCAAAATAATATTAAACTGCACTTGTAGCGGCAAGTTTTTACACCAACAATGAAATAGAAGGAGCATCAGGAATAGTTAGTCGAGAAAATGAGAATTGGTTTTTGAGGAAACGAAATGGCGCAGTAATTGTCTCGCATATCTCGGTGGGCAGCGGAACCGTGACGTAAGGGAAGGGAGGATGGTGGGAGTGACAAAACGAAAAGCGGAAGAGGTGCCGTAGTGGAGGGCTTCGGAATAATTTCGACCACCGGGTGTCTGTAACGGGTACTGACATCGCACAGCACACAGGCGCCTTCGCGTTTCGATGGAGGCGAAACGCAAAAGGCGACCGTGTGCTGCGCGATGTCTGTGCGCGGTGAAGATCCCCAGGTGGTCGAAATTATTTAGGAGGAAGCCTTTAATGCCTCATCGGTGTACGCTGGAGCTGTCGACAGAATTTTCATGCTTTTCAATTGGTCGAAACGGTCATGACGTCACAGTGCGCGAATTTCAAACGGGGCCAATTGTACTTTGGCTAGAAATCATGCAACCAATTAAAGGGATCGTATAGTGATGCTCCAAGTAAGTGGGAATGAGTTAAGTTTATTTCTTAATTACCCAATTTGCCTAATTAACCCTTCTAGTAAACCCAGATAAATAAATAAAATGGAGTAGGAAATTCGTCGAGTTCAGGAATCGAATCCCGGTCTCCGGAGAGCGAGACGATCATGCTAACCACTCCGCCATGCCTGCTCTTTTTTCTGTCGTTATTGCCCGCCATGCCTGCTCGACGGTTTCATTCCAAACCATGGAGCCGCCATGCCTGCTCGATGATTTGGAATGAACAAAGGCGCGTCTAGTGAATACGGTGTCTTCGTTCACTCGCATCTTCCTCCCTTCCCGTTACGGCGAGGTTCAGGTGTCCACCGAGATATGCGAGACAGATACATATATTTCCTTTCATCAAAAACCAATTTACCGACGAGCAAGGCGTAGAACCGAAAGGGCGATGGCGTTCTGTGGACTCCCTGGTACCGTTGCAAGACGCTGTCGCGTTCCATTCTTAGAGGCGAAGCTTAACATTTTAACCACATATAAGTGACACAAGCAGCAACACCGCGCTTATGGATTTCACCTCACCGCACTTTAGGTCAACAAAGTGCCCCCTGAATTTTTTCCGGAGCCCACCACTACGGCAGCTCGTTTGAGGTAAAACTGGGGATCTCCCTAATAAAGCAACGCACCGTAAATTTTATGGATGGTATTTCCGAGGTACGCGCTTTGTCTCTTCTCATTGGAGAAAAGAAAAAGCGCAGCAGATTTGTCTCTATTTGTTGTCTGCTCAAGTTCGTTTAGCTCAGGTTATGAATGGAGCCAAATTCTGTTAACCCTCTTATTACCACCTGTTTTTGGGCTAGTTGGTGCGTACTTGAAGTAGAGAAAAACTAGCGCCAAACCATGCACACCACAAGAAAAGAACGAGGACGAGACACAGGCGCTAAGCCTGAGGACATCATCCTTATCATCATCAACACAAGCGCTATCCATGTTGTACGAAGGCTCCATCGAGCCAAGCGTCCAGACGGGTCTTTGAGGCTGGCCAGCCAGCACAGCGAATGATGGTCGCTGACAATACGGAAGGGTCGTCCATACAGGTATGGTCGAAACTTGCTTATGGCCCAGGTTACCGCAAGACACTCCTTCTCCGTCGTTGAATAGTTCGCCTCCGATCGGGATAGTGTCCGACTCGCGTAAGCTATAACTCGTTCTACGCCATCTTGCCACTGGATAAGTACAGCCCCAAACCCAACGTTGCTGGCATCAGTGTGGACGTCATTTGCTGCGTTTTCATCGAAATGGGCGAGTATGGGGGGCCTGTGGAGGCGGCTTCGGAGCTCCTGGAAAGCTTGTTCTTGATCGCCTCCCCACAGGAAGGGTATGTCTTCTCTGGTTAGTACTGTCAATGGTTCAGCTATCTTGGAGAAATTTTGGACGAAGCGTCGGTAGTAAGAGCAAAGGCCCAGAAATCGCCGAAGTGCCTTTTTATCGCTGGGACGTGGAAAACTTGACACTGCGGTAGTCTTGTCGGGATCAGGGAGAACGCCCTGTGCACTGACAACAGGGCCGAGAAAGCGAAGTTCTTTGAAAGCGAAATGGCATTTCTCCGGCTTGATCGTCAATTGTGCGCCTTTGAGTGCTTGAAGCACAATGCGTAACCGGTCCAGGTGTTGCTCGAAAGTAGGCGAGAAAACGACGACATCATCTAAGTACACTAAGCACGACTGCCACTTCAGACCTGATAAAACCGTGTCCATCATACGTTGGAACGTGGCCGGCGCAGAGCAAAGACCAAACGGAAGCACCTTAAACTCGTATAGGCCGTCGCGCGTCACAAATGCAGTCTTCTCTCGGTCTCTGATCCACCTCGATTTGCCAGTATCCGCTTTTGAGGTCTAATGAGGAGAAGTACCTGGCATCGCGTAGACGGTCGAGGGCATCATCAATCCTGGGGAGCGGATAGACGTCCTTTTTGGTCACGTTGTTTAATTTCCGGTAATCGACACAGAATCTCAGGGTGCCATCTTTCTTCTTGACGAGGACTACTGGCGACGCCCATGGGCTCGTCGAAGGCTGGATTACGTCGTCCGCAAGCATCTCATCCACTTGCGTTTGAATGGCTTCACGTTCCTTAGGAGAAACCCGGTACGGGCGTTGGCATACCGGTAACGTGGCCTCATCGTTTATGATGCGGTGCTTGGCGACAGGAGTACGACCGACCTTGGAGCCAGTGGCGAAGCAGTCTGCGAAATCAGTCAGAAGAGCCAAAAGAAGATTCCTTTGATCGGGCGTCAAGTCCGGGCTAATTTTAACGGTTTGAAGGAGACGGCAAGATGTAGCCTCCTCTTGAGGGTTGGCCCCGGCGGTGCATAAACGAGGCGAGGCAGTAACGTCGTGAAGGAAGGCAACAGCCGTTTCCTTGGCGAGGTGCCGCATCTCCTTAGCAAAATTCGTCAGGAGGACAGTAGCACAACCGTTATGGAGTTGAACGAGTCCTCGAGCAACGGCTATCTCCTTCTCGAGAAGTAGCGGGAGGTGCCCATCCGCGATGCCCTCGTAGTCGTGAAACAAGTCATGACGTACAAGAACAAGCACACTAGACCGTGGTGGCACCCTCACGTCATCGTCCACAATACGCAGAACGTTGAGTTCCGGATCCTCGATTTCAATGCGCTCCACGGCCCGTTTCGTCGAGAACGTCACATGCGCTTCTTTCAGGTCAATGACAGCGCCGTTTGTCTGCAGGAAGTCTAGGCCAAGGATCAAGTCTTTCGAACACTCGCGAAGTACGACGAATTCTCCGACATACACAAAACCCCGGATGCCGACACGCGCTGTGCACTTGCCTACAGGGGTAATCAAGTGACTCCCCGCCGTGCGAATTTTCGGGCCGGACCAGTGCGTCAAAACTTTCTTCAATTCGCGGGCGAGGCCGTGGCTCATTACCGAGTCATCAGCACCGGTGTCTAGTAACGCCGTTACATCGGCTCCATCAATCTTTACGCGCAGATCGGAGGTAGTGTGTCGGATGCTGTCACCACCTGTCCCAAGCGGAATGTCGTCGTATCGGTCGAAGGTAGCCCGTCGGATCCTGTTGCCACCTGACCCCAACGAAATCTCGTCGAGTCGGCGTGACGAGGACGGAGGATCTTCACATTTCGCGACATCAGCGACCCTGCCTCCGAAGGCCGCTGACATTAGTTTTCCCGGCGAGGGCTGGGAGAGCGTCGGCGTCGGGGATAGCTCGGACTTGAGAAACGGTAGGTTGTCGGGGACGTAGACCGACGCTCTTGGTAGCCGGACGTAACAGGATGCTGTTGCGCAGCAAGGTGGCTTGCGATTTCAGTAGGCCGCTCGCCATTTTGAGGGCAGGGGTCGTCCGGTGCGAAACCCCGCAGGCCGACGCGGCGGTACGGGCACACCCGGTAGAGGTGACCTGCTTCACCGCAATGGAAGCAGAGGGGCCGACGGTCGCGGGCCCGCTATACTTGACTCTTACGGGGTCGCTGATAGGTTGGCGGAGGGGTGTAGCGAGGAGGACCCTGCGGCTCTATTGCTGGAGCTGCGGTGTTGATACTGTGGTCCTGCGTGGGAGCCCTACGTAGGACGGACGCGTAGGTGGGTCTCGCGTCGAGCTGGTAGGAAACGTCAGGAACTCGCTCAGCTGCTATACGCACCTCGTCCCGGACGACTTCAGCTAGTGATGGAAAGGACGGCGTGTTGCAAGGCATCCGGAGTGCTTGCAGTTCTTCTCGCACAACAGAACGGACGAGGTTGCGTAGTGCATCCATATCGCTAACGCCCTGCATAGGTAATGCGTCGGACCCAATGATGTTCACGTCGCGATTGTATTGAGGAGCCCGGTGTTGCAGCGTCGTCTCCATGGTGGTAGCCTCACTGAGGAACTCCGCAACAGTGCGCGGTGGGCTGCGCACTACTCCTGCGAAAAGTTCTTGCTTCACGCCCCGCATCAGGTGGCGCAGCTTCTTGTCTTCTGGCATATGTGGGTCTGCGCGCTTGAAAAGACGCGTCATGTCCTCATAAAACATGCGCACGCTCTCGTTTTGGCGCTGGTTGTGCGAGTGCAGCGCAGCTTCTGCTCGCTCCTGGCGGTCGGCGCTTGGAAAAGTGGCCTTCAAGTCACGACAGAAGGCTTCCCAGGATGGAAAGGAAGCCTCATGGTTTTCAAACCATGTCCGCGCCGACTCTTCAAGAGCAAAGTAGACGTTGTGGAGCTTACGCTCATCGGTCCACCCGTTATAACGTGCCACACGCTCGATGGCCTCAAGCCAGTCCTCGGCATCCTTGAACACGTCTCCATGAAAAGACGGTGGTGTTCGCGGCTGATGACAGAGGATGTTTGCGGGAAGCCTACTCTCAGATGTCATTGCCGCAGGTGTTGCAGGGGCCCGAGGCTGCGTCGTCCTGGTAGCGGCCGGAAGGGGTCCAAATTCCGGGGGCTCTCCACGTAGGCGGCGGCCGAGGCGCTGATGTACCGGAGTAAGCTCCGTAGTGAGAGGTAGATTATGCGCTGGAAGCGTACCCAGCACCTCCACCAGATTTGTAACGTAACGTTACAAAGAAGTCTCTCCTGCACCGAGGAACACCGGCAGCCAGTCAGGTCAGCACAAGACGGAGCAGAGTCACTTCGTCTTTCTCCAATGGCCCGTTGCGTTCTTCCTCATCTTCTAAGGAAGGCATGTGTCAATATTACATACTTGAACTCATGGCTGAAGTAGAACAAAACGGCAGAAAATCCTACAGCGCGACACACACGGCACAAAACAACATAGGCTGCTCCGCACGTACGCGGCGTTAGCCAAATAGAAGCCTATATTGGTGGCGACTGAGACTGGGTGGGAACGCCGTGCACTAACTTTAAGCGAGATCAAGCAAGATTGACTCTCATTGGCATCTAAGGAACTGTAGCAGAAACCATTAACTACTACTCCCTATATCTTCTACAGTGGACAGGGCTGCACAGTGCTGTTATCTGTACTCTGACAAAACAAACCCAAGAAAGAGTACTCAGAGGCCATACCACATTGTTAGCGTGGCAGACTGTTCTGATCGTGACAATGGTTCACCGGCGATCGAACGCTATGGAACACTTTTCAGTGGGAGAATCGTCCACTGGCGGAACAATGCGAGCGCTAAGCAAGTACTGCCGTGTTCACCAGGGATTTCTGAATGCCATAAATTTCATGATGCATCTCTTTGTGTGTAAAAAGCCAGCTGGACTTCAAGGAAATTTACAGCAAGGAAACAAACGCCAAGCATCTGGGTTTTGTGCCAGCTGAGTCATCAGTTGAATCAAGTGAGGCAGCACACTGCAGCCGCAATATTGAACAGCCATTGTCAAAAAAAAAATCAAGAGTGTTGCGTCTTTTGTAGACCGCATGACTCCAAAGCAGAAAAGTCAAATTGACTCGGTCTTGGACCGAGCCTTCTGCTCAAACAACGTGCCCGCCTTTGTGATTGAGAATGAACATTCGAGAGCAACTTTTAAGATGTTTCGGCCATCATATTTTTTTCCTTCTCGACAGCTTCTGAGTGTATCTCTGCTGGACTCGGAATACACGCGAGCAAAGCAACACGTTGAGAAAACATTGAGAAACGTTTCTCGTGGGACACTTTTGAAAGGTGGATGGATGAACATTCCTGGCGAGGAAGTCATGGATTTGGTCGTGGCTGCGCCAAAGCCATTTTTTTCTCATCTGTCGAAACCGGCCTAAACCGTCACACTGCGGTGTATGTTGCTGCCGAGATCTGCAAAGTCATTGTATCGCTGGCAAGCGATAAATTAGTGGCGCTAGTAAAATACAACGCCAGCAACATGCAAGCAGCCTATGGTATTCTTGCAGGCAAATATGAGCATATCACATGGATTGGATGCTCGGCTTAAGGCCTAAAGTTGGTTTTGAACGATTTTATGAGTCTAAAGCCATTAGAGGATGTTCATCATACGG
Source organism: Amblyomma mixtum (assembly GCF_055824585.1). Classification (NCBI taxonomy): domain Eukaryota; kingdom Metazoa; phylum Arthropoda; class Arachnida; order Ixodida; family Ixodidae; genus Amblyomma; species Amblyomma mixtum. Next base: position 138,311,164 of record NC_143018.1, on the reverse strand, counting down.
CAAGGCAATTTATAAAGTACTTAAAGAACAGATATATATAGTTACTGCGAAGTTGCACGAGAAACAAGAAGAAAAAATATGGTAAAGGGAGATTGAAAACTCTAAAGGTTCTGAACTAAACAAGTTGGAAAGGCATCACTCCGTCAGTTCAAAGCCTCCTGAGAAACAAGGAGGTCCTTCAACAGACCTTGATATTAGGTCACTTCAGAGTAAATAAATCAGTGCGGGAAGCTGTTTTGAGAGAAGGTTTCTGAAAGCCCGTGCAAAGCTTCCTGCTCCTCATTAGACCAATTAAGTCGGCCATAACGTCATTAGAGTGGGATGTTCCAGAAGCCTTCCATTCCATTAGAAAGAACTAGCAGCAAACCTGGCGACCTGGGCGCTGACAAGCGATGATTCGATTCGATCAAAAGAAATCGTCAGCAGGAATGATAAGCTTGGAACGATAAGACAGAACTCACCCACGCTGCAGTAGTGGGACAGCTCTCTTGAGCGAAAACGAAAAGGGAGAACCCTAGTAACAGGACCCTCAAAACCGGCAACATAGGTTTAACTGCAACCCCGAAACATATTCAACATGGCCTTCCTAATTACTCTGAACTATCGGGGACTCTTAAAACGCTGCAGTGATGGGACAGATCTTTTCGACTCACCTTCACCATATGGCTTTACCCTTAGTAAAAGTAACCTAGGTTCTAGAAATACAAAGATTTTAAAAAACTATATTGTCATTCGGTGTGACGGACAGGAAGCGAGCAAGTTGTCTGGAGCTATGGCGCTTATCATCCAGTCTAGTGTTGCCGCCCGTAAAATGAAGTTAAAACCAAAAATGAAGCTGTTACAGTCACTCTTGTTCATTGTAAAACTATGACAGCATGTTTCATATAACTCGAGCCACACCTAACAGTTATACTTCATGTCTTAGAAACATTTCTGAACAGCTGCGACAGCCATACCTGTTAGTCGGTGATTTTAATGCCCAGTCCTCTTTCTGGAGAAGGTAAAAAACTGACATTAGTTACGCGGTCTGAAAGTGTAATTTGAGACGCATTTATTTGCGATGCCCTCATAGACCTGCCCTCCTGACAACGTAAAGGAGAAAGCGCTGTGGGCCACGTGTGTCTCTCTCCTCAAAGAAAGGGTTTCTAAAATTTTGCGAGTAGTTTCTTTTTCCAGTTCAGTCTATGCATAAAACACAAGCATACCTGTACAGCACACAAAACTGGGATGCACACAATTTCCCTGATACACTTAACTAGGAGTTCGCTGGAATACATACTTTAGAGTGGAAGGTCTAAGCTGTCCTGCGCCAGGTACATTGGCATCAGCCTCACATCCGAACAAAATTGCAGAAAAAGTACACACTCATCAAATAACTAGATTTTATGACAAACGTACTTTATACGAGGTTGCACGACAAATTATAAAACTGCGAAGTCACTATTTTTATCGCAACAGCCCTAACAAATCCCTCAAGGAGGCCATCATAATGACAAGAGGAATTCAACCAGTAATGCGACAATGTAAACATTGGCCGCATTATTACATGCTTAAGTATCCTCAAAATAGAAATCCTGTGCTGATCATCACAAGCCATCTCCCGTGTACATCTGTTTCCACCTGGAGAACACATGTTGCTGGCTAATTGGTCGTTCAATATTTGCGTAAGTGTTTGAAATGACTAACACTTTTCTTCCTATCTATCATGCTAGGTCAATTCGAAAATGCAGCGGATAACAGACATACACTAGATGACAAAATTTCTAGCTCCGCACATTACACAGAATCATTTTTAAAGCAGAGAAACACAGCTAAAAAAGAGAGTTCCAACAAGTGGCAGTTCGAGTGAACCATATTATAACTTAATTGCACTCGAGGAAATTAAACAGCCGGTAAACAGACTGCACCCGGTCCTGATGAAATACATTACGAGATGATGGCAGACCTTTCCGAAGCTTCAGTAGGAACAATTTTAAAGTTCTTCAACAAAATATGGAAACTAGAAAAAAAAATCTCTGCCTCTCCCGTAACCGAGAGTAGAGTAAGCATGAAATGTTTACGGGCCTAATGTCATCTCGGTGGACACCCGAACCGCACCGTACAGGAAGGGAGGAACGCCACCACCCGTTCAGCGCGATGCCTTGCCATTTGAACGCAAGGTTTTTTGAGGAAAGGAAATGGCGCAGTAATTCTCTCCCATCTCGGTGGACACCCGAACCACACCGTAATGGAAGGGAGGAACGCCACCACCCGTTCGGCGCGATGCCTTGCTCTTTGAACGCAGCGCTTCTCCCCCGGGCCCCTGTGCGCCTGCGCGGCTTTGCTTCGATGCGCGAAGCCCCTAAGAGTTCACGTATGACAACGAAGTGTATCGTGGCATTTATGTGCTTTTTGCACGCGTTATTAGAAATCGGAAATTATAATTCCGTGCATTATCAAACGCACAGCGACTGATATCTTGATAAACATTGAGAAGGCACTGGCAGCAGTTATTTTTTTGTGACTCCTTTGGAGACCAACCGGCGCTTGCATGCCGGTCGCGTAGGAGGGCTTAGAGTCTCGTGAAATCTCGTCAAGTCTCGTACGGTGCCCGGATGTTCTCCTTTCAGAGCCCGGATGACTGGAATTCAGTGCCCGGATGAGTGGATTTCAGTGCCCGGATGATGGCTCTCGGTCTCGGCGTGACGTCACCACACTGCCGACAACAGGGGCTAAAAGCATTTCATGCTTAAAAAATTCGCTGTGGCTTAGCTTGGTTAAGCCCGCTAATTGCGAAAGCAATATCCGTACCTACGCCATGGTAGAGCTGGTAGTGTAGCTGGTGGTGGTGCTTGTGGTTAGACTTGTGGTGATGCATCGGTTATACAATCCAAACCAATCCAATCTCATCCTATACAATCCATTCCAATCCAATTCAATCCACTCCAATCCAATCCAATGCAACCCAATCCATTCGAATCCAATCCACTCCTATCTAATCCAATGTAATCTAATCTAATCCAATCCAATCCAGTCCAGTCCAGTCCAATCCAATCTAATCTAATCCAGTCTAATGCAGTCAAGGTCAAATGAAAGTCAATGGTGGTCACCGGCCGCGGCACGGCAAAGGCGTGAAAGTGAGTGTAGTATTGCTTTCGCAATAAAAAATTCAGGGCGCACTTTGACTGTCTAAAGTGCGTAGAGGCGAAAGCGTTTTCCGCACCACTCTGACTGCCTCTGTGGCACCACGTCACCACTGGATGACGTCACACGTAATCACTGACTAATTATTAAGTAACTACAAATGACTAATCAATGTCTAATGACTATTTAATGACTAAATACTAATAAACTGCTAATTAATGAAGCTTTAGCTTCGTCTTTAGGAGTGAAACGCGACAGTGTGTTGTAGCCCTGCCAGGCAATCCACGGAACGCCGCCACCCGTTCGGCGCGATACCTTGCCCTTTGAACGCAACGCTTTTAGAGGACAGGAACTTGAGCAGTAACGTGTACCCAGTGATGCCCTTGCCAAAGCTCTCTCCGCTTATGGTAAGGTGCTGCACATAAGTCACGGGAACCTCTCTGTGCGAATGGAAACGAAGCCAGAGTCACCCGTACCCTACTACATCAAGGTCGCGGGCCACCGCGTGACGTGCGATTACGAAGGCATGCAGCGCGTTTGCCGGCGTTGTGGGTCCAATGCGCACTTCAGGGCACAGTGCACGGCTCCTTTCTACGGCCGCAGTGGGGTCTTTGGGCACCAAGGCCAAGGCTGCGTGCTGCCATGTCGCCGCTGTGTTGACCCACACGGTACCGTGGCGTGCGATATCAAGCCCTCGTACTCGGAGGCTGCGGCCCGCCCTGCGCCGCCGCAGGCCGCACAGGGAGCCGCTGCAGCCATCAAGGAATCCGGCGGATCCAACACCGACGCCGTTAAGGGTGCTTCCGCTGCGTCTCAGCGTCACTGCGTGGAAAAACCCGTGTCTGCAGTTGATGCGTCCAGTACTGCACCAAGCGAGCAGACAGTAAAGGTGCCTGCTGCGTCAGCCTAAGTCTTTCCGAGTGTCCCTGATGCCACGGGGGCCGAGCCTACGTGGCCCTGGAAACCCCTGATGCTGAGAACGTGCCTCTCTCAGAGCCCATGCTACAGCCCGCGGCCAGCGTTGCGGTTTTGAGCAGGGACGCCGACATAGCTGAGGTTGACGGTGACGACAGCAGCTTGCCGTCCTCAGCCTCTTCAGTCAACCTCGTCATTGACGAGACTCATCACGCCTGAGGAGGACCCGACGCCGCCATCGTCGTCGTCGACATCAATTGGAGAGGAGCCAAAATCGTCTCCAGACGCTGACCCTGTGCAGTCGCCGTCCTCTTAGACATCGAGGACCAGTGCCAGCACTTCCAGCTCACAGTCGTAGCATGTTGAGATGGTCGCTTTGAGTTCGACCTTAAAGCGGCCACATGCGTCAGCTACGGACTCGGAAAATTCTGCAGGTCGGCCAAGGAGGCCTCGTGCCTCCTCAGGTCCGACCCTCCGCAAAAAGTGAGGTCGTTTAGCGCCGTTCGCGGCGCGCTTTGTGTTGCCGACACATCACGGCTGTCCAGGTTATATTTTTCATTTCCAAAATGACTAACCTTCAGATTACTCTTAACGTGCAGGGGTTCCGCAGTTTTTCGAACCAGGCAGCGGTGGTTGCATTCGCTCGTTCCTCGGGTTGCGATATCGTCTGCCTGCAAGAAAATCAATTTGTTTCGACTCATGTTGAATTCCAATGGCAGATCGGGATCAAGTTTTTCTGCTCGGTTTGGATCAGTCGTATTCCAATGGTGAAATGGGAGCGCGAGTTGTATGTTCCAATGGCAGATCGGGATCAGGCGTAAATCCCGGATCGCTCCGTGGAGCAGCGATACTTGATCCGCTGAAATCGGGTGATTTGACCGGGGTGGTACATATAAAACATACCTAGATCCTGTTTCTCGCCTTTAAAAACGAGCTATTCGTATGATAACTTATTCAAATAATACATACCCCAGCAGGCCACTCTTTCAGCAGCTTCGTATCTTACCCCTAGCAATGGCATATAAACTGAAGATAGCTGAAATAGTAAACAATGTAATAAAATCTAACAACCCCCTGCCCCTTAGTTTATTTAGATTACCAATGAAACAAACAAGAGCTGCAACCAACAATCTATTTAATTTACCACCTTGTTACAATATGTACGGCCGGAGACTCCTAGAATACAACGGAGCCCATGTGTGGAATGAAATCCCTAATGAAGTTAAAGAAAAAAATATTTTTTCGGCATCTTTAAAACACTATTTAATTTCCATGGAAATGTAGGAATGAATTCAATTGTGTGTGTTAATCTTGAAGTTTTTTTTTATTTTACACGTTCTGCAGTAATATTGTACTTGTTTTGTATTTGGACCCCTCACTAGCCGTAAAGGCTATGGGTCCAAACAACAGTTTGTGTACTGTTTCTGAGAATAAATAAAGAAAAAAAATAGCAAAAAAAAACCTCGCGTGACGTTTTCTTTTCCTCCGCGTCTGCTTCCTGTCGCGACCGGCAGCAGCCGCTTCGTTCCTGTCGTCGCTACGTGGTGAGCCGGGCGAGCCGGGACAGCCGGGCACTTTCCAGTCAACAGTGGACGGCAATGATCTGAAAGCTCAGAGTCCAGCAGTGAAGATTCGTCTGAAACGGACAGCGAGTGTGAAGCAGCCGGCCTGTATATGCCTGCCGCCGGCGTCAGAAAATGCGCTAATATTCTTTGTTCGCGTTCATAACAAGCCCTGGAGAAGAGGAATGTAAAAAAATGAATCATTTTTGAGGATCGGTGGCCAATACCGAGTTGCTGGTAGAAGTGATAACTGCGATACAAGCAAATTTCTTCCTGATGCCCAGTGCGGCTGGCCTGCTGTCTGCTAGCTCCGGTGCTGGAGGCGTCGCAGAAATCGATCATGTCTTTATTTTATTATGAGACGAGCAACACAGAAAACCGGTGACGCGAGTAGCACCTTTACTACAGCGCTGGTCAGTTCCGAAGCGCCCTCAGCTTCGGCATCGATGAAAAACAGTTAGGCTTAGCGACGGCTACGGCAGCCAGGGAGAAACATTGTCCGGGGGGCAGCGCAGTTCGTCGCTCGGCGTGAACGCGGGCGGCGTCGTTGCCGAAAGCTCGACTGTCTCGATGATTGGTTCAGCGGCTTGCGTCTCGCAGTCGCAAGGCTGGAAAATCGAGCAGCGAGCGACTTGCCTGCGCGTCGTCCGCCACTTCTTTCGTGAACGGTAGGGACAGGCTCACTGGCCCTCCGAAGACCGCGGACGCATACTCGCGTGTTCACGGAGAGTAGATCATCCTGTACATACGCTTTGTTTTTGGCTTTACATTCCGGCCTTCGTACTACCTCCTTTTGTTTCACCGAGACGGCGTCTGTCAACGCAGAGATCGCGCCTCGCGCAACTCCTGTCGCACTCGAACACGAAGCTAGCAGGGCGTCCGCTCCGACGGCGCGCCTAGTTTCCGCGGCTCGCCGCTGCGGCTCTGGCGTCGCGCTCCCGAGGGAGCACTTGCATTCCAATCGCAAAATGGGAGGTGGCGAAGCTACGCGCTCCGTACGCGATCCTACGGAGAGGTCTCGATCTGCGATTGGAATTCAGCATCAGTGACGTGTTGAAATTCAAGCGTAGGTTTGGCGTCGATGCCTTCTTTTCGTACGCCAGCATGCGTTCTAGCGGCGTTGGCGTTCTTGTTTTTAACCGCTTACTCTTGCGAGATCATCATGTTATCTACGATGCACTTGGACGCGTGCAAGCGTTCGGCTGCACGCTTAGCTGAGAATTCTTTGCATTTATGCGCCTGCGCATTCTAATTTGGTAAACGCATTCTATAAAGATTTAGATGTGTATTTTCTTGGAGGGCGTAATGTTGTGATGTTCGGCGATTTCAACTGCGTGCTCGACACGGTCGCTGAAGTGCAGGGCCCTGGTATGGGTAGGCCAGGCTGGAATGCGCGCGAGTTGCGCCGCCTAGTCAGCCATTTCATGGTCACGGACGTTTATCAGCTCGTCTATGGCAACATCTTTGTGTGGACTTGGCCTCGCGGGTAATCGGCGAGTATTAGACAGGGCGTATGTTCCGACGAGCCTTTCGCGGACAGTGTGTGCAGCTAATGCAATGACGCTGCCACCCTCAGCGGTGCATATATCAGGCCACCGCTCTTTTCTTCTATCACTCGCGGTTCCGGCGACTGCAGTATCTCCTCAGAGACCATGGCGGTTGGATGTGCATGTAAATAACGTCATTTCTCGAATTTCAAGGACCGTGGGTATACTAGATAAATTCAAAAATTTCTTACCTCCTGCTGTTAAACTTCATTTGTTTAATGCGTTATTTATGTCTAATGTGAACTACTGTTTTCTTGTTTGGGGTAACACTAAATTTACAAACTTAAATCAAATTCAAATTCTACAAAAGAAAGCCGTTCAACTAATCGCAGGTGTGGAGGCAAATACACACACCAGAAGCCTTTTCACGAAATTCCCAATACTTTCCATATATAGCCTTTATTATTTCACCTTGGCCAGAAGATATTGTTACGCGGCGGCCAGCCGAAGAATGAGACGTGGTGAACCATGGCTATGAGATGATTTAATGGCCGCTGGCCTAGCGCGGGCGCTCCGTCCCGCGCCACTGCCAGCTTCGTCTTCGTCACAATATAAGCAAGATCTTCATAACGAGGAGGCTCTTATTCCATCCATAGCAAACTTAAAATTAAGAGAAGGCAGTTTGACGTCTCGGTCTCCAGAAACTTGGAAGGTTCCTTTTTTGCGTACAAATTTTAGCCGTCAAATGCTAGAGTATTCCCTTCCATCGTTACTTAACTATCTGCACAGTCATAACATCAATTTAGAAAATATTAGCATGTCAATGTTGAAGACGTTTTTTTCGTCAAAATAGAGATGGTACCTTCACTAAGAATTGTATAATGATGTATTTTTTTCTGCTCTTTATATATGTATTGTATTATGCTATCTTCCGACATGAAAATGCAGTATTCTTATTTTGTTATTTGGCTTCAGTTCGTGCAGTGGCTTTGCACATTTATTTATTTTTTTGTGTGTAAAGTGCGTCCGGAAAAGTAATCACTACATATGTAAATACGTTGCGCAACTGTTGTATGCCTTGTAAAGAGGGGCTTGAACCTCGTCAAATGAACTATTTTTCACTTTTGTTCGAGCCCCTACCGCTTTGACGGAAATAAATTATATCATATCATATCATATCATATATCATGTACGCATCCTTCACGGCGCCAGCACTAAAGAAGAGCTCACGGGGGTCTTGCGTTTTTCGGTTGTTGGGGCCGTGCCTGGTGACTGGGATCGTCTGAAGGAGCACTGGAGTCACCATTGCGCCGCATCTCGTCGAGCCCTTAGGGCTCGCGTGTCATATGAGGTGCGCGTGGCGACGCCGAAGCTGCTGCTCAGCGCACCCCGTCGTCTTCGTCGCTTATGTGCGCATGGAAAGAGGAGCTTCCGGAGCGCCTTAACAGCGCCTTCTACGTGCCTCCTCTTTGACAGCTGCTGCATGGCGTTGTCGACGCAGTCTAACTGCTCATCCCTAGGTACTTCGTTTTGGGCGTCAAGAGCTGTTGAACCCTCAAGGTGCCCCTGCCTTTACATCTACCGCAGGGGCTATGTCCCATCCAGGTGGCAGGAATTTCAGTGCGTTTTATAGCCATTTTAGGAGTATTGCTCAGTCGCTCCTTCTACTTGATCGCAATGTGATTTCCGCAAACCCATTTTTAGCAGGCTTGCCGCAGGTTTCCGCTGAACGCCATGACGGCCTTATGGCTCTGGCAAAAATCTCTGCCTCTCCCGCAAACGAGAGTAGAGTAAACATGAAATGTTTACGGGCCTAATGTCATCTCGGTGGACACCCGAACCACACCGTACAGGAAGGGAGGAACGCCACCATCCGTTCAACGCAATGCCTTGCCATTTGAACGCAACGTTTTTTGAGGAAAGGAAATGGCGCAGTAATTCTCTGCCATCTCGGTGGACACCCGAACCGCACCGTAAAGGAAGGGAGGAACGCCACCACCCGTTCGGCGCGATGCCTTGCCCTTTGAACGCAGCGCTTCTCCCCCGGATCACGTATGACAACGAAGTGTAACGTGGCATTTATGTGCTTTTTGCACGCGTTATTAGAAATCGGAAATTATAATTCCGTGCATTATCAAACCCACAGCTCCACTGATATCTTGATAAACATTGAGAAGGCACTGGCAGCAGTTATTTTTTGTCTCATTTGGAGACCAACCGGCGCTTGCATGCCGGTCGCGTAGGAGGGCTTACAGAGTCTCGTTAAATCTCGTTAAGTCTCGTACGGTGCCCGGATGTTCTCGTTTCAGAGCCCGGATGACTGGAATTCAGTGCCCGGATGACTGGAATTCAGTGCCCGGATGAGTGGATTTCAGTACCCGGATGATGGCTCTCGGTCTCGGCGTGACGTCACCACACTGCCGACAACGGGAGCTAAAAGCATTTCATGCTAAAACAGGGGAAATGAAGGAGGCGTTGGTCTCCATGAAACGAGGCTCAGCACCTGGGCCAGACGGCCTTCCTGTGGAGTTCTATTTACAATTCTGAGATATTGTAGGCCCCTTTTTCTCGGAAGTTCGAAAAATATGCATCACTCAGCAAGTCTTCCCTGAATCATTAAAAAGAGGCCGCATTGTCCTTATTCCTAAAAAGTCTCCTTTCTCGACATGTCCGGCAGATTGGCGCCTTATCATCCTACTAAATTCAGATTAGAAAGTACTAGCAAAATTACTCGTTCGACGTCTACGAGCTCTCCTCCCGTCACTTATTTCGTGCCACCAGGTTTGCTCAATCTCAGGCCATGAAATACACAGTTTATATTCTGTAACGCGAGGCATCCTAGCGTATATTTACGGCGGCGCGCGCAGGGTCTTCTTGTTTCCTTTGATCAAGAGAAGGCGTTAGACTTTTTAGAGTACGAGTATATTTACGGGACGCGGGATGCTTTCGGTTTCCCAGCTTTATTCGTGCTTCTCATTAAAGAGATGTACAGAGATATTTAAAAAACTCTGTTCCTGATGGCCGGGAAAGTACCGCAGTTGATGTTCGCCGCGGCGTCCGTCAAGGTTGTCCACTCTCCCCCCTTTTGTTTGTCTTAACATTAGAGCCTTTCCTCATGGCAGTCAATCGCCACTCCCTTATTAGAGGTCGGGCTTTGCCAGGGAGCGAAACGGTACGCGTCACTGCTTGTGCAGATGACATCACTCTGTACTTAGCTGATGAACGCAGCCTGCTTGAAACTGTAAATGGTTTTCGTGAGCACGCCTCCTTGTCTGCAGCTGCTCTTAATTATTCGAAGATTCGTTGCTTTTTTATAGGGTCTACCCAGACTCGTACCACACGTGCAATACCTTTGCACTGGTGCACGCAGATGCGCATTTTAGGTGTCACCTACGACTGTGCTGGAATATGGGATGGTGTGTGCTCTTCGGTCGTCGAAGACATTACAGCTCGTGTGCGAAGGGCGCAGACATTCGACCTGCCTCTGCTTGAGAGGCGCTACCTGGTTCAGTCAGTCATTCTCGGTGCCTTCTGACACCTCTGCTACACTGTTAAACCTCCCCTCTGTGTCATAAGGCGGGTGCAGACTTCATTTTTTCCTTTTTTTTTTGGTTAGGCAGTACCGAGCTTGTGGCTCGTGCGGTTCTTGGACAACCACAGGAGAGAGGAGGTTTTGCCTTTCCAAATTTGTCGGTTACGTCCTCACTGTTAGCTTTAAAGGGTATTTTGCGTATCCTGATAGGAAACGCGTCTGCGGCGCGAACCCGGACTACGTACTTTGTGGGCCCTTCTTTACGCTTTTTTAATTCCGCGGCCGCTGTTAATCATGGACCTCGGTCAGAGCAGCCTACCACTTTCTATGCCTCGTCAGTGGCCTTTTACAGGCATGTAACAGCAGTAGCACCTGATGTCAAAATCGTCGCAGACCGTGTGGTGGACACTATGGGCTCGCTATTGTTGCCTGTTGTGCCGGCGGCTCGCCGCTCACTTATGCGCCACGTTCAGTGGGCGCACTTAGCGTCGACACCTCTCCCAGGCCACCTACGCGAATTTGTCTGGAAAGTTGGCTGGGAAGTGCTCTGTACTTGTTATTGGTTAGAGCGGTGGGGTGTGTTAAGCTGCAGTATCTGTCCGAATTGCCCGCTCCCGGAATCTAATCGCCACGCTACAGTCACCTGCCTGGTAGCGCGTGTCTTTTGGCGCGCGGTTCATGCGGGATTCCGTGGGGAGGGCATTTCGTGCTTCGTCTACCGCGGCCGCTTCCCCAGCGGCCGTTTTGCTCGCCTGTTAATTGTTGCGGGTCTTTTTAGTTTATGGCGCAGTCGATGCGCCGCGGTCGCTGGTGGCATTCAACGCCGCGATATGGGGCCGATTCTCGGCCGTCTCCGACGGGAGCTGATCAGTTTTTTGTCCGAGGAACTCTTTTTCTTGGGTGAGGAAGAGTTTCTCCAGCAGTGGTCATGCCCATTCATTTCTGTAAATAATAGTTGTCTTGTCCTGGTTTTTAGGCCAAACTGGCGCTAAGGTCTCCTTTTAAGTGTTTCATTGTCAAATTATTGCCTCTTCACCCGTCTGTCAATAGGTATGATATCCTGTTTTACATCGCCCACCAGCAATTTCTGTTTATTTATTTATTTACCCTCAGGGCCGTTAGGCGTTACAGAGGGGAGTGGGAATAACATGCAAGTATAAAGAACAAAACAGCAGCTAGAAAAATTGAATATAGTTACAGCACACACTGGTATAAAGTCAATAAAAAGAATTAACAAAAGGCAGCATTACACAAAACAAAACACAAAAGAAAAGAGCAGCTAATAAATTAACAAAGTTAGACACATACTTATATAAAATTAATAACAGCGTTACGAAATGCAGCAGTATCAGTAATTATAGCAATATTGTGGGGAAGGTGATTCCAGCTGACACAAGTTCTGGGTATGAATGAATCGTGAAAACATCTTGTACGACAAGGAGGGATCCAAACTTTGTGACGGTGATCAATGCGTGCTGAAATATAGTGTGGTCTTTTTAGTAACTTCTCTTTAAGATAAGGATTATGATAAATTTTGTGAAAAGTACATAATGAACCTGCGATGGGAAAGAAGCTGTAGGGAAAGGTTAGCTTTCATGGCAGTTACACTACTAGTACGATGATAGTTGGAAAGTATGAAACGACAACCGCGGTTTTGAATTGATTCTAAGTCATAAATGAGAGATTCGACCCCAGGGTTCCACACCGATGAAGCATATTCCAATTTAGAGCGGACCAATGTTTTGTAAAGTAATAGTTTTAATGAACTCGGTGCACATGAAAAATTTCTGCGAAGGTATCCAAACATGCGATTGGCGTTATTTGTAATGTAGTCAACATGAGTTTTCCAAGACAGGTTAGAAGAGACGTGAACACCCAGATATTTATAAGACGACACAGTTTCAAGAGTGATGCCATTAATGCAGTAGGTAGAGGGTGTATTAGATAGACGAGAAATGGGCAAATGCTTGCATTTAGTAATGTTTAGCTTCATATTCCACAGGTTACACCAATCCAGTACCTTGTTAATATCTGACTGAAGAACAAATACATCATTATCATCATTAATTTCGCGGTAAATAACACAATAATCGGCAAAAAGACAAATGGAAGACGATATATTAGTTGGTAAGTCGTTTATATAAATGAGAAAGAGGAGGGGCCCAAGAACGGACCCCTGAGGCACGCCAGAGCAAACAGGAGAGGAATCTGAATTGACGTTATTTGCTGTTACGAACTGACTTCGGTTTGAAAGAAAACAATGCAACCATGCAAGCACTGTGGAATCAATGTTAAGGCTGTTTAGTTTAAGAAAAAGAAGCTCATGTGAAACCTTGTCAAATGCTTTAGAAAAATCCATAAATATAGAATCAGCATGGGACCCACGATCCAGAATGCAATGCAAGTCATTTGTGAAACATATGAGTTGCGTTTCGCATGAAAATGATTTACGGAAGCCGTGTTGGGCATTAGTGAAAAAGCAATTGGATTCTAAAAAGTTGGCAAGATGGGAGTAGATGACATGTTCCATGATTTTACATGGAATGCTGGTGAGCGACACAGGGCGAAAGTTATCAGGGCAATGTTTATCGCCAGACTAATGCAGCGGAATCACCCTCCCAACCTTCCAGTCATTCGGAATACAGCCTGTTTCCAGAGACTGGTCAAACAGTTTGGTGAGGATCATTGAACTGTACATCTTTGTGTTAACCAGAAATTTCGAATTAATGTTATCGACGCCACAGGAGGAAGAAATCTTAAGGTTTTCAATTATCCTCAGGATGCCAGTTGTGTCAAAAAGAATTGGATCCATGGGAAAAGCATCCAAGACCGGACACTCCTGATTGGTAAGGGAAACATTGCCAGAAAAAGCCGCAACAAAAACACTTAAGAACACTAGCGCATTCATTAGGTGAAAATGCAACGCCGTCAGAAGATGTAAGTAGTATTGACGAACTATCTTTCTTGTTCACAGTGTTCCAAACTGTCTAGGGTTATTAATCAGCAAAGCAGGCAAAGTACTGTTAAAGAAGGTGTCCTTAGCATTTTTCAGAGCTAATTTGTACTCAGCGGCCGCAGAAAGGTAACAGTCCCATCGTTGTTGCGAATTCGACGATTTCGCCGAGCGAAACAAACGTTTTTTCTTATTGGATAGCCTTTTTAAAACGTTGTTATACCACGGTGATTGACTATTACACCGCAAAATTCTTACCGGCACAAATGTAGTAGTGAGACGTTCAACAGTGTCCCTAAACATTTCCCAGTTAGTGTGGACAGAACGCTGTGGAAAATCTGGTAAATAATTGTTTAAGAAAAGAGCTAATTCGCGATTAATAGCATCATAGTCCGCCCGCTTGTAATCTCTAATTGACTTGAAGATGTTCCGGCGATTAGGAATATTAATTTTTACATCGAAATGAAGCAAGGTGTGATCACTAAGACCAGGTAAGTACGAGATTGAAGGGATAAGATCCGGCGCGTTGGTTAGCACAAGGTCTAAAACATTGGAAGATGATGGCGTGATTCGAGTTGGCTTAGTAACTAGCTGCGAAAGGTTAAAGTCCAAACAGGTTCGCAAAAAGTTGTTGCATTCGGTAGAAAAGGGGCGAGGATACGGCGACGTATTAGCCCACACGATACTGGGATAATTGAAGTCACCAGCAAGAAGGATTGCTGCACCCGGATAACGTACTGAGATCATGTTAACAGCATCATGCAAATCTTCAACGAAAGTTGCACACGAAGACGGGGGACGGTAGCATATGCCCAGAATTAGTTTCCTGAAATGAACACGAAGTTCAACCCAAACCAACTCTAAAGTGCTAGAAAGACTAATCGGTGAAGACACAATATTATCGGCGATGGCTATTAAAACACCTCCTCCACTTCTGTCACCGCTATCAGAACGATAAACATTGTAGCGCTTCTTGCAATCAAACAGTTCCTTGCTCTCTATCTTTGCAGAGAGCCACGTTTCTGTCAGCAATACAACACCGGCATCACATGAGTCGATGACAGAGTTTAGATCTTCCCGCTTTGGTATTATGCTTCTTATGTTTGTGAAAAGAAATGAAAGCGCTGTCTTATCTCCAGTCGCCCGTCCACTGCCCCTCCCGCACCTCTATGGCGAAGCGTTTGGCGAGCCAGAAGCAGCGCGACAAGGGGCCACTAAAGATCCCTGTGGGCCAGCTAGCTCGAAAACGCTATCGGGAATAGGGTCATAGCCGTAGCATTTGTTGTTACAATACAGTTTGTTATACCTCAGCTTATACTTAAAGTCAGCATCCTTCGCGAACTGCACAAGCTTCGTTCTAGCGACACGTGTCTGCAAAGAATAATCTTCACTTACAGTGACCTTTTTATCTTTAAGTTTAGCACACAGCACTAGGATTTGTTGTTTTGTTTTGAAAGACCGGAACTTCACAACAATCGGACGATTCTTTTCTTCTGAGAACACACCAATCCTGTGTGCTCGTTCAAACATGTCATTCGTAAGAACAGGACCAAAGCAGCCTGAAACAAGGTTCAATAACTTTTCTTCCGTTTCATCCCATGTTTCGGACAAACTGTCGGGTACACCGAAGAACAGAAGATATTCCCTGCGCTGCCGGTCTTCCAGCTCTGCCTGTCCAAGACGTAACTTGCTATTTTCATTGACAAGCTGACCGGCTAGCTCACGCAAAATCCGCAATTCCCCGTGGGCCGCATCAGTGGCGGATGATTTAGATTCCACCGCCGACAGTCTCGCGTCAATATCGGCAATATTCCTAATCATAGATTCCTGATTTAGTTTCATTTCATTAATAGAGGCTATTAAGTGTGATTGCTCTAACTCCATTTTAGCGGTCCTTGAATTAACACCTTCATTGGCAGCAGCGGCACCGACGAGCGAGCAGCATCTCAAGCCACATCTTCATTGTGATCTTGCAGATACAGAGCTGCATTGACTGTTCGGGCACATGCGCATCGCTGGTGATCAAGAACGACGCCTATCACCCTGGAAGCTGCCTTCCTACGCCGCTAAGACCAACACCGAGCGCTGACATCGACGGAAGGCTACAAATACAGCGAGACTGGACTGGCCGATCGCATTGGCAGCAGCGGCACCGACGAGCGAGCAGCATCTCAAGCCACATCTTCATTGTGATCTTGCAGGTTAGTGGAAGTCAGGTCCACATATCAATGTTTTAGGTATCATTTCAATCGCTGCTGCTGCTGCCAAGGTGTGACGTTTTGTGACAATGCCCCCACATTTGCAGTGCTCTGTGTGTTCTGTAGATTGCACTTCGTCAGATGGCACTATTGACTGCAGTGAGTGTGGTCACAGATACCACACTGGGAAATGCGCCGGAATTACCGATGCTACGCTCAAAACAAAGGGAGATGAATACCGTAAAGCCTGGCGCTGCATCTTCTGTAGGCGCTCGAAAGCACGCACGCCGGCTACGCAGGATGCAAAACTCGCCAGTGATGATAGCGTGGATCTGAGGATCTGGATGATGGCAATTAGTGATAAGCTTGACCAGCTGCTGCCTCTTAAAGAAACGATTGACGGTATCGAAGACTCATTGCAGCTGTTAAGCGACCAGTACGATGATTTGCTTTCACGCACAGAGCGGAACGAGCGCGAGGTGAAAGAACTAAGGAAGAGGGTGGAAAAGGTCGAAACACAGAATGATGATGTCGCTCAACTGAAAGATGACATTGATGACCTTGAATGGAGGAGCCGCCGCCTCAACCTAGAATTTCATGGCATCCAAGAAACTGATAAAGAAAACCTGTTGGATAAGATAAATGCACTGACTGCCCAAATTAAACTTCCTACACTCTCAGAGAATGATGTAGTGGCAGTTCACCGTCTGCCAGCAAAAAAAGATAAGATCCCAGGCATAATTTGTCGTTTCGCAAGGCAAGCTGACAGGGACGCGTGGTGGCAAAACAGAAAGAAACTGCAAGAAGCAGAGGGAAATATCTTCGTGCTAGAAAACCTAACGAAAAGAACCCGTTGATATATTTGTCGATGCTAGAAGCGTGTCCCACCAGGCATCGGGTACCAGGATCACCGCCGCAGTGCCGAAGGAGGAAGGAAACGTGGGCCGGAGACGGGGAGTAGGGGAAGTGAAGGAAAAAAAAACTGTATTTACATTATTTACATTATTTACATAGAGTGGGACTGAGAATGGCTCTCAGTGGAAGGGGAACGTCTTCGTCAACCGTAGTCGACTGGAGCTAGCAGGCTTCTCGGCCACACTCACGGCCGAGTTAAATATCGTCCGGTTTCCCCAGATCCCTGGCTGGGGAATAATGGTCGACGAGCACTGTCCAATCCGATGGACCGAAGGGGACCTCCTTGTTACCGCCCACGGCTGGGCAGGTGCGAGCTTGTCCACTCTGTCGCAGCTGGGTCGAAGAGAGGGGAAGATTGCTGACTCATCCAGCCCCGCGGGGAAAGGAATCTCCTGAAGTCTTTCAGCAGGGGAATGAACTTGCCTCCCCGCCGATTGCCCAGAACGCGAGTCGGGGACACAGAATTCTTCAATTATCCGCCAGCGTGACGGCGCCGCCAGGTCGCCTCCGCATTCACGGTGGTTGCTCGGACAATAGCTCCTGGGCCTCGCCTGCCTTCGTCGCCGCTGCACTCCGTTCAAGGAATTTCGCTGGGGTTTTGGCTGACAATGGCCTTTGACATCCCTGCCACACTAATCCGCTGAGGCTCGGAGGGGCATTCCAAGCTTCTCACTTCCCATGGTCGTCGCGAGGTTGTCGACCTTGGCGATTGTTCACGGTAGCGGCTTGATCGGGCCCACGTGGTCCGAAGTGGACACAGGTGTGACGGGAACACACAAAGAGAACCGTCATTTTTCATTTCTTGACTTGGTCAGTGACCCAATTTTCCTTTGTGAATAAATAACACAAAGGGAGTTAAAGGGGGGGGGGGGGGGTAGAAACACAACAGCACGTCCGCCGCCCGAAGAGGTCTCGTAGTGGTTGCAGCCAACGCTGCTGCGCGCAGAGACCTGGAGTTGTGTCCGTTCGGCCTTTGGTCACAGCTGGGCCCAAAGGTTCTTCTTGCTTCGTTGACAGCTGTAACGAGCTCAACCAGCAAAGTCCAAAGCCCAACAAGCAGAAAGCGCCAAACTGACTTCAAGAACTGCCAAGCTGTTTTCGGTCAACAAAATCTCTTTAGAGAAAATGAGCTGTAGCGTGAAATTTACGTCCTCCTCCGAAAGTTGACATGTTTGACCAAACCAGAATACACAGAGCTTGTTTAGCCAAAAGGGAGGAAAATTTTCTAAAATTTTGGGGGGGTGCCGTAGCACGGTTTATGTCACAGAAAGCCACCGCCCGTGAGAGCACAAAGGGAAGGTTGAGCTGCTGAACACACATACAAAACAGACAAAAATGATTCCCGCTAAAGCAAAAACAAAATACAAATTTGCATAGCGGAATAACGTCTGGGGAGTCAGGAAAGGGCATTACACGGGAAAGCTTCGGCTGAGGCCATCAGCGTTTCCATTACCTCGCACTTTACTGCAACGCATGTAAACTGAGTCCCGCAATGCCAATCTCCAAATTTTCGCTCTCATTTCGCATAGGAGAGTGATATGAACAAAAGACAAAAAACAAGCATTAAACTCAATATGAGATTATGCGTCGTATCTGCCCCTTGCGCGGCCGCGGTCCGACAGCTGCTTTAGCAGATGAGACATTGCATAATGCTAGGAATTTCAGCTTGCATTTCTGTACAGGAGAGTTAAATGAACAAAAAGAAACAAAAGACGGGATTATTCCTCGAATCCGTCTGCAAACGGCGTTGCGATCAGAGGAATTTACTGCTTCCTATTCTTCAGCCGCCCCCTGCGCGGCCGAGGTCCGATAGCTGCTCTAGCAGGTGCAACAGGACACAAGGCTAGGAATTTCAGCTTAGGACCCTTAACTGTTCCTCGTCCAAGTCTCGTGGTTCTGAAGTTTGGCTGACGCTCAGAAAGCAGAACGCGAGAAGGGAACGGACGAGTGCGAATGCCGTGCCAGCGTATCCGTCTCTCTCGGATCGGGTTCGCGCGTTGCGTTCTCTTGGCTTGTGTTCCCACGGGGCGGGTGCGAACTCTTGAGCACCGAGGTGCCAAATTGGGGCGGCTACGCGGTTCGGATTGCAGTCGAGCAGTCAACAAGAGCCGCACTTTCCCCTTAATTAACTCTTCCCGTTTGGCCACCTCTGTGCGCTGCCGCTCAGTGGAAACCCTCGCAGTTGGTTTGCGTGGCGCGTCACTAGCAAACGCTGAACCGTCACAGGTAAAGTCGCTGGCGTTCGCCTCATCATCAGTTTGTAATCCAGCCTGCTCTGGCTCACTACCGTGAGAGTTTATAAGCTTTACAGGGCCACGTGTGCCCTCTTCACCCGCGTGCTCTGCTGGCGCTGCGAATTCTGGAGCCTTCGAACTGGTGAGGACCTGTGCAGCGTTATCTCCAAGACTAAGGCCCTTTTCTTTGGGCAGCCTATCCAAGCGATTCGGGAAAATCGAGGGATGCTGCATAGGCAGGTCTTGGGAGACGGCTGCCTCGGTCAGACGCAGCTCGAGCGGGCTCTCGATCGCGACGCGGGCAGTAAGTTGGTCGTGTTGGATACCTTTCCTATCCTTATACTGGCGGTACAGCAGGCCAGAACGGAGTTGGAAAGGTATGTTCTTTCGTGACACACCTATGTCACTTTGGTGACTCAAGTTGCGTAGAGTCTGGTCTTTCTCTTGCTCAGCGGTGAACGTTTCTCTGTCCACACGAAGGAGTTCGAGAAAGCCATCCGAGTGGGGTAACACAAGATTGGTTTTCAGTTTCTCACCTAGCCCCAACTCATCACTTGCGCCTGCTTCGAAAGACTCACTATAGCCTGCACTACTGTCGGTACTCTTTACCCTTGTGCAATAAGTGAGTAAGTCCTGCGCTGGCTCGTCATTAGGTAACGCGGAGCCGTCACAGCTTAAGTCGCCGGCGTTCGTCTCATCGCCAGTCTTTACTAGAGCCGGTTCTGGCTCACCACTGTGAGAATTTATAGGCTTCGGGCTTACAGGTTCAGGTTTGCCCTCTTCAACCACGTGCTCTGCTGGCGCCGCGACCTCACGAGCCTTCGAAATGGTAAGGACCTTCGCAGCGTTATCTCCAAAACAAAGGCCTTTTTCTTGGGGCAGCATATCCAAGCGATTTGAGAAAATCGAGGGATGCTGCTTAGGCAGGTTTTGGGAGACGGCTGCCCCGGTCAGACGCACCTCGAGCGGGCTCTCGATCGCGACGCAGGCAATTGGCAAAGACACGCAGTTTTCATTGACGCATAACTCGTTTTCGGGTGTTCGGTCGCGAGCGGCTGTCGTTCCCTTATCGCTGAACTGATCTTTGTTTCCAAGCAGCGATGAGGCGCATTCCTCGCTTACAGTAGAACTTGCAGTTGCCACCTTCAGCGCGCGACTGCTTTCTGGAGGACTACCTTTTTGCGCTGCGCCTACGCCTATCTGGGTTGCAAGGACAATCTGTGCGGCATCGCGCTTTTCAGCTAACGCCGCGCTCTGGCTTGGAGCTCCACAGTCGCTGTCAGGTTTGCCCTCTTCAACTACGTGCTCTGCGGGCGCTGCGAATTCACGAGCCTTCGAAGTGGTAAGGACCTGCGCAGCGTTATCTCTAAAACAAAGGCCCTTTTCTTTGGGCAGCATATCCGAGCGATTTGAGGAAATCGAGTGATGCTGCTTAGGCAGGTTTTGGGAGATGGCTGCCTCGGTCAGACGCACCCCGAGCGGGCTCTCGTTTGCGACGCGGGCAATGGGCAAAGACACGCAGTTTTCATTCACGATTTTAATTTCACTTCGCGCCGAAACCTCCTGATTTAATGTCGAATTCCTCTCGGCGCGCTTCGCCAGTAAATTTTGCAACTCCAAACGCATTAAAGCAAGTTGCCTTTCATCGGCTTCCTTGAGACGAAGATGTTCTTTTTCTATCCTGTCAGCCTCTTCCTTAGCGGCTTCCTTGCGGTAAAGGCGTTCTTTTTCTATCCTGTCAGCCTCCTTTTTAGCGGCTTCCCTGCGGTAAAGGCGTTCTTTTTCTATCCTGTCAGCCTCCTTCTTAGCGGCTTCCTTGCGGCAAAGGCGCTCTTTTTCAACCCTGTCGGCCTCCTCCTTGCGTTCTTTTTCAACCCTAACGGCCTTCTCCTTGCGTTCCCTTTCAACCCTGTCGGCCTCCTCCTTAGCGTTCTTGATTCCCTCCTGAATGACTTCCCAGGTCTCCCAAATTTTGTCACCCTCCTTAGCACCACATTCCTTAATAGCCTCAATCAGCTGCGGCTTTCTGTGACTCTTCCTGGCCTCAATACCCAGCTTTTCACACAGCAACATCAACTCTGGCTTCTTTAGCTTGCTCAAATCCATGGCAACTTCCGAACGAGGACTTTCAATACAAGCTGCTACGTGAAATGCATAAGCGAGCACGTGCAGAAAAACAATCTACAGGAAGTGATAAATTTCCAGAGTTATCAAGCCTGGCAGATTCTTAAAGAAAGTCAAGCGCTCACCACTGCTGAAGCCAGGACCAAGCGTGGAAGATCCCGCCGCTGCCAACCAGTTGATATATTTGTCGATGCTAGAAGCGTGTCCCACCAGGCATCGGGTACCAGGATCACCGCCGCAGTGCCGAAGGAGGAAGGAAACGTGGGCCGGAGACGGGGAGTAGGGGAAGTGAAGGAAAAAAAAACTGTATTTACATTATTTACATTATTTACATAGAGTGGGACTGAGAATGGCTCTCAGTGGAAGGGGAACGTCTTCGTCAACCGTAGTCGACTGGAGCTAGCAGGCTTCTCGGCCACACTCACGGCCGAGTTAAATATCGTCCGGTTTCCCCAGATCCCTGGCTGGGGAATAATGGTCGACGAGCACTGTCCAATCCGATGGACCGAAGGGGACCTCCTTGTTACCGCCCACGGCTGGGCAGGTGCGAGCTTGTCCACTCTGTCGCAGCTGGGTCGAAGAGAGGGGAAGATTGCTGACTCATCCAGCCCCGCGGGGAAAGGAATCTCCTGAAGTCTTTCAGCAGGGGAATGAACTTGCCTCCCCGCCGATTGCCCAGAACGCGAGTCGGGGACACAGAATTCTTCAATTATCCGCCAGCGTGACGGCGCCGCCAGGTCGCCTCCGCATTCACGGTGGTTGCTCGGACAATAGCTCCTGGGCCTCGCCTGCCTTCGTCGCCGCTGCACTCCGTTCAAGGAATTTCGCTGGGGTTTTGGCTGACAATGGCCTTTGACATCCCTGCCACACTAATCCGCTGAGGCTCGGAGGGGCATTCCAAGCTTCTCACTTCCCATGGTCGTCGCGAGGTTGTCGACCTTGGCGATTGTTCACGGTAGCGGCTTGATCGGGCCCACGTGGTCCGAAGTGGACACAGGTGTGACGGGAACACACAAAGAGAACCGTCATTTTTCATTTCTTGACTTGGTCAGTGACCCAATTTTCCTTTGTGAATAAATAACACAAAGGGAGTTAAAGGGGGGGGGGGGGGGGTAGAAACACAACACCGTGCACTGTTGTTCGAGGCTAAGAACTGGGCAAAAGTTAAGAAATACAAATACGTGTGGCATAGCAATGGCCGAATTCTGGTACGAAAGGCTGATGGACTGAATGCCGAATTGGTATCGAGCGTTGGCGACCTGGAGAAGCTTGCCTAAAGGCGGATGACCCATGGATATGGCGTCCTACGTTTTGCCGCACGACTTCCAGAAACACATAGGGAAACCGTTTTTGCAGTCATTCAAATGCTTTCATCTGAACATAAGATCAATCAAATATAAAAAATTAGGTCTGGATTTACTTCTTGATGAGCTAAATGAGTCACTAGATTGTGTATTGCTAACTGAGACATGGTCAACGGACAGCACCGACGTTTATAGACTTGCTGGGTATGAATCTTGTTACTTAAATCGCTCCTCTGGAAGGGGTGGCGGAATTTGCATTTTGATAAACAAAATGTATGACTATGAACTGCTTGAAAATTTTTCCGTCGTTACAGATGATTATGAAATTGTATCTGTTCTTGTTCACAACAATTTGTTGGTAGTTTGTTACCGCCCTCCACATGGAAAGATGGCGCCTTTCTTTGACTACTTAGAAACGCTGTTCTCCTTTGTTGATATTAATCGTTATAGTATTATATTTGGTGGCGATATTAACATAAATATGATGAATGCTTCTTTGCAAACTAACTTTTCTGTTTTGTTGAACACGCATGGTATTAGGAACACTATTGATATGCCGACGAGAGTGACAGAAAGTTCATCCTCATTAATTGATGTGTTCCTTACAAATATTGACACATGTAGAATCAAAGCGGGTGTACTTACGTCAGATCTCAGTGATCACTTGCCTATATTTTTGTGCGCCAAAAGTCAGTTCAGCAAAAATAAAGCACGACATACATATTTCGTTCAACATATGACACACTGCAACCTTTCCAAGTTTTATAGCAAAGTTTCACGCACTTCGTGGGATCAAGTTTTTGGTAGCGAAGATGCGAACGTTGCTTATGACACATTCATGAAAATACTGAAACCAATCTATGAGGAGAGTTTCCCTTTAGTAGCAAGGAAGAACGGTAGAAAAATTCGAAAACCATGGGTTAACGCAGAACTTTCCGCGAGGATCAGAAAAAAGAATAACTTGTACCACCAATTTGTCAAAAGCAAAGACAAAAAAATACTACTAGAATTTAAAGCTTTCCGTAATCGTCTAGATAAAGATATAAAGAAAGTCAGACGTGAATATCTAGACAATGTATTTATGCCTGCAGCAGGACAAATGGATGCAGTTTGGCGTAGACTGAACTCGATGCTAAATTACAAGATAGGAACTGAAAAAGTGTGTAAGATAAAAAGACATGATGCTGAGTTAACAGGAGAAACCCTCGCGAACGCATTCAACCAACATTTTGTTCAAGGTAACACCGCCATTTGCTCCAATGACCTAGCAAACTTTCCGCGTAATGATAACTCGGTGTTTCTGACTCCAGTAAGTGAAACAGAAACTGCAAGCATAATTCTGAATTTAAGAAATAGCAGTGCCAAAGACGTAGATGGAATTCAGGTAAAACCAATCAAACACGTTGCACATTATCTTGCTCCATGCTTAATGCATGTACTTAATTTATGCTTTCAGCAGGCCATATTTCCGCCCAAAATGCAGGTCGCTCGAGTAAGCGTGCTATATAAGAAAGGTGACAAAAATGATATGGGAAATTATCGGCCCATATCGATTCTCCCGGTCTTTTCCAAAGTCTTTGAAAAAGCTATTTTAAACCGATTGACAGCATTTCAAGAAAAGCACAAATTGCTAGCTAGCAGCCAGTTCGGTTTCCGCAAAGGATTTAGCACTGAACTTGCCCTCTTGACGCAGAAAGAACACATTTTAAGTGGTTTGGAGAAAGGTAAGCTAGTCTTGGGCCTTTACGTTGACTTCTCGAAAGCATTCGACACTATCAGCCACGCAATACTTATTAGGAAGTTAGAACATTATGGCATTCGCGGAAAGGCCGGTGTTCTTATGGAATCCTACCTTAAACATCGTACTCAAATTGTAGCCATTGGTGATTCTTTATCAGATGCACTTCATGTTTCCCAGGGTGTGCCGCAAGGCAGCATCCTGGGCCCCTTTTTGTTCAATTTGTACGTGAACGATGTTTACGGTATCGCTCCATCCGCTACTTTTGTGAATTATGCGGATGATACAAGCGTGTTTTTCACAGGAGAATCAAGTGATCACCTAATAGCTGCAGCAAATGTAGCGCTTGCTAAGCTTGATGAATGGACCCAAAAAAATAGCTTGAAGATTAATGCTGATAAAACTAAAGCAGTTTTGTATCATACTAGGAACAAAAACATAGACACACAAAACACAATTACACTACGGTCAACTCCTGTAGAGATTGTGTCTAGTTTTAAAACTCTGGGTGTCATTTTTCAAAACACAATGTCATGGGATGCCCACATAGATTATATTGCAAAAAAACTATCACAAATAGTAGGCATTGTTTCGCGAAATCGCCATGCATTCCCTCGCCACATTCTGATGCTGATTTATAATGGTCTTTTCTCCCCTAGATTTCATTATTGTCACTTGGTATGGGCATCGACTACTAAATCTAATATAGACAGAGTGCTCATTCTCCAAAAAAAGTTTTTAAGAGCTGTCGAAAACGTACCAATGCACTACCACACACATGAATTATTTAAAAAATACAATGTAATTCCAGTAACAAAATCCTATGACTACCGGCTTTGCAAGTTGTTCAAACAAGAAACTAAATGTAACAATTGTACAATTCAGAACATAGCTCAGCTAGAGAATAATGCAGTTTCATACCAGACGCGTCATTTTGAACCATGGAAGGTTAACACAAGTAGAACTACATGCGGTCTACAAATGCTGCAAAACAAGTTACCCCGATTACTAAACAGTTTGCAAGCTAAAAATATCCAACTCGACAATATAACTTTCAAAGCACTGCGCGATCTTTTCAAAACGAAGTAAAACGAGATTTTGTGTCTATAATATTTCCCCATGAATGTATTAAAAATGTGAGTACGTGTTACACTGAAATGTGATAACAGTATATATGTTTTAGCGTTTTTCTTGTAATATGTTGTTTTTTTTCACTTTTTTTTTCTTTACATGTTGTGATAAAATATGCTGTGTATAAACTTTTCTTTACGACATTCCGCCAACTGCCAATGAAAGGGGGCCTGCGGCCCTGTCAAGCTGGCTTATGGCAGCTTTTTCTGCAGGCTTCCTGCATCATGTAATGTGATGTGAATAAACTTCTTCTTCTTCTTCTTCTTCTTCTAACAGAGTCAACATGTCGTTGAGTTGTTTCTGCAGAGAATTATCAACAGCGCTGTCTTTGGACCGTGTGGCAGCGCCAGAGCCCGACCCAGGGCCGGGGTTAAGCTCAACGTCCCCCTAAAACAAAAGCAGTTGACTAGAAACATCGACGCACTGGGCGAGCAAAATCAACAGCACTCCCGGGCGTGGGAACAGCAGCAGGCACATATTGCTCGATTTCTTAGCAAACATGGAATAGTTGTTACCAACCTGCATGAAGAAACGCATGCCCTGAAGCAGCCGCATGATGACGCTGTTCCCACGCCCACTGGAAGGCGCAGGCCGCTGCAGTCCGTTTTTATCCAGGTGGAAAGGTGATGTCGTGGACGATGCGCAGGACTTGTACAATGGAGCCATAGTGTAGTAGGGTTGCCAGAGCTCTCCGTTTTCCACGCTGCCAACTTGAATGTCGACAGTCACAGGCACAGCCGGAACGGCATCAGCCGGTGTCATAGGTACCGCGCTGAGTTGAAGGATTGCCGTTATCTGCATGAAGAAACGCATGCCCTGAAGCAGCCGCATGATGACGCTGTTCCCACGCCCACTGGAAGGCGCAGGCCGCTGCAGTCCGTTTTTATCCAGGTGGAAAGGTGATGTCGTGGACGATGCGCAGGACTTGTACAATGGAGCCATAGTGTAGTAGGGTTGCCAGAGCTCTCCGTTTTCCACGCTGCCAACTTGAATGTCGACAGTCACAGGCACAGCCGGAACGGCATCAGCCGGTTTCATAGGTCCCGCGCTGAGTTGAAGGATTGCCGTTATCTGCATGAAGAAACGCATGCCCTGAAGCAGCCGCATGATGACGCTGTTCCCACGCCCACTGGAAGGCGCAGGCCGCTGCAGTCCGTTTTTATCCAGGTGGAAAGGTGATGTCGTGGACGATGCGCAGGACTTGTACAATGGGGCCATAGTGTAGTAGGGTTGCCAGAGCTCTCCGTTTTCCACGCTGCCAACTTGAATGTCGACAGTCACAGGCACAGCCGGAACGGCATCAGCCGGTGTCATAGGTCCCGCGCTGAGTTGAAGGATTGCCGTTATCTGCATGAAGAAACGCATGCCCTGAAGCAGCCGCATGATGATGCTGTTCCCACGCCCACTGGCTCGAGTGGAGATGCGTTAGTTACTTAGAGATGTTTATGGTACCTGTTTAATTGGCTCGCCTTACATACTTACTGTCATGTGTTCTTGTAAATGTCACTTTATCTGGCAACGTTGGCATGTGCACATATGTAAATAAAATTGTTCATGCCCGTTAAAGCAAGCGGACACGCGTCGCATCGCTTCCGCACATTTTGACCAAATTCGACCGGACGAAATCATTCCCGCCACCGGATTTTCTTCGGAACGGAAAGATATCAAGCGCTGGAACCCGAGGATAGAAATTTCATGCGGTAGGACCAGTTTTCGGCTTTCTACCGGACTTGAAAGTTGTAAAGCGGGCGCCGGCCCGCTAACCCTAACGGGCCACCCAGCTTGACATTGTGAGAGTATGGGCCACTAACTTTGTCGACGACGCCGACGCCTAGCATCGACGCCGTATCAAGGACGGACCATATGGCGGGGCCCAGCCAAGGCAACGATGTGCCACTACAATCACCAAACGTCCTTCTCAACGAATTCGAAGAGCTGGATGAAGACAACTTCGGGGACTCCGACTTCGGAAGTGAGGACGAGATCCCGTCCGACTACTCGTCGAAGCCAGCCTGGTACAACAACGATGCCAGCGGGAACCGGCCAGGCCGCCAAACCTCACGATGGAAAATTACCGAGTGATGCGACCGGCTGCAACAAGAATGGATTAAGGGAGCAGAGCAGGCCTAGGCGAAGAATGCCGCCACTCCCCAGAAGCGCCTACAAGATCATTAATCGACCTATGAAAGGACTCATGGTGAAGTCCCTCACCACCCACCAAGTAGCGCGCGCCATTCTCATGGCGTGCGGCCAGCAATGGAAGGACGAGGACCTACTTGTAAGGCTTCGCACCGGATCCAATATCATTATCGTTAGCGCCCCGCACGAGCAAACGGCTCAGCTAGTGCGGCACATTACCCGTCTCAGTTTCGACGGAAAGACTTATGATGGAAACGCTTACGTGGCAGCACCGGAAGTCGTCCTGCGCGGCGTGATCTATGGTGTAGACCCAGGTACCCCTCATGAAGAACTCAAAGCACACCTACGAGTCAGAACTCAAGGAGTGACCATACTTCAGGCAAGGATACTCGGAAAATCCAAGACGGCAGTGCTCACCTTCGACGGCCCAGTCTTGCCGAAATTCGCCATATATTACGGAGCAGAAGTACCATGCTACCAGTACCGCCCCACTAGGCAAGTGTGTTACGTCTGCTTCCAGCAAGGACACCGCTCCGACGTGTGCCCCATACCGAACATTATTGTGAGCGGACTGTGCGGAGTTTCAAACCCGCCCGACGACCACGAGTGCACGCCCAAGTGCATAATCTGTGGCGAGGCACACCGGACCGGATTCAAGGAGTGCCGAGAGAGATTGAAAAAAGCGAGGCCAAAACCCACAGGAGGACGAGGACGGAGCGACCAACGTGGGCGACCATCCAAGCGATGGCTCAGCTCAGAGGGAGAGACATCGAGGAGCCGATCGAGGTCCAACTCCTTCCCGCCTCTCCCACCAGCCGGCCCACAGGAGGGGGAGAAGCAAGAGAAAAAGAAAAAGAAGAAGCTTTCCCAGACAAGCGGCAGCAAGGTGAGCTGGGCTTCTACCACTGCTTCGCACTCGGTAGGAAAGGGTAGTAACATAAACAACACAAACATCAAAGACAGTCGCGGCACAGAACCGAAGGACGTGAAAAGTGATGCGCTCAGACGCGAGCTAGAACTAGCTCGAATCAATCAAAACGAGCTCGAACGCAAAGTTGAGGAACTCACGAAAACACTAAAGGAACAACAGCGGGAACTCGACACGACTAGAGCTCTTCCAAAACGACAACTACAGGCATCGAACGAAGGAGACCTCGAAACACGAATGCAACAGATGATGCATCAGATGATGCAGGATATGATGCAGCAAATCCAATTGCAAATGCAACAGATGCAAGCACAATTCCAAGGGCCGATCTCAGAGATCAGAAGCGCTCTTCGAAAACAAAAACATACCGAAAACATTAGGGAAGGGCGTACAACCGTCTAGCGCTAACAGCTTCGCAAGCGAACAAGGCAACAGCAGTAACGCGTAAACATGATCAATACGTATCAGCAAGAACAAGAATACTTAGATATTTGGCAATGGAACTGTAGAGGCTACCGCAAAAAGCAAGCCCTCATAAAACAATATATAAACACACAACTCACACCTCCTGATGTAATTGCGCTCCAAGAGACTGGAATCAAGCCTACCTTACAAGGGCACGAAGTTTACGAGAGTCAAAAGGAAGGTAAAGCGGCCGTCCTAGTCAGCAAAACCATCACCGTCATCAGGCACGATACCATCGCCGACACCAACATTGAGCACGCGCTTGTTGAACTCATTCCGAAAAAGCGAAAGGGAAGCAGCACTTCTTACTGAACGTGTACAGCCCGCCGAGACAAAGAAAAGCCAAACTATTCGAACTGTTTTATGGAGCGCACAAGCTGGCCAAACAAAATGCACTCATCATCGTAGGAGATTTCAACGCCATGGACAGGAGTTGGGTATACCAGAAACAAGACATCAAGGGAAGAACATTAGTGGAAGTAGCGGAATACTTTGGCTGCAGTCTAATCACGTATCCTGCGACCCCCACGAGAATCGGGATTAGCGTGAGCACGGACACATGCCCAGATCTCACCTTTCTGAGGAAGAGCGGGGAGTTACAGTGGGAAAAGATGATTGAAAATCTAGGCAGCGATCATTTTATCCTCCGGACACGAATACCATCCGCCACCATAAGACGCCAGATCGGAGAGGCGAAAATCACTGACTGAAACGCGTTTCGCGAGTTTTGCAACAAATCTGAAGGCGATATCTAATCACTGGAGGAATGGAGCGGCATGCTGAGAGAAACGCGACAACGATGCAGAAAAAGTCTAAGGAGAACGACAGCAACGTCCGAAGCAGACGCCCACCTCCTCAGACTATGGGAAGCGAGACGCCGTCTCACCGAAAGATGGCGGAAGCAAAAACACAACAGGAAACTAAAACTAAAGATAGCAGAAATTACGGCAAAGGCGGAAGAATACGATATGCAAATCGCGAAACATAATTGGAAAAAACTCAGCGACTTAGTTAGGGGAGCTCTAGGCACGGCCAGAACCTGGAATTTCTTAAGAGCACTAATCGATCAGACCAAAATGAAATCAGAAAACAATAAAGCCATCCACTGGTTCATCCACTCCTTCGAGGGATCAGACATCGCCCTACTGGAGAAGGCACGAGAAAAATGTTTCGGCAATCGCAACCCCCCACGATACCAACGAACGTACCGAGGAGCAGTAAACGAGAAACTCGACCGCCCCATAAGTGTGGAAGAGGATTACGCGGCCATAAGAAACACCAAAGCACGGCAGCCGGAGTGGACAGAATCGACAACGCCCTAATCCGCAACCTGAGCGACGACCTCATACAAGAGCTCGTCAGCTTTCTTAACAAACATTGGGAGGCGGAGACGGTTCCTGAAGATTGGAAACACGCCGAAGTAATAATGATACCTAAACCTGGTAAAAAGCTACAAGCTGAAAACATCAGGCCAATATCACTCACGTCGTGCCTTCGCAAGCTTTACTAACGAGTTGTAACTTTAAGACTGCAAAATTACATGGAAGATAACGACTGTGTACCACATAGCATGTTCGGCTTCAGAGCGAAGCTCTCGACGCAGGACGTTCTCCTCTAAATAGAAAACGATGTCCTGCGAAACGTACCTCGGACGGGAGAAAATGTCATAAGGGCCCTGGACATCAAGCGGGCATTCGATAACATCAGCCACGAAGCGATCCTTACGGGCCTAGACAACCTGGATTGCGGACGCAGAATCCACGGCTTCGTCAAAGCCTTCCTGTCCGATAGAACATCCACCATCGGCATTGGAGACCTTCGATCGGACAAAATTCGCACTCCAAACAAGGGAACACCCCAAGGGTCAGTTATCTCACCCCTACTCTTCAACATACCTATGATAGGCCTAGCTCGAAAACTAGAGAACATCGAAGGCATCAGGCATGCAATGTATGCTGACGAGATAACAGTCTGGACAAACACGGGCTATCTCGGAGAGAAGAAGAGAGAGAGAGAGAGAGAGGGAAAGGCAGGGATGTTAACCAGAAAGGATTCCGGTTGGCTACCCTGCACAGGGGAAGGGAATGAGGGGAATTAAATAGGAAAGAGAGAAGTAACGGGAAATAATCACAGTCTGTCAATTAAGGCAGTCGCTCTCAAAAAGCGAAAGAGTGCCTTGTAAGCCTTGATGGAAGTTGACTGTTGTGGCCACGGACCGAGGATCTTGGCCTCTGTGAAAGGGCGAGGGTCCAGGCGGTCCAAAGCCCATCGCAGCTTATGTCTTTCGGCTACAAAGGCAGGGCACTCACACAAGATATGGGTGATTGTCTCATCACAGGCGCAGTTCACACAAGAAGGGCTGTCGGCCATCGCGATCCGGAAAGCATACTTATTCGTGAAGGCAACACCGAGCCATAGACGACACAGTAGTGTTGCTTCACGACGCGCTACATTACACGGAAGACGGAGACGCAGTCCAGGGTCCAAAGTCCTGAGGCGACGGTTGCACAACTCACCAGAGTTCCACGCCGAAAGTGTGAGCTCCAGCCTCAAAGAACGAAGCCCACACGCTGCGTCAGCTCTCGTGACGGGGATATTAACGGGGATTCCATCATTGTCGGCAGAACGGGCAGCTTCGTCAGCCTGGTGATTGCCATGAATGCCGCAGTGGCCCGGCAGCCACTGGAAAATTATGTTATGTCCTTTCAATGTGGCGTCATGGTAGAGCTTGCGGATTTCGGCAACGAGTTGTTCGTGTGACCCACGGCGTAGTGCAGTTTGCAGGCCTTGAAGGGCTGCTTTAGAGTCGGTGAAAACTGTCCAGTCATCTGCAGATTCCTGACTAATGAACTGAACTGCAGCCCGTAGGGCAGCTAGTTCTGCACCAGTTGAAGAGGTGAGACAGGTAGTCCTCACCTTCATTAAAATAGACCTGGCCGGTATCACCACAGACCCAGCAGAGCTTGTTGAACAGAAGAAAGAAAGGCTACAGAAAGCGGCCTCTTGCGTAGAGCAATACCTCGCAGACAGAGGACTCGCATGCTCGACCGAGAAATCGGAACTGCTGAGAGTCTGGAGAGGCAAGCAAAACCAGACCGCCCCAACCAACGAGGACCTAAAACTCAACGTCTACTTAGAAGGGACGCCCATACCCGAACAGACAAAATTAAGAATTTTGGGCATTTGGGTTCAATCCAACCAGCGCAGTACACACACCTTTACCCCACTGAAAGCAACAACGCTACAAGTCGCACGCATGATCACCCGCATCACCAACAGGCGACATGGCATGCGTGAAAAGGACGCACTAAAACTAGTCAGAAGCCTAGTAGTTAGTCGAATCACGTACAGCCTACCGTACCAGTGCCTCAACAAAAAAGAAATACAACAAGCGGATGCCATGCTACGCAATGCGTATAAGACAGCGCTCCGACTACCACGCAACACGTCTACAGAAAAACTCATGGCCCTGGGATTACATAACACCTTTGAGGAGCTACGAGAGGCGCAGCTTGAGTCGCAAAAACTCAGGGTGTTGCAAACAACGACTGGAAGAGCGCTTCTGCAGAGGCTCGGATACCGCGAGCAGATTCGAGAAATGTCGAGGACGGTAACGATCCCCGACGAGCTTCGCAAGACCCTCAAGGTAGCGCCAATACCAAAAACATGGATCCCAACCTCCATTGAGGCAGAAGAGAAGCGAGGGCCGAATTCATCGAGAAAACATACGCTCCTCAAGCCACGACAGTGTATGCAGACGCGTCTTGGAGAGCAGGAGATACCAAAATCGCTGTAGCGGCGGTGGTCGATTCGTCTTTACGCGAAATGAGCAGCGCGTCTCCCCGAGGCTGCGCAGCTGCTGAGTCCGAGGAAGTAGCCGTTGCTCTAGCGGTGGCGGAGGGCTATAGACCCGGGCGGTCACTAACAATACTCACGGACTCTCAAACAGCCTGCCGAAATTACATGAATGGCAGGATAGGTCGTCACGCGCTCCGTATACTCCTCGCAGCGGACGACAGAATTAAAAACCAGGAAGAACAAAACGACAAGAAACCACACAAAATTTTGTGGGTACCGGAGCACACGGGGGTGGCAGGGAACCAAGAGGCCAACAGGATAGCTCGAGGACACATTACTTTCCGAGCATCCGACGAGACCGCGGAACTCGCGCCAGCACCCAGGAAATACTCGGCCATACTACAAAACTATAGAGGCAGAAGAATGCAGTATCCCACACCCTTGATGCCGCAAGTAGCTGGCTCTAGGGCAGCCAATCCCTCCTCCTCCCCCCCCAAGAATTTTAAATCATGGCGAGACACCTTAATCAAAGGAGTTCCGCCATCTCCAATTCGGCCATGTCAACTTCAATAACACAGTGGAACTGTAGAGGCTTTAAGGACCGCACTAAGAGGGCCAATTTCCGCCTCTAGCTTGAAACTTTCGAGTCCTTACCAGCCGGGGTTGCCCTCCAAGAGCCAGGCCTGGGCGCCACAATTTCAAATTACATGACTGTCCAACAGGATCCCGCGTCTTGTTTTCTTATTCATAAAGACTACACAGCCAGCTTAGTGGATCTCGACCTCCAACTAGAGTATTCTTATGTAATGGTGACCCTCCTACCAGTCCGCCGCAGGGACCCACCGTTGCATATACTCAACGTGTACTGCTCTCCCAAACTAAAGAGAGTGACTTTTGCGGACCTGTTTAGCCGGGCGCTAAGAGTAGCGGGCCGCGATCCCCTGCTGATTGTGGGCGACTTGAACCCTCTCAGTCAGCTGTGGGGGCATCGCAAGGAGGAGTCGCGCGGGCGTAAGCTGGCGGAGCTTGCGTCCACGTTGGGCCTCACCCTCCACACGGACCCTGTCCACCCAACCCGGCTAGGAAATTCCGTGACACGGGATACGTGTCCGGACTTAACCTTCACTCGCAACATACGACACGCAGACTGGCTCAACACCGAGGAGACCCTCGGTAGCGACCACTGCATCCTTAACACTACACTAAGCAAACGCCCCCTCAGGCGTCCCAGAACACAAGCCCGTATCTCAGATTGGACGAAATTCAGGCAAAATTTTCACTCACTTGATAACATACCCATTTCCGCGCAAGGCTACACAGCATGGTCCCAATAGCTGCTGGCACACATTTCCTCGCATGAAACACACATCCAGCTCTCAGAGGCGGTCACGGACGTGGATAATCCCCTTCTACACCTCTGGGAAGCCCGTCGCAGCCTCGTCCGCCGTTGGCGACGCCAGAAACACAATAGAAAGCTTAAAGTTCGAATTGCCGAGCTTACCCAGAAAGCGGCAGAGTACGCGGCCGAACTCGCCGACTCCAACTGGGTAGATACATGTAACACGGCCGCGCGACAAATGTCCAGCCGCAACACGGGGCGTCTCCTTCGAGGCCTACTTGACCCAACCCAAACACGAACCGAAACACAAAAACATTTGCAGCGAGCCATGCACGCTTTCCCTGGCAACACAGCTCAACTGGCACAGAAACTTCGGGACCAGTATCTGTGTACAGCCCAAGACCCCCGTGGATCTGCGTACTCTTATGCAGGCAAGGACAACACGGAGCTGCATCAACCTTTCCAGCTCCATGATCTGCGGGCGGCTCTTGCCAAAATGAAACGGGCACTGCTCCAGGAAGGGATAAGGTCACCATTAAGCTTTTGACGAACCTGTCCGACTTGGCATACCAGTCCCTCCTCGACTACATCAATGCAATTTGGCGCGGGTACGCCCCCCTGCCAATTGACCGGAAAACGGCTCTGGTCACATTTATTCCTAAAGCAGGCAAACCAATTGACACAGATAACCTTCGCCCCATCTCTCTCACCTCTTGTGTGTGCAAGCTAATGGAGACTATGGTGCGGGATAGGTTATCTGCATACCTTGAACACGAACATGTTTTTGCGAGCACCATGTTCGGATCCCTCCCACACAGATCCGCACAGGATGCCTTCCTGCAACTTAATCGGGAAATCCTTGACCCCCTCAAATGCCCCCATAATGACCGGGTAGTACTCGCCTTGGATCTTAAAGGGGCATTTGACAAAGTAACACACGAGATCATACTCACTAACCTAAGCCAGACCGACTGTGGTCTCAACACATTCCGATACATAAGCCCATTTTTAATGGATCGTCTATCCTACATCTGAATACAAGATACAGAGCACGGTCCCTACCTACTCGGCACGCGGGGAACCCCCCAAGGGGCGGTACTTTCCCTGCTGCTCTTCAATCTGACTATGATGCACCTGCCGGCACAGCTGGAGGATGTTGCCGGCGTGCAGCACGCCCTGTACGCCGATGACATAACCCTGTGGGCCACGCAGGGTAGCACAGGGGACATTGAAACTAGCCTGCAAACAGCGGCGACGATAGTAGAGCGCTACGCCCGTCGCTGGGGTCTTCAATGTTCTCCTCAAAAATCGTAATTTGTGCACCTCCGCCCCTCACAGAAGTGCATAACTAAACTCTCTTTCTCTTGAGAGTGGTCCTGTACGCGAAAGTGACGAGATACGGGTACTAGGACTTTACATCCACAAACACAGGCGCCCGGACACTACATTGGCCAAACTGCTTAAGGTGGGGGACCAGGTGGGCCGCATGATCCGCCGGGTCTCCAACAAACGCGGGGGGTTACAAAGTAAGGATGCCTTGCGGCTGCCAAACGCCTTTGTAACCAGTCGAATTCTCTATTCGACTCCTTATCTCCACCTACGGAAACAAGAGGAGGATGCGCTTGAGGTCATCCTTCGCAAAATTATTAAGCGTGCCCTTGACCTCCCCATCGCAACTTCAAACAGCCGGCTTATGGCTCTAGGGGTGGTGAATACTTTAAGGTGCTCCGGGAGGAGTACAGGCGCTTGTCGCTAACCGAGTCGGGTCGCCGCCTACTTGCTCGACTCCATATCCAATACACCCATCCAATGGAAGACAGGTTTCGCATCCCAGAACTGTGGAGACGTGCCCTACACGTGCGGCCTCTTCCAGCAAACATGTCACACGAAGACCATAATGGTCGGCGCCTGGCACAAGCGAAAGCGCTAGCCCGACATGATGACAACAAACCAGGTGTACGAGGGGGTACCCAAAAGAAACCGGACTTATTTTTGTTTGAATTTATTTGTTCACATTTTAATCACAGACCTTCAAACTCCTTCAAAGTATTCCCCAGTTGCAATGATACGCTTGTCGAATCTTTCATTCCATTTTTCAAAACATTGTTTAAATTCATCTTTTGTGATGCTTGACAGTGCCTCCATCGTTTTTTTCTTCACCTCAGCAACATCAGCGAAACGCTTTCCATTCACCTATTTTTTCATTCTAGGAAACAAAGAAAGTAGCACGGGGCAAGGTCGGGAGAGTATGAGGGTTGAGGAATAGGGGTCATGCCATTTTTGGTCCAAAATTGTCGCAGAGACAGGGCTGTGTGAGCAGGGGCATTGCGATGATGGAAAAACCAGTCACCCGACCGCCACAAATCTGGCCGCTTCCACCGCACACTGTTGCCCAATCTTTTCAAAACATCCAAGTAGAAAGCCTGGCTGTCTGACCTTGCGGAACAAATTCTCAATGGAGGCCTCCTCTCACGTCGAAAAAACAAATCAGCATTGTTTTAAGGTTTGGATTCACCTGACGAGTTTTCTTGAGGCGAGGTGAATTTGAAGTTTTCCATTGGCATGATTGTTGCTTTGATTCAGGATTCGATTCAGGAACACTTGAGTTGTCCCCGTAGCATCGTCCTTTCCTTGTACGTCTTTCTTAATATTTGAAGAGTTTTCATTCAACTTTTTCCGAGCAAAAATCAGAATTTCACCGGCGCACGCTGTTCACGATAATGAGCCATTGCAAAAACGACATTCACACAAAACAGTCTTTACTCTAAAACTCTGCCTAAACTAGTCTGACCTCCCTCAACGACGGCACTCGGCTTACTGACTCTGGATGGATGGATGGATGGATGGATAGGAGCGCCCCCTTTGAAACGGGGTGGTGGAAATTGCCACCATGCTCAGCTTTTCTTTATTTATTATTTTTTTTTGTTTACTGTGTTGGCAATTCTCATTAAGATTCTCCATCAACTTTGCCTACGGTTTCCTACTATTCTAACCTTATGCCACATCTCTGCTTTTCAGCCACCAATCCTCCAATCGCTTTTTGCTGACTTCCACTGCAGATTTATTTACATGACCATTGTTATCTTTAAACCCTAGGGCCTCAGAAAGAGTGACTGTGCCTGCATCGACATCCGGATGGATACCATCACATTTGATTATGAGGTGTTCAATTGTTTCCACAGATCTACCACACACTGCACATGTGTCATCTTCTTCGTTAAATTTCTTTTTGTAGCTGCGCGTTCTAAGACACCCTGATCTAGCTTCAAAAAGTAGGGCACTGCCTCTTGAGTTATCATAGAAAAATTCTTTCCTGATCTGCCTTTTCCAGAATCGATATAGTTCTACACTATGTTTCTTTTCCATTGAATTCATCCAATTTTTAACTTCCGCGTTTTTAACCTGTCGTTTAATGCTCTTTCTTTCTCCGTCCTCATGACCGGCATACTTACTGGTTAGTTTTCTAGTTCTTTTCCGCCACTGTGAGTCAACGTTCTTTCTGTATAAATATTTAAATACCTTAGCTGTCCATCTGTTATCGTCCAATTTCCTCAGGCGTTCTTCATATAGTATTTTACTCTTAGCTTCCCGTGCCTCGAACGATGCCCAGCCCATATCCCCTTGTATTGCCTCGTTTGTGGTTTTGCCGTGGGCACCTAGTGCTAATCTTCCAACAGCTCTCTGATTTACGTCTAATCTCGACTGAACTTCTGCCCTTAAGCACAGAACCGCATTGCCGAAAGTAAGTCCCGGCACCATTATTCCTTTCCAAATACCTCTTAGTACTTCATATTTGTTGTACCCCCATAATGCCCTATGTTTCATTATCCCGGCGCCTCTTCGTCCTTTTGCCCTAAGAGCCTGTTCATGCTTTTCCGTGTATATCTGCCCTTCGTTTAGCCATATCCCGAGGTATTTGTATTCGGCCACTTTGGGTATTTCGTGGCCTTGTATTGTAAGCACCTGATCAGTTGTATCGTTAAAAATCATCACAGCTGATTTAGTTGCGCTAAAACAGAATCCTAGAGCGTCTCCTTCGTCTCCACAGCAATTAACCAAAGTTTGTAAATCTTCCTGGCTATCTGCTAACAGTACAATATCGTCCGCATACATTAAACCCGGGAGTCGCTGCTCAACTACATTTCCGCCTAATCTGTACGATAGATTATAACCCAGATTACTTTCTTCTAGCCTTCTTTCCATATTTATCACGTAAAGCATGAACAGCAGCGGTGATAGAGGGCAACCTTGCCTTAATCCTTTGTGCACCCCTACAGTTGTGGTACTTTTTTTCCCTTCCCATGTAATTTCAACTTCATTATCTCTGTAGATTTCCTGTAGAAAATCAATTACCTCATCACCAATACCTAAATCTTTCAATATGCTCCACAGGAGTTCCCTGTTCACGTTATCGTATGCACCGCTTATGTCTAGAAAGGCTATAAACAGTGGTCTATTTTCCGCCTTAGCTATTTCTATGCATTGGGTAAGCACGAACAGGCTATCATCTAACCGCCTACCCCTTCTGAACCCATTCTGAAGTTCTCCGAGTATCCTATTCCCTTCTACCCATGACTGCATTTTTAATTTCACCGCCTGCATTGCCAGCCTGTACATAACAGATGTTATCGTAATCGGACGGAAGGATTTTATGTTCATCTTATCTCCTTTCCCTTTATAAATCAAATTCATTTTACTCTGTCTCCAGCTGTGCGGAATTTGCTGATTTGTTATGACTGCCTCCAATGCTTTTATCAGCGCGTCCTTGCTTCTTGGGCCAAGTTCATTAATCAGCTTAATTGGAATTTCGTCTATCCCTGCGGATGTGGTTTTAGGAATATTCGCTTCCGCCTTTTCCCAGTTAAGACTAGTCAGTTCTAAGCTGTTCTCTTTTGTGCTGTCCTGTGTTGCCGCCTCACTTGGGGAGATTACCCCATTGGCGTCGCTAAAAGACGCAGCTATAAATGACGTAATGTAGTCCACAGCATCGTCTCCCTCCAAACATTTTCCCTCAGCATCTATAATCTGTTCCTGCTTTCTTTGATTTGTTTTTCCCAACCAGCTTATATGGTTCCAGAATTTTCTTGGCCCCCCTTTATTTGCCTCGCGAACTTCAGCCAGCCATTTATCAGAGGACTGCTTTATTTTAGCCTGGACTAGGACCTGAACTTGCTGTTTCTTTTGTCGATAAGATTCCCATTTTTTTTCTATTTCCTCTACAGATAACTGCGCCCTCTTTGCTTTTCTGTGTTCCCTTGAAGCCACCCGTCGTTGTTCGATGGCCTCCTTAATTTCCATATTCCACCAGCTTCGTGGCTTCCTCTTTCCTCTCCAGCGGTTAACTCCTTTCACTTGTTTCATTTTTGTAGCGATGAGCAGTTCCAACTGATTATAATCCCAATTTTCCATGTGGCGTTTCTCAATTATTTCTTCTATATCGGCTGATATTAGCGCTATTTGTTCATCATTTAATCACTGGAATGTTCGTTCTATGCGCTCCTAGTGGCAAAACGCGGTACCACAGAAGCTTTGCCGACCAAAAAATTTAGTCCGCTTTCTTTTGGGTACCCCCTCGTATACTACGTGGACGCCTCCGGTCCTCACCACGGGGGATGGTACACGGTCGCGGTGGTTCGCAACAGCAACACAGTTAACGGCCTCAACTTCTGAGCCAGCAGTGTAACACAAGCAGAAGAGGTCACGATTGCTCTCGCGGCCTCACATTCCAATTCAAAAAACATAATCACCGACTCGCGAGGGGCCTGTCGGAATGTCGAACAAGGCTGCACTCTCTTCCTAGCCTATCGAATCTACCAAAATTGCATACGGGATACGGACCCAGCACACCGTTACCTTATATGGGCGCCTGCTCATCAGGGGTTGGCAGGAAACGAGGTAGCATACGCAGCCGCCCGCGCGCTCACTCACCGGGATGTTTTCTCTTCCCCATCCGATCAGGAACCCGATTTTAATCCGGTGTATACATTCAAAGATATTACAACATATTATCAAAATTGTCATCGCCTTTACCCTAGTCCATGTAAAGGCCTGAAGAAGGCGGATGAGCGGCTCTTTCTCCGCCTTCTCACCAATACATTGCTGTGCTCGGCAGCGCTAAAACGTTTTGACCCCTCCTTTAGCAGCAACTACCCACACTATAGTGCAGTGTCTTCTGACACCTATCACATGGCGGGGGCGTGCCCCTCCAACCCCGCTATTCCCCCCATCCCCAACCCAACCCGGGAGTACTGGGACGAGACCCTGCTCGGCTGCCACGACTTACAGGCCCAACGAGCCTTAGTCGTGCGCGCCCGGGCGGCGGCCACCGCCACTGGGGTCCCATACTAGGGACCTTCACCTAGTGTTTGTAAGGATCGGTCCCTTACGGACTGATTCAAACATGCCTCCTGTTCATTCTTAATAAATGCTTTCACCACCACCGCCCACCGTACAAATCTCTCAGGAGAGAGGAAGCTGTCACTTGGAGACAATTACAAACAGGTTCTTTCCCAAACTTACTTATACTAAACAAAATGCACCCTACGATATACGCCGACAAATGTCCCTGGCGCGACGGCAAACCTATTCTATCACATGGGCCTGCCAAAACATAGACGTGGTCCCCAAAATACAAAACCCGAGTGCGGAGCAGTGGGAGGCTCTGCTGTTCAGCGACCGCTTTGAAGACCAACAAGGTCTGGTACAGCGAGCTCAACGGGCGGCAGTGGCCAGCGGAGCCCTGGACTGAGGGCAACCGACCATTGATTAGAGGCGGACGGCTTCGACAGTGAAGGCTCCTGGGGGTAGAACCAAGTTGTCTCTGAAGATGCCTCCAAACCGCAGGAAAAACCATTAGTGAAAATAAAGTTTTCCCTTCCTTCCTTCTAAACAACTGTCTCACATATCTCGGCGGACACTCGTCATTCGTTTGTAGAGGAAGATAGGAAGTGGTAGTGAAAGAAGGAAAAGATGGGCCTTAATGAAGAAAATGCGAATTGTGTTTGTGGAAAGGAAATTACACATTATTGTCTGACATAT
Source organism: Amblyomma mixtum (assembly GCF_055824585.1). NCBI lineage: Eukaryota > Metazoa > Arthropoda > Arachnida > Ixodida > Ixodidae > Amblyomma > Amblyomma mixtum. The sequence goes on along the minus strand of NC_143018.1, from coordinate 138,270,241 downwards.
CTCGGTGGACAACCCATCAAAAGCGTGACACCTCTGCTGACAACCATCTGTCGACAATGGTGAGGCATTAAAGGCTTTCGCCTTAATAACAGAGGTTAAAAACAGCCGTTATTGTGTCATTCCTGAAGCCTGGAAAGCCACCATCTTCTGCTGGTAGCTATATACCCATAGCATTCACAAGTTGCCTCGGCAAATCTTTCGAAACTGTATTGAATATAAGTCCAGTGTCTATCCTCGATTCCCGTGAACTTCTTGACATACAGCAATGTGAATTTAAAGAAGAATGCTCAAAAACTGACCATCTCGTCCGCCTTCAAAACACTCCACCGGATGCATTCATACACAAGCAGCACTGTCTGACAGTATTTTCTGACATGAAAAAGGCTCACGAGGTCATCTCGAGGATTACGATTCTCCGAGGCATAGTAGTCCTAGATATCCGTGGAGGATGCAGAACTGCTTGAAAGATTTCCTGTCTGAACATTCATTTCATATCAGCCTTCATTTCATTTTATATGACCGAAGCGTGGCCTTGTGGTAGAGCATCCGCCTCGCATTCGGGAGGTGCTGGGTTCGATCCCCAGTGCCGCCGGCTACCCACCGGTTTCTTTAATGGGTACAAGATTTCCCCTGGCCTGGTGCTCGGCTCTTCTAGGGTGAAATGCTTGGGAAAAGGGTCCTAGACCAAACAGTTGCCTTGACGGATGAGTGATAAGTTCCCCCGCCAAGCAACAGTAAGTCCGCCCCGTGCGCCATAAGCCCAATTTGTGGCCTTTTTTTTTTGCCCACATTTGACGGGAATTTTGCGGCGCAGGCTATCCTTCCCACGCAGTGCACCCCTGAAGAGCCGAGCGCTAGGCCGGGGGACCGCCTGTTCCCATTGGATCGACCGGCTGGGTGGACTGGCGGCCGGGGGAATCGAACCCCCGACCTCCCGTAGCCGAGGCGAGCACTCAAGCACGAGGCACGAGCACTCAAGCATATGTGATTGAATTCAAAACTTCCCAAATATTTCCTTCAGAAGAATGGGGTAGTGCAGGGGTGTATTCCGAGTACCACGCTATATATTGTAAAATTTCGACCACCTGGGGCTCTTTAACGTGCACTGGTAATGTACAGTACACGGCCCTCTAGAAATATGCCTCCATCGAAATTCGACCACCGCGGTCGGGACCGAACCCGCGTCTTTCGGGTCAGCGGTCGAATGCTTAACTACTGAGCCACCACGGCGGGAGGCATCAGGGAACAACGAGGTAAATAAGAAACTACATTTGGTAAAGCCGGTTTGAACTGAATGGAATTGATGCATGCAACAGGAACGTTAACGGGAACGTTTCAAGGAAGTGATTCTCTGCCGTCCCCGAACAGGCCACGCACACTTGGCGCAATACTTCCCGCTAACACAACAAGACAGACCTGTGGGCGAAGAATTCTGGAGATGAACTTAGTGTTAACCACATTTTATTCTCCTGTGCAAACAGAAAAACTTAGAAAAAAGTGGTTTATTAAATTTTAAAACAAATGCATTCTATTTTATTCAATAGTGTTTTTAGATGACAGGGCAATTGTTGACATGTCTTGCGTTTTAATATTTTGAAGAAAAGCAGTATTTCTCGAGAACAACTTCTGAACAACTGTTTTGCTAACTTTCGGTAGACCTCGGCCACAGTCACAGTACTGAGAAGGATGCTTAGGTCTTTATTTGGTTCCTTGGGAGCCTCGAGATACTTTCCAAGCCAAGGAGAGCCGCTGCGATTGGCCCACCCCTTTTAGAAAGAGCTACTTTTAAAATTTCTTTTCTTAGTCATCAGTAGGTAGTACTAACCTTTTAGACCTTCCACAGGAAAGAAAGTTTTTCACATTTCTATCGAATTCAAAAAAAGAAATTCCTGTATACCTTCTGTTGCCGCATGATCGTCTTAGTTGCCTATGAGCCATAAAACATAACACTCTTTAAATGGGATGTGAACCATGCATTTTTCGTCGATGAGGTGATGCTGATTTTGGGATAAATTTATCTTTTAGTTAAATAAACTTCTCCAGAACTACCCACAAAACTGCTGTACTGTCGAGGTAGAATGTTGTGCTTTGTTTTGTGCAGAAAATGATGAAAGCTTGCGCAAGAAGAGATCTAATTTTCTTGCGTATAATAGCACAGACCCTGATTTTGTAATTCAGGCCCTTTGATTTCTAAGGCATACTTGTAGTGCACAGAAATGTGGTCGTTAATGCACTCTAACACGGTTACATGAATATTTTCTGGTTCGGTTGTCAGTACGAGACATAAAACGCCATTTCCGCACGTGGGAGACGCTACGATTTGAGTTAAACAAACAATGCGGCTGTTAATGTCATCAGCTGGAAAAACACAATACTTCGCTCCCAAACCTCACCAAGCTTCAAGTAGGGTGTAGTCGCTGCGCTATGCCAGGAGTAAAGTAAAAACTCTAGTTACTACCCAGTGCACACATTCTAGTTAAGAGATGACCGGACAACCTTCCTGTCGACAACTGGGGTCTACGCAATAAGCAAAAGACATGCGAATGTTCAAGAAAGACTACGAGTAACAAATACACTAACATTACTACAATTTTCTTCAATGCCTGCACATTTTAGTTATGGGAGAGGTTGTTAGCTCACCTACCGAAATAATTTTGAAAAATATCACTTGCCGCTCCCAGTTGAGCCAGAATGCCGATCATGTACATCAAGACCAGTGGTAGATACATAATAGAGCGCTTGCTGAAAGGGAAACAAATATTCCGCTCTTCTGGTTTTTACCAGATATCTTTTCTGAGCTCTTTGGCAAAGAAAAGAAAAACTGCGCGTGCATCAATATTAGATGAAGAAGAAAGGACGCTTGCCAGACGCGTGCTACTGCACGAGGCGAAAAGAAGCTTGTCCACAGCACCACGTCGTTCGAATTGAAGTCTTCAAGAAGATGCATGTCATTGGCAAACTCTTGCATCCAGACTCCCCAGCGTCATTCCTGTGGACGCTGGTGAGCGCCTGGTCAGGATCTTTCTGCATGGGAACGAGTCTGGGCTACACGTCTCCAGCGGCTGACAGCATCGCTGCCACCACGGGGGAGGCGGCCGACGCTTTCCGCTCTGTGGCAGACTCCTTCTGGTGAGCACCGCCATTTGCCTCCGCGATCGCTCCGCCTATGTTGCCTGCCCGCTCTGCATTTCGTTCACAGTGAAGGTGAGACGAAGCTGTCGGCTGTTTTGGAATAGTAGCGTAATTAAACGTCCTTGCGTGTCGTAGCCATGGTTGATCGGCAGGCGCTTGTGCATTAAGGCGGGTATCCACTATTTCTGCACTGAAGCACCTGTGAGGTAGTGCTGATATGCGAGGAATAGCGGATGCGAAGTGCATATGATGAATTGGCGCAGCGGGCAGAATAACGCAAGGACAAATCTGACTCACGAGAACCATGCGAGACGTGTTTGGCTTGGTGGCATGCGCCTTTGGCTATAATGCACCTTAAGCCCACCTACTTATGGAAAAATGTGACTCAGTATAGCTGGCTAGTGTTAAGAAGAGGGCAGAGCAATAATTTGCGCGGGTCAGGATATAAATTGTAGAGCAAAAATCATCGCACTTAATTGGCTGAACTGACAGGGGTGAGCCAGTCGAGGGCCGTTTCTGAATATGAAGGACTGTTACTGTTGGTCCAGGGCTGGCTGACGGCGGAATAGGCATGTAGTATTTTTCCTAACTTTTCCGAGCCTGTAAACAGTGCACTTTTTTGGAAGAACTATGTTCTCGGCTACAGTGAGCAGAATGAAACATGTCCTTGCTACCCGATATAACATACCTTCTAACCACTCGCTGTCTTTCACTTTCGAGGCCCAACACTTCCGAAAGTAGTATATACCGTGGAAAAAATTATTTATTTATTTATTTATGCATACAAGTACCTCCAGCACCTCAAGGGCATTACTGCGAGCGGGGCGGGGGCAGGGGGGGGGGGGGGGGCAATTGGAGGAAAATGAAGATGTGACAAAAACTTAAAACAACTAAGCACAGCTGGTAAAGGCAAGAAAGTAACAAAAAATTACGTACCTAAAATTACGTCTAACAAGGTTTAGCATAGGAGATGACTTTAAGGTTAAATATTCAATATGCCTGTTGCATGCTAATTTTTCTGAAAACTACAGTCCGAGATATTTGTAAATTTGGACCATATCAAGTAGTAGTCCGTCCAATTTATAGACTAGGCTCACAGGAAAGCGTTTACGGGTGAATGACACAAGTTGACATTTAGCACTGTTCAAATGCATGCCGCACTTAGTGCATCAACATGAATTTCGTTCAGATCATTCTGGCAACTGCTGACATCACAATAATTTTCTAAATCTGTATATGGCACAAGGCTTCTGAGCGGAGAAAATGCAGTTTAACTGTCAATTTTCTTTTTCCATGCTACTGCTACCTAATGCTCGGAGCTTACGTTGAGCGTAGAGTAGTCATAACAGTAATCACGAAGCAAATTAGGCGCATCATTGCCGTTAACCATGTCCAAAGAACGAAAACGTTATTAATGCGAAAGCATTACTAGCCTTATTAGAAGAAAAGTCGGAGACATGAGAGTTTGTTTGTGCGTTTGTGTGTTTGTGTGTGTGTGAATTCGCAGATGGTACAGAAAATTCCAGGGATTGCAAGAAAAAAATACCGTCACCGTCTGCAAGAATTCTAAGTAGCGAGCGTTAGCTCTTCGGTAGCGCTATATATCATCCATGTGATGTATTGCCACGTCATTAGGCTACTTTCTCATTTCGTCCTCTGACGTCATACTCACATAGTTCCACCTCTATCCACCATATTAGACCGTGGCTGCATCATTGGCACGCGGCAGGTGGTTGCTTCTACAATGCTATTGTAGAGGGCGCTACAAGTCTCAATGCAAGATGTGCTGCTTTCTAGTTGCTGCCATAGATGGGGCTGTGATCTCAGGGCGTTAGCAGACCCCATAAAATCTCGAAGCCTTCTGAGTAGTTGCTGCCATAGATCACGCTGTTATCTTGGTGGTAGCAGACCCCACGAAATCTTCAAAGGTGATAAATAAGAGCTAACACCCCTAAAATAGACTGACGTCATTAAACGGCGTAGGACGCACGCAGAAAGTCGAACACCGCCATTTGAGACAATAGCATTCGCGTACTTTCCTCTATATATACCCCGAAGGTTGACCTCAACATGGCACTGGTTTTGTGAGCAAGCGTTCGTAGTAAAATGTACCGGTTGCCGTCATACGATTTCGCGTTGCATATAGCTTACCTGCAGCTCAAGTTGCAAGTTAGTTTCGAATCCAAGTTGCAAGTTAGTTTGCGACAGGGATTCGAACCGACGGCATATGCACCTTCTATTGTATGCCTTCCGAGAATCCTTACCTCTTCCGTTAAGGAGAGACGCGGGTCTTCAAAATGGTAAGAGAAATAAGAAAAGTTCAATTTTTGAAAATGAAATATTAAGATTCATTATACTCTACAGTGTCGGCTCAAAAAGTCTAAAGGTCTCATTCAAACTCCAGCTATAAAAAATTGATGTACATGATGCCTCCGAAACGCTGAAATGGAGAGTTCGGAACAAAATGAGGATGTACTTCACGCCCTTCGATGCCTGCAACCGCGTGCCCGATGGTCGCCATCTTAGCCTCATCGAAAGCTGGCGGCCTTTCCTACACACTGGTATTACTCACTGCTGTGCAATGCCCTTGGAACGCCTGCATTTCCTCGTTTTCTGAGGCCTCTACAACAATCTCCGAATGGGTGGTGGGCTTGGCGGGTCTCAGCTGTTTTGTCAACATGACTAGCCTTACTAGCCTTACAAGACTAGCCTTAGTAGTTGCTAGTATCATGATTTGTAAGCGTATGACATGTTCATGATTTTTCACGGCGCTCTGGTTAGTGTGATGAGACGATAAATCAAAAGGGAATGTTTATTACCTGATTTTTAGACGGGAACGACCTTTTTCACCTCCCACTCGTGAGGCAAAAGACCTGCAGACCATGACTCATAACTCTTTTTTATGCTGTATATAGTCTGCGGAGGTTATGAGCCTTTTTTATGGATTATAATTCATTTTGACAGTTTCGCGCTCCTCCTCTCTCTATTTTCGTCCCTTTTCTTCGAACCTTTGCAATCATCAGCCATAAATCAATACTTTGGTATGTAAACGGTATACAGCGATGGAGTGTAATCACGACGCAAAAAAATTGAATTAAAATCTACATGACAAGTCAAAAGTTTTATTTCTGCCCTGTCCCTCGCTCATACACCACACTTCTGGGTGTGCAACTGGACACTGGCGCAAAGTAAACAAACACTTCGGGACGAACCTGTGAGCTCTTATGGGAAGATAACCACTTAGAGCAGTATTTCATCCACGCGGGCTGTTTGTAGCTTACAGCGTATGCTGAGCGAGCTTATTGAACAGGAGAGGCTTCAATGATATCTCTTCTGTACTTGCATCTCCGCCTAAGTTCGTGCACAGGATGACCTTGGGCCTTTTTAAAATTTTCGCACTAATAAGCTCCGCAAGCGTCTTTCTTTTACACCGCAGCTCTTTGGCGTCCATTTCGCGGCGTCGCCGTCGCCGCTGTCCGTTGTAACCAGCAGTGGACGCCTTACTCGCAATTTAATCAACGAAAGCAATAGAGCGGGAGTCTGAAATGCAGAGGGGAGGCGCAAAACTGCCCTCTTGGAACAGTGAACACCTCAGTCGTGCTTTAAGCCTTGGGGCGGTGGTGACAGATGTGCGCTGCACGCGTTGGCATGACAACGTGGTGCCCTTTTAAGGAAAGGAAGAGCGCATAACTCGCTCCCTGGGTCAGTGGACGCCTGAATCGCGCTTATAGGTACGTGGGGTGATGAGAGAGAGATGTGGGCTGCAGGCATTGACAACGTTGTGCTAGAAACGCGGTGATGATGCCATAGGCCGTCAGCGTTCATTGTGTTCATAGGCGTTGGCGCTGACAACGTTTTACACTCCGATCATTTTATGGAAAGGAAGTGCGCATAACTGGCATCCTGGCTCAGCGGACGCCTGAATTGCTCTTATAAGTACGCGGAGTGGTGAGAGAGATGTGGGCTGCATGCATTAGCGCTGACAACGGTGAGCGAACTCTCGCGATCAGCCATTACTGCCACCTGCCAGTGTGGCAGGGTGGGTGGGGACTTTAATTTACATATAAAGATAAACAGGATTTTCTCACCACTTATGCGGGAGAACATCCCGTTCCTCTCGCTCGTAACGCCTCCCACGGCTGTCACAACCTCGCAAAATATTTGCACAGACCTTGCCTTTGAGAACCAGGTATGGGTGCAACAAGTCGAGCATATATCCATCTATCTCTTCGGCAACATAGCTTCCTTCATGACAATCAAGAACTGTTAGTGGAGTGTTTCTCAACGAAGGAAAATGTGTGAAAAACAACAAGTTGTCTGTAATTGTACATACATGTCTTTCTCAAATTCTTTGCTTCAGTCTATCGAAAAGCTGAAACAGCTGATGAGCTGCGCTCAAATTTCGCATTAGGAAGTAGCGTAATCGTCGGCAATTTTTTTTCAAAGTGACGTAGTTCTTGAACTGGCACAACATTCATCCCAGACAACCTGTGTGCTGCCTTCTGCGCGAGGTTGCCACGTTATTGTCACCTTGAGGCAATACACCCGGTGTAGTGCAGTGTCCCCTTCCAGTGAAATGCCCAATTTAAGCCCAGCAATAAGTTCTCTTCAGGCTCAGGGGCCTGCTGCCAGTCGGCGCCATGTTGGGCTCCGGGGTGTCCGCCATCACGTGCCAGGTCATGGGCCGTCGTTTCACCCTCATCCTGGGCGCCATGGTGCACGTGATCGGCTACGCGGCGATCTTCGCAGCCAGCTCTGTGGCGGTCCTCTACTTCGGACGCCTCCTGACGGGCCTGTCCGCCGGCATCATTTCGCTCTGCGTGCCCGCGTACATCGCCGAGATCGTCGTGGCCGGGCGTCGGGGAAGCGCGGTACGGTGCCCGTTGCGAGCGCGCTGCTTTCTGGGTTTCTCTGCTGTCGACATAAGACACTGCAGCTGCGTTACTTTCGAAATGACCCACTCTTGTTCCCATGTGCGTTAGTGACCACTGCTCGACTGATAAAGTGCGTTCTTGCTCCATCTATCATTATCATGTCCGGATTCGTTCAGAGAGCGCAGCTACAAAAGTATGTGCCTTTGTGCCTTTGTTGTAACCAAACACACTGAAGGTACCTAAAGAGTATTGAGATAACTTCTAGGGCATTGGCACGCCGCTCGACTTAAAGGTAATGATTGTTACTGCTTGTTCCGCCGTGGCCGACGTGGCGCTAAGCAATCGGAGATATCATGTGATACCGTGAAAGTACCTGGTTTCTACGTGGGGCCTGCTGAGTTGCGTGTATCGTCTCAGTGGCTTTAATTTTGGAAAAAGAAACCATTTGTTGTTTTAATCACTTCTTGCTCATTAATCTCATTAAAGGGAATTGATCGCTCATTAAAGGGCACTATGCCTTACCTATCCCTCGAGATTCTGTACGTTTATTTCTTGCCTCCGGCATTGTATCACGGCGCGCTCCTTTCCGTGAAACTTCTAGAACCCAACGAAGAGCTCAAAAGGTTCCTGAGCTTCTGTCAGCTTTCGTGGGCATAAAGTTCTGTGCTGGCCGTGTGAGTGATAGGAGTGTACAAAGAAAATATATGCTCACTTCCTGCTGAAGCTGCGAATTAGAAAACTGTGTTTTTCAAGCGCAATCAGCTGTCAGTAGTTTTCTTTTTCTCCGGCTAAGTTCGTTTCCGCGTGGGTGTGGCGCCAAGTATAATGAGTCACATAGAAGCCTGATGGCGCTCGGAAACTCGCAGTCTACTGCAATGGCTTCGCGATGTATAGCGCTCGCAAAAAGCAAATCATTTTCAGCACTTAGGCGTGCAAACTTCTCGAACGTACTTGCTTTCGACACGTGCACAGTGCGCATCACCCTTCTACAAAGCACTCGAAGAACAAACTTTTTAGCAAACAAATCAGAAACACGCCCCAGCAGATAGGCTCTAGTGCAAGACTTGAGTGAAAATAGAGCCAAATAGTCATTTAAGACAGGCATGGGCGAGACCTTAACCTGAAAAACATGGATTGCTGCCTAATAGCCGAATGTTCACTGCTCGGGCACTCTACATGAGGGTATTGCACACTAAATGTTCACAGTGAAATTTTGAAGAAAGCAGTAAGCAAAACGCAAGCGGAACTACATGCTTTTCCCACTGTCCGCTCCTGTTGGAGTGCGAGCGGCCGTGGCACAGTTCACGCGAAATTGAGCTAAACAAAAATTTAATTTTGATTTTAAACCATTGCCAGATAGCGAATCGTGGTTTTCCGGTCTTGAAAAAGTCAGAAAAGCCGCCTTCTCGAAATGGAGTGGCAAGTGGCACGTCTCAATTTACAGGCTTCCAGTTCATCGTGTTTCTGCAGTAAGCCAAGATACCGAATGATAAATCGTGATTTTCTCTATTAATTGCATATTGTTTAGTAGCATGCTGGGAGAGAAAAATGCACAAGGGAATGTTCTGTCGATGGCTCGTATGCTTAAATCAGCCTAGCTCAGTTTACTCAGTGATCGTTGAACATCATAAAATTCTAGGCGTAACCTTTTCCTCGGACCATACTTGGGACCTACACATGACTCAGGTATGTAAAAATGTAAAAAACTTTCATCTGTCACTGGAGCACTGTCTCGATGCAGATCGTTTCTTCCGATCCAAACCAAACCGCAAATTTACTATGCGTTGTTCGCTTCATATCTGAACTATTGTAGCGTAGTTTGGCTCACAACAACTAAACAAAATATCTATAGAATAAATGCTCTGCAAAAGAAAATCGTTCGCATAATCGAAAACATTCTATATTCCGCGTCCACTTATGCTTTATTTCAAAAATACGGGCAAATAAAGACTGAACACCAACTCACATATCGCATTCTAGCATCTTTTCATTGCATGTCTACAGCACTAAAATGCTTTTAATAAATACCGCTTGCCTTACAGCTGGTGTAAATGAAGCGCGTACACGTAGCACAGACCCATGGTTCGTGCCTCATTTTCGAACTAACTACAAGTTACAAACACTGCACTACTCTCTTCCTACCATTCTTAACAAGCATCAGGACACAGAACTTCTCACAATGAAACAGTTGCAGCAGTATTTTGTAAATATGTAACGTTTCTTTTTTCTTTTTTTCTTACTGTTCATATCATTTCCTGTGTTTGTTTTTTGATGTGATGTTAATCAGAGTACGACATCGTTCAATCTATTATGTGTTGTCAGAATAGGTTCTTCAATGTTAAAAATCTATTTCTCATTATAAATAGTGGTTCAAATCATCTGCTTTTCAGTTATATCTTGCATTGTATTATATCTACTTTTGTTTTTGTCGCGTTCTAATCTATTCATTGCGTTTCCAATGTTTTTGTCGTTTTGTAAAAGCCAAGTGAAGGTTTCAGTGGCCACGTCAAGCTGCCCAGAGCAGCTTTTAGACCTGAAAGCCTTCCAGTGTAAACTAGAAAATAAACCTTGAATTGAATTCAATTGAATCTCCTTAAAACACGTGAACCACGCTATTTCTCGATCCTTTGCGATAATTTTCCAAATAACTAGTTAAAGCTTTGCCTTTGCAAAGAGTGTTGCAGAATTGAAAGGAATACGTAATTCTATTTGAACCACACAATTTGATGTGTTTGCTACCGATCATGGCTCATATCATGGTCTCTGCCGAATGAATCCGACATTTCATGCGAATACACACAATTGGCGCAGCGCTGCTTCACTCCACAATGTTAGTTTCCAGCAAATAGCTTAACGACAGCTTCTGAAAATATGTGGAAAGGCAGGCCCGTAATTCCCGAACAAGTCATTCAATCACGTCTCCTGGAATGGAAAGCCGAGGATTTTCTTCCTTGAAACTACATCCTCCAAACTGCCAGTAGTATATTACAAACGGTATGTGATAGACGAAACGGTACAGTCAAATTTCCACCACTTAATGTGGTATCACGATTTTCGGAGTTATTGTCGCGAAGGCATCCAGGAAATCGTCGGGGTGATTGGGTTAAATGCACAAAGAAGGCTTTGCATTTTTTAGTATTTCGAAGGCATTCGCGAAGAGGAAATCAGAAATGGGTTTGGATGCGGGCTTGCAGCATGCAAGTTCGATGCCAGCCAAATGGCAGAAGGCACTGTTGTTTCGTCCGTTCGCTAACCTCACAGTGAAGTCCTATTCACACGCTGATTACGTTACGTGACTGCGTGCATATAACTAGCATGGGGCTGATGAAGATAAGCCACGGCATTTTCGTTCTATCCCAATCCCAATTCAGTGTGTTTGGGACATGTTGTCATAGCGACATTCTTGCTCAGGGCGGCGCTCTGCAACTGAGCATCACTGCGGGCATCCTGTACTCTTTCTTCCTGGGCCGCTTCCTGGACTGGCACCTGCTGGCCGTGGCCAGTCTGGCGGGGCCTGTCCTTGTCCTGATCGCCAGTCATTTCGCCGTGGAGTCTCCCCGATGGCTGATGCCCAAGGGCCGAAAACTGGAGGCCATCCATGCGCTGCGCAAGCTTCGCGGACCCAGGTTCAAGGTCGGCAGATTTTCGGCTATTCTCGCCCTGAGAACGATACCTGGGTTTTTAGGCGCTGTGCCAGCAAGTGGATACCATGAGCTGCGATAATATAATGGAACTACTATTTGAAGAATAATTATTTTTCTATAGCTCATCCGTGACGTACCCCGTGCTATTACACCGGTTGCTGTTAATGAAAATATTCTTTGGCGAAGCATCTCTATCACCGTTGTAATTTAGTATTGCAACCGAGAATCCCACCTGTAGCTTGCAACAACCTTATCTCAACACGTGGCCAGCGGCAGGGGGCCATACAACGCTGGTTGCGATCACGAGCCCAACCCACGCCCACAGCCCATGCCTCGTGCGTCCAGTCAACTAACCCTCTCACCAAAGAAATGAAACAAAGCTGACCCGAAAAAGTGTCTTCTTACCCGAAAAAGCTATAGAAAGTCTGTGCCGCCGAAAGGCGAGGGGAGGGGGGGGATGCAACCTGTAAGGAATCTCGCATGGGCATCATCTTTTGAGTGCTCAACGATTTTCGCGTGCTAGCTATTGCGCTGATTTCCTGCACTGCGAATTGCGTGTCACCTTCCACTTTTTTTCCAACCTCATGTGATTACTTTCCGGCCAATAAGAGTTTATCTCTGGCTAATTACCGTTAATTCCGTACCGTAATAGCATCAAGAGTCAAGTTCTGGCCAGTCGCATGACATTTCATCAGGGATGAAAATAGATTCTGCCTAAGAACACTGCAGGGTGCAAGGTAGGGGTGTCGCACTTCTCGTTCTGAACCATTTGCGCCACGCTCAACGAGTTCAATACGCCGATGTTACAGAGGACTGTCAGTGGCCACACAAGGTGTATTCAGGCTTGCTTTGAAAGAACACACTTTAGTCGTACTTTCGTCCCAGTGGTGGCAGCATGCAACGATCCAAATTCTCTTGGCTTCTCGAGTGCGTTAATATATAGCGAGGTAAGCAAGTATCGCTGGCTGGCGTTTGCAAAGCTTCCGCGTGGGAACGAAGCCGAAGGAAATCAAGTCACGCTTTCGAAAGCACAACTCAAATATGTCGACAATAAAGACGCTTGCAGGGCGAGCAACTGGCAAAACTACAAGGGCAATTTTTGTGCGCTAAGCCTGACAGGTGCGAAAGAAAAACGGAATTTACTGCCTCCTCGCGCAGAAAATAAGTTAGCTCTAGTTTAGCGAGTCTCTATCACTTGAGGTTAACTTAAAAAGCCTACCCTTCGAGGTTATTCGTCCCGTTGAATGTTATTAACCACATGCGGCAGCCAATAACGGTACAGATTCCTTGTAGTATTTGAAGAAGAAAGTGAGAAGAATGAGTTCGCTTTTTACGAGCCGTGTTTTCTAGCCCAAAGCACGCCTGATGGTCTCTTTTTCCTAACCAGTGAAAGTAAGGTATGCAATGATTATACAATTTTTTTCCGTCCGGTTCTATTGTACATCCACTATCCACCTGTCTATGTAATTGCACCCACGAGAAAAAATAAAGGCGTGGAACGATGATGAAAAGGCAGAAAGAATGAGGACGAAATTGAATTCGAACAGGAGTGTTAATGGAGGTCAGCGTATTAACAACGACAAAAATATCTTTATTTGACAAGGAACTGACAATTTAGTGGGAGCCTTTTACGTATAGAAAAATATTATTTTTCGGCAGTTTTTAATACGACAGTACAACTAGTGCCGTTACACTTGGCGGCATTTGTTAGGGCGCGTACTGATTGATAGTACAGAAAATCCGAGCGGTGGCAGCAAATAAAAGGTGACGTCATCAGGCGAGCGTAGAACACAGACAGCAAGCCGAACACCACCAATGAGATAGTGATGTTCATGTCGTTCGTCTGTACATACAGACCAATGCCTGATCTGAATGTGGCATCAATTTTTCCAACTAATCTCGTATCAGGACTGACGCAAGCGTTCGTCCTACACCGTTGGAGGTGGTGCCATACTATTTCTCGTTACGTGCTTTCGACACAGTGTACCACAGCAATCTGTTGCAGAAATTAGAGAAATTGAATTTCGCGGACCTTACCTCATGTTTTTCTCAAACTACCTTTCAAATCATGTTCAGTTTGTGAGAGTCAACGATAATTTCAGCGACTTCAAACCTCTTCTATATGGCGTGCCGCAAGGCTCCGTTTTAGGACCTTTCCTTTTCAATATTTATGTAAACGACTTGGCATATCTATAGACTGAATTCGGTGCTTTACCAGTACGCTGATGACACAGCGCTCCTTGTTCCCGAATGAGTCGTGCAATAGGTCTGCAGAGCTGCTACAAACGGATGTTAAAAAAGTGTGTATTTGGTTTTCAGGTAACCAGATTTACATTAATAAGCAGAAAACGGCTCCGGTTTGTTTTAGAAATCCGCACAAAAAGGTCATATTAAAGGAATCTGTTATTATGCACGGTACTTTCTGCCCTAGATGTCAATGTGTTTTACTGCTCTTGTCTGAAAGAGTCAAATATCTAGGTATTCATCTCGACGCCAACATGTCTCGGTCTGCTCATGTTGAGCACCTCATCAAACGACTCCGTATAACTTCTATGTATCTTTACAGAATGAAATTCAATACTTCTGTTAGGTTGCGTCAGCTTGTGTTTAAGGCTATAGGAGAGTCTATATTAAGGTATGGTGTCACTGTTTATGGCTCATGTGCGTTGTCTAGAAGGAGCCAAATCGATAGATTGCTACACAGAATTTCCGCAAACATCTTGTACGGCACGTCTAAGGAAACCTTAGATAGTGCTGAAAGAATGCTTGCAGCTGATGTGTACTTCATTCAAGATTTATTTACACATGTAGCAATTAGTAGAAACTACTTTTCAAATAACTTTAAGCTTCCTGTAAAGAAGCCTAAAATACTAAGAAAAGTAGAGCCGTTTAAACTTCCCAAGATATACACACACTATGAAAAAAGGTGCCGAATGTTCTACATCCCCTTCCTTTTTAACCAGCTTCCAACAAAAATACTATCATTGCAGACTATCAAAGAAGTCAAATCACAAGTAAAATCCTGTCTAGTTATGTCTAGAACCTTTAAAACGGTACACTGACATAATGGCTCGAAACACTCTGAAGGTCTTGTTGACATGTTTTATGAAGCACGGTTGCTTTTTTTTTGTTCCATCCGCTCAATCTACCTATTCCACCTACTTTTTCAGTGTGTGCAAGTGTGACTGTTGTTCCTAACAATATACGTTTTCTTTGTTTTTTTTTCTTTTTATATTGCAAACCATGTAATTTTGTCTGTACTGTGTCTGCACTTTGACTGCCGTGGCCCGCCCACAAGCGCCCTGTCTTGCGCTTCCGCGGGCACGCATTCTTCCATGTGTAAATATGACAAAATAAATATGTATGTATGTATGTATGTATGTATGTATGTATGTATGTATGTATGTATGTATGTATGTATGTATGTATGTATGTATGTATGTATGTATGTATGTATGTATGTATGTATGTATGTATGTATGTATGTATGTATGTATAGCATACGTCCTTTAGTCTGGTTGGAGTCCTGCTCGCTACAGGCAGTCGTACTGATTGTTCGGATGGTTCACACGAACCTTGTAGATTCCGCGTTCTTGAAATCAGCGTTCCGAGTTGTGTATTTAGTTCATTTCTCGGTGCCCAACCTGCATCGAGGTCGAACGCTCAGGATTAGACATTAATGCTTTAGCCTTCACAGCACTTAAGCAGCCTGAGGTGCCCTCTAAATTTGTGTTACATTTATTTATTTTTGTTTATTTATTTACAAAATAATTTACAGGCCTCAGAAGAGGCACTGTTTAAGGGGGTCAAATACAGAAATTTGTGTAAAGTAGGTTAGAAATAGAAAGCCTAGTAAAAGTGTAGCGAAACAGATAAAAACAAGTCAGTTCAGATGACATATCGCAGTTCACAAAAACTGGTAATGGTACAAGGCTACTATGCGTTAAGGAAAAAAATGGGTGAAATGCACAAAAGAGTTACACAAAAGCAAAAGAAAACATTTCAGGTATTTATGAGGGTAGCTGCGCATGAAGAGAACCAATGAGGAAAAAGTCTCAAGCAGGTGAAAACAAAGCTATATGAACCAAGATTATATAAATGACGTGCACACACATGCACCCTGTTCCCACTTCGGCACGCCTTTGGTTCACATTACCGGCGCTTTAAGATCTGGGCTCCTGTCACCAGCGTGAAAGAAAAAGTGTATTTACTCATTTATACTTTTCGTCAGATAATGTCAATCTCAATGGCATATATAAATGATGGCAGCCAGCGTTTTTATGCGAAGCATATTGCTAGAGCTACCACTCACGCCGTCGCCGTGGGACCCCCACGTGACACCGTGACGTCACACCACGTGACATCGGATGAGAGAGCCGGCCTCCACCTCGCGCCGTCGTCGTGAGACCCCTAGCCGTCACACCCGCGCATTCCAGCGCATTTCGAACGCGCATTCACACTCGGTGTTGGTGAAACGCTCGCTCCACCGGGCAAGCAGACGCGGCTTCCGTGGCAATCCAGGCGCTCACCCAACGCGCGTCTCGGGGTTAGTCGGCGTTCCGCTGTAGCCATGCCGTTGTCTTCCCCCACGACGAAGGCTTGTAGTGGTTGTATTAAAATGACCAAGTATTCAACGAAGGAAAGCCATGTATTACCAAGCCTAGCCACTAATATGCTTCGCATTCCCCAGGCTTAGCCAAACTGAGCCTCAGCAATTTTTTTTCTACTTTCCAATGGTAATGTCGTGATGTGAGCCGAACTCGTCGGAAGCACACGAAGCGTAGGAAAGGGGGGGGGGGGGGGGGGGGCTGTAGCAAGGCGAATGTTTCTACGTGTGTACTTACGGAGGCCGTGACTCCTATTGGATATGCCACTGAGAGCTTGGGGGCAATGCCTTTGCGCAGCCGGAGAACGAGGAGTGCCTGGACATCGAAGAAGTGTTCGCCTGCGATCCAACTCCTCACTTGCACGTGTTCCTTGCTCTGCTCGTGCACTGCCTGCAGCAGTTCTCCGGCATCAACATGATCATCTTCTACGCGCCCGCTCTGCTGGCCGACTCGGGCGTGGCCATAAGCACCGCCAATTCCTACCTCTTCATTGCCGGCCTGCAGGTGAACTAAATTTCTTCGCTTCACAGTGATACGTAACGCTTAGAGAGGTCACTTCTAGCCCTTATTGCATTGCTTGGAAGTAGCGCACCAGCGCCTTCATTGGGAGCATTTGGAGCAAATAATAATTGATGTTTTCGCGATACGGTACAGTATCTACCAAAAGTTACCACGCTTCCATTGCCATGGAAAAGCTGGCTGGTGGCTGAATGCCGACGCTGAGGTCTCAGTCGATATGGCCTGCGAAGTAACTTGCTTCTTGGTGGGTACAGCCGAAATAACAAGACGCAGACACAGAAAGGAACACGTAGAACGTAGACGAAGCTGACTGTCAACGTCAGCTTCGTCTACGTTCTACGTGTTCCTTTCTGTGTCTGCGTCTTGTTATTTCGGCTGTACCCACCAAGAATTATGAACCAACTAGCTCAGTTTTCTACTCTTTTAAAGTAACTTGCGGGTGGTGAAAATTCGCCATAGCTATCATGTCTAAGGCCACGTTCCCTTGTAGAAAGAGAAGAATTCAGGGTAGCCTAGTAAATTTTGACAGTGGAAGTACCTGTGCCATATATCTTTCCGCAATATCACAGGAGAGAATGGCTTGGTAGACTTTTCGCGCCTTGTCATATTAGCATCAGACTCCACATAGATCTTTGCAAGAATCTGTCCTTAGGCAAGGTATTTCGGTGTACTGGTCAGTGAACCTTCTAAAGTCAAAACCGTTGACAGACTACTATGTAGAATCTCTACAAATATATTGTATGGAAAGCTTCGCAAGAAGTCCTATAACAAAACGAAAATGAATAAAGCGGGTGTTAGTGCTCTCCATGATATGCACTTGCTGGGGGTCGTTACTCCAAACTATTTTTGAAAACAGTTTGAACACCCAGACAGGAAATGAGATTCACTTAGGTACCCCATTTGCGAAAGGTAACCGAGCAACAGGTGTTCGCTTCTCAACCGTATCACTGAGCCTTTACGCACCCCTAAAAGACCGAAAGGTGTCAGAACTTGGGTATTGGGATTCACCTTACTTTACGCACATTCAGAGCTTAAGGGCTGTTTTAAGTGCTTCGCTACGCGGTTAAGAAACAAAACACCCTCGCTCGCTTACTTTTGGCAAAGACTGTACATAACGGGTTATCTGATTCATAGAGTTTACGCTAATTATGGAAAAAGAACGAGGCAGTTTTATAATCCTTACTATTTTAACAAACTACCGCTCGATGTACTGCGCTGAGATTCGCTCATGGCGGTAAAATCTGGCCTGAAAGGTTAAGCTCTGAATCGTGGTAACAAATTTTGCTGATATCTCTCGCAAACTTAAATCTTGCTCGCGCACTTTCTGCATTCCGTTCAGTGCCTGGAAATGTTCGTTTACTTTTCCTATACTTTATTACCGACTTATTGGTTATTCAAATATTATGAATTATATGCATATTACTGTTTTGTTCTTTTGATTGAATTATTGTTGCTGTCAGTAATGGGTTGCTTTGTATTAAGCCCTCATTGTTGCGACTGCCGTGTCACACCCACAAGCGCTTGCGCTTCGGCGGGCGCATGAAATGTAATATACTTATATTTCTCGATCAAGTTCCGGTATGTATGTATGTATGTATGTATGTATGTATGTATGTATGTATGTATGTATGTATGTATGTATGTATGTATGTATGTATGTATGTATGTATGTATGTATGTATGTATGTATGTATGTGTGTATGTATGTATGTATGTATGTATGTATGTATGTATGTATTTATGTATGTATGTATGTACGTACGTACGTACGTACGTACGTAGGTATGTATGCATGTATGCATGTATGCATGTATGCATGTATGTATGTATGTATGTATGTATGTATGTATGTATGCATGTATTTCAAATACCCTTATGGTCCTGCGGGTATTATTGAGGGGAGTGGAACAAGACGTACAGATGACAACAAATGAGAATACATTCACGGGTTACAGCACTACATGTTGCTAACTGCACTCAGTATTACAGATTTCAACAATTCATAGAAACCTAGACGAAGAAGGAAAAATAATGAGAAAAGAGAACGAAAACCAACAAAATAAGCTACAAATCAGCAACACAGAGTTCATGTCGGACTGCTCACCGAAGGACACACATGTCATGAGCTAGAAAAGCAAGCACTTAACTTTTTTCTTGAAATTCTCGAGATCGTCGTTGAGTGCCACATCTGCTGGCGAGGGATTCCACTCGGATTAGGTAGTTGGAATGAAAGAATTTTGGCGAGCAGTAGTGTGACAAGGTAGAACGCCCACTTTGAGTTGATGGTCAATGCGCGATGAAACATAGGTGGCTGGAATGAGCAAAGCGTTTTTCAAAAACAGGATTATAATTGTACATTCTTAAAAAAAAATACACGTGAAATTTTTCGGCGCAGTGAAAGTAATGGTAGTGACAAAGTACTTTTCATTTGTGTGACACTTGATGCACGGCCTGATTCGTCAAGCATAAAACGAGCTTTACGGTTCTGAACAGCTTCCAAAACAGATATAAGTGACTTAGCTTGAGGGTCCCATATCGACACGGCGTATTCAAGCTTCGAATGAACAAATATGTATATATGTATGTATGTATGTATGTATGTATGTATATATGTATGTATGTATGTATGTATGCATGCATGCATGCATGCATGTATGTATGCATGCCTGCATGCATGTATGTATGTATGTATGTATGTATGTATGTATGTATGTATGTATGTATGTATGTATGTATGTATGTATGTATGTATGTATGTATGTATGTATGTATGTATGTATGTATGTATGTATGTACGTACGTACGTACGTATGCATGTATGTATATATGTATGTATGTATGTATGTATGTATGTATGTATGTATGTATGTATGTATGTATGTATGTATGTATGTATTTATGTATGTATGTATGTGTGTGTGTGTGTGTGTGTATGCTAAGAAAGAGGGTTCAGCTTAAGTTAAGAACAACGCAGCGAGCTATGCTTTAGTAAAACACGTTTTTGGGCAAGTTGGTAACATTCTTGATTCATATTGCAGCGAAGAAGCACAAACACACCAAGAAGGAACACGCAAAAAAAACGGTTTTTTTGCGTGTTCCTTCTACGTGTGTTTGTGCTTCTGCGCTGCAATATGAATCAAGCAGCGAGCTATGGAAAGGAAAATAATAGGTGTAACGTTAAGAGATCGGAAGAGGGCGGAGCGGGTGAAGGGACAAACGCGGCTTAATGACATCTTAGTTGAAATCAAGAGGAAGAAATGGGCTTGGGCAGGGCATGTAATGCGCAAGCAAGATAACCGCTGGTCCTTAAGGGTAACGGAGTGGATTTCAAGGGAAAGCAAACGTAGCAGGGGACGGCAGAAAGTTAGGTGGGCGGATGAGATTAAGAAGTTTGGGGGGGTAGTGTCGGCAACTGACAAAGGACAGTGTTAATTGGAGAGACATGGGAGAGGCCTTTGCCCTGCAGAGGGTGTAGTCAGGCTGATGATGATGATGATGTACGTATGATGATGATGATGTACGTACGTACGTACGTATGTATGTATGTATGTATGTATGTATGTATGTATGTATGTATGTATGTATGTATGTATGTATGTATGTATGTATGTATGTATGTATGTATGTATGTATGTATGTATGTATGTATGTATGTATGTATGTATGTATGTATGTATGTATGTATGTATGTATGTATGTATGTATGTGTGTGTGTGTATGTATGTATGTATGCATGTACGTACGTATGTACGTATGTATGTATGTATGTATGCATGTAGGTATGTATGTGTGTACGTACGTACGTACGTATGTATATATGCATGTATGTATGTATGTACGTACGTGTGTGTGTGTGTGTCATAAGCTGGCATTCCGTCTGCACAAAAGCGAAATGTTTGCATCCGTGTGTGTCCATGACAAATTTAGTCTGCTTGCTCTAAAAGCGATTCCACTTCGTGTTTCCAGCATATACAGGACACATATTGAGATATATCTATTCACATCTATCTATTACACCCTACCTTTGCTACGACTCGCGCGTGCAACCGCATTCTGCGACCACATAACCGCTGCTCTTCCCTATAGAAACGTCCCTGCGAGGGGCAGCTGGGGAAACGAAGTTGCGCCTCTTTCCTGTTCTGTGTTTTTTCCTTCCTGTTTCGTCCATTTTTGGCGTACGACATTCTTTCAAGACAATGTACCAACTAACCCGACAAAAAGTTCTACTACTTCAAGTGTAAGTGCCAAAGGACCGCCTTTGAGATGTTCTTATTAATGTCAAACACACCCTGATGCACGTTTGCGCGACAGACTTGTACGTCACATCACTCTAATGGCTTCATATAGCCTCTTTCACGTCACGGAGCTAGCCATGGAAAGAAAAATGATAGGTGTAAGGTTACAGATAGGCAGAGGATAGCGTGGGTGAGGGAGGAAACGCGGGTTAATGAAACCCTAGTCGAAATCAAGAGGTAGCAATGGGTTCGGGCAGGGCATGCAATGCGAAGGGAAGATAACCGCTGCTCCTTAAGGGTAACGGAGTGGATTCCAAGGGAAGGCGTGCGTAGCAGGGGGCGGCAGGGATTTCGGTGTGCGGATGAGATAAAGAACTTTACGGAGATCCGGTGGCCGCAGCCGGCAAAAGACTGGGCTAATTGGAGTGACAGGTTAGATGCATTTTCTGCAGTGGGTGCAGTCTGACTAATGATGATGATTAACACTACTTTGTCCCTCATAGCCCTAAGTCGCATTGCGACGTTAAGCCGCCATGATCTATAAGGCGATCATCAACCTGCTTGCATATTCTTGATATTAACAATCTTTGGACCGTAAAAAAGGGTCAGCCATTGGTGCTCTGTTGCAGTCTTAACTGCTGCACGCGAGCGATTGGTGAAAGAAGCATTTATTTTTTTTTTATTGTTACCTCAAATGCCCCTCGTGGGGTACTACATGAAGAATGGGTCGTCATACCATGTGGATGATTTTTTTTTCAAGGAACGCCTTGAAATGAGCAGCATTGTGTGGTGAAGTGCTTCGGCAGGCATTTGGTCCTATTCCTTGGCTGTCTGGGAAAAGAAACCGTTAATATTCGCAGTACTATGTGTGGATGATCGGTAAACGGCTTTGACGCGAATAATGCGATCAGAAACGCGGTGAGCTGGTGTGATAACTGAAATTCCAAGGGTAGGTGATGAAATTCATTAAAGAGACATAGTCTGGCAATTTTACATTTGAAACGAGGAATAGAAGACTATATTTTGATTTCAGTTTGGCGAGTTGAATAGAAGGAATAATCCGATTGAATGAATATTGTCGCCCGAGTTTGAACATATTCAAAGGTGAGAGAAAGATCTCACTTGTGAGGGTCCGAAACTGCGCATTTTTGTTCCACTTTGGGACGAACGAGCGTTAAAAAGGTCAGAAGTTTTACAGCGGAAGGGGCTAGTCGTAAGTTACGGTGCGAGCATATAATCATGCGGTTGGCATCCTTATTAAAGCTGGAAATGTTGGTTGACCTGCTGTGGGAGGGGCAAGTGGTTACACAAAGCTATTTATAAGAGGTGACTGCGGAAATTTCGGAACGGGAGATGTAGTATTTTTCCAGAAAAGGGTTGTAGCGCCGAAACAGACAACACACAGAAAGCTAGACGGGACAGGCGCAGCTTTCTGTGTGTTGTCTGTTTCGGCGCTACAACCCTTTTCTGGAAACATGCACCAACTAGCCCCCCAACAAGTATTATGTAGTATTTTGTCGCTTGATAGGACTGCCTGCGCTGAAATGTAATTAGAGAAGCTTTATGATCAACTAGACATCAGCCATTCGTTGCATTATGATTGAATGTAATTTAAGTCTGCTTGCAGTATAAAAGTATCGTGGCTACTAGCGATGGCTACTAGGTCAATGGATAACGCAGTGATCTGCAAGTAATCGAAGATTAGATGTGATACGAGTCGGCAGGTCACTAATGTAAAATACAAAAGAAAGGGCAGATACTGCCCCGACCGGGGTGGCCGGGTTTCGATACAGGCTAAACAAAGAGTGGCCTGTGTGCTGGGCGATGTTAAGATCTCCAGGTGGTCGAAATTATTCCGGGGACCTCCACTACGGCACCTTTTTCTCTCTTCTTTCTCTTCCACATTCCCGCCTTTCCTTGTGGCGTAGTTCGGTATCCAGCGAGGTAGTAAAACAATTTCTGCGCCATTTTCCTTTCCTGAAAAACGAATTTTTTGGGTACTGTACCTTATGGCACACGGGAAGCAAAGGGCGTAAAAGCACAACAATGTCGATTACCATATACAAACTGCTGGCGGTTAGAAAAAAAGCATCACATCCAATCAAGTATGAGAGGATCTGTATTTAAACAAGAGAGCTGATGAAAAAGCCGCTTGTGGCGCACTTTGAGAACCGCTTTTTCAAAGCCTATAAATTTTGTATCCAGTGGTATATTAAGGTCTAAATTAGAACTGATTTAATTGATGAATAGAGCCAGTTGTGTTACACATGACATACCCTTCCGGAAACCATGTTGATTAGGATGAAAGAAATTGACT
This sequence comes from Amblyomma mixtum, assembly GCF_055824585.1. NCBI lineage: Eukaryota > Metazoa > Arthropoda > Arachnida > Ixodida > Ixodidae > Amblyomma > Amblyomma mixtum. Next base: position 138,246,913 of record NC_143018.1, on the reverse strand, counting down.
GATGCCAAAACGTTTACGCGATATGATTAAACAAAGTGTTCCATTAGTTTTGAAGAAATGCTAGTAAGCGATATGGAACGATAACTACTGGCTGAGGACGGAGAATTTTTTTTGGTGCTGGAATCCCTTTGCCAACGTTACATTCCTGTGGCATCACTCGAGGTGATAATGACTATTGAAATATGTGTGCAACAATAATGGTTGTAATGTTTCCCCTGTTTTTTAATAGTCTAGAATAGATGCCACCAATTCCGGCTGAGAATGTCGCTTTAAGTGATTCAAGTGCTGAGATGCTGTCGGCATGCAACATTATGCTGCGCATAACGTTTCCTGCACACCCGTTGCTAGACACCGGAAGAATGGACCATTACCTTCAATATCTCTATAACAATTCCTAACATTTTTCAAAATATTTAAACTTTTTCAAAAATTGTGGCCATAGGAAAAAAAACGGCAGCGTTACAGAAAATAATTAACGAGCCCTCAGCTATGCCCTTGCACATAAGGTAAAATAATGAGTTGTTGAGCCACTCATTCGTTTAAAGTTGTTTATCTGCTTACAATGCGACGATTAAAGTTTTAACGATGATTAGCGTGGGATGCTTGCTGTCTTTCAACTTCAATCGAGGTTGGAGGTTTTCTTTTTGACATTTTCCAAATGAAACCAGCCCTCATACGCTTTGCGCATGGTGTGGCCTCGAGAGGCGTTTAATCAGTCCCTTTCTCGCACTGTCGGTCTTGCATTGTCAATGAGCTTTGTCTGCATATTAAAGTGCGACTCCCAAAGTTTCTTAACGGCAACAAGTGGTGAGCTAACAAGCTGTGCTGCTCCTTAGCCGTCAACGCATGGCTAAGCAGTCCGAAGCTTATATCATGAAAAAACAAAAAAAAACAAGTTATATGCCTGCAAAGTAACGTTGACAATGTGTAATTTTTGCTGGAGCTTCTACAAATAATAATGTTTTGAAGTGAACTAAGAGACACCATGTCACCCACCAAGACAGGCTGGTCTGGGGGGCAAAACATTCGTCTGCTGACGGCGTGGTTCCGCAGGCGGGACACGTGGCGAGGCAGCTCTGGACACGAGCAGACGAGTAGGAGGGTAACCCATGGCACAGACGAGGCTATGATACAGCCAAAATCGCAGTTACCGGCCACAAACCTGCGTCCCTTGACGCCATGTTGTTTGCAGACGGAACGACATCTATCCGTGCTGTGGCACGTGTGGTCGAAACCTTCGCATCGCAGCCTTGGTGTCACTTCCGCATGCAGGTGGTGGTGACCTTCGCGTCGGTGTCCTTCATGGATGTGGTGGGCAGGCGCCGGCTGCTGACCGTCTCCTCCATGGTGTGCATATTCGCACTGCTCACCATAGGGGCCTACTACCACGCTGCCAGCAGCGGAGCGCAGCCACTTGGAAGATACAGCGGTTTCCTGCCGGTTATCCTCCTTGGATTGTACATGACGGGTGTGTAGGGGAGCGGTGCAATCATCGGCCTAGGCGCCACGTTTTTCACAGTCCTGCTGTCTACTCTACAAATATTGCACAAGCACTGTTCACTCTTCTTGGAACCAGGATAATATGACTGGCTAGGCGGCAGGTAGAATACACATTTAACAGCGAATTTCTTGCAGGACAAATGCTTGCACTGGAAAAAAAACACGCATAACTGCTGTCGTGTCTCTAATTTGTTGTCAGTTCTTTGGCTTTCGACCACATTTCGCTTCATTATAAAGCAAAAATGCTGCAGTGCTGATAACGCGTTTTATTGCTGAACGAATGAGGAGCGAGGGTGTTTAGTCTAGTTGATTGTGCATTATAGAATCGTAAAGGCGGCCAAAAGACGAAGACACAGAAAGACGGACACTCGGTAATCACTGCTTGTCGTCTAATTATGTCTCCGCCTTTTGGTATCCTATAATGCTCAAAGGAGGAGGGCTGGTCTTCTGATTGGTGCTTAATGCTAAACAACTTTATTCTTTATGCATAATTGCCTAATCAAGGAATACTTTCTACCACCCGGAATTCAAAAGTGCGCGAGAGTCAATTCATGATGGGCTATATCAAAATTCTGGCACTATGGATTGAGAGTGCTATATTGGGCTGAGCTGCCCAATGCCTGCAGATAAATTAAACTATAAAAGGTATGTGGTGGATTCTTCTGCGTTTGCATATATTGTTTGTGATGAGCTCCTCGTGTGTGGATTTTTCTATTGCAGGGTATATTCACCCTACCTGCTGTCACGTATATGACACTGCAGCTTTAGCAAATAAATAATTAGGTATCCTATAAAGCACCGTCGCGGTCACACGTGCGAAAAAAGTGCCTCCTGAGACTTAGATCTCAGCTCACCTATTTTAAATCAATTACTGCATCACAAACAAGCCAGAAGCATATTCAGTACCCCACATAAGACTTGAGTAGGGAATCATTCCACGATCCATGCACATACTCGCTTGAATTTTAGATCCTGACCATACCGGTCGAAGTACGATGGAGGCGATATTCTAGAGGCCCGTGTGTACTGCAATGTCAGTGCACGCAAGAACCGCAGGTGGTGGAAATTTCCGGACCCCACCATTACGGCGTCCTTCATAGCCTGTGTTCCTTTGGGATGCCAAACCACCCGAAACCATAAACCATCGCTTGAATTCTGTCCGATGATGCTTACATGACTCTCATTTCTGCAGGTGAGTATTTTCTTGCTATTATTTGATGTTTAGCTTGATGTTTAGCATTTAAAAATTCCTATCGAGATCAATAACGTATCAGAATTAGGCGAGAAGCTGCATAAGTTGGACGCAACCGGCGCAGTCCATGGAGAGTTGCAGGTAAAATGGGCTGCAGTGGGCTTGCAATGGTGTCTGTGCAGGCTATTCGATTGGCCTTGGTCCCGTGGTGTGGCTGCTGGGCGTGGAACTGGTGCCATGTCGGGGTCGTGGTATTTTGCTGGGTCTGGTTACAGCCTTCAACTGGGCCTGCGCTTTGGCGGTCACGTGGGCCTTCGAAAGCCTCCGCGAACAGTACCACTTCTCCGGCTTGGGGTGGTTTTTCAGCTCGGCGACCTTCGTGGGGGCGCTGGCAGTGAATTTCTTCCTGCCAGAAACCAAGGGACTCAGCCTGGAAGAGATCCTCCTGGAAGCGTTCTACGACGTGGCTGAATACGCGGACGCACACGCTGCGTCAGTCAAGAAGGAGTGAAGGCCAGCACAGCGGCTGCTAGTTTGGGCTCTGTTGGCAACGCGCGCAAAACTTTTCTCACTCTGGACTCCTTTGCTTTTATTTTTTCTCGCGTACGGAATAAGTGCCAAGGACACGTTGCGTTTCCTCCTCTAGTAAGCGCACATAATGTAGCGATCCTTATCATGAGCAACGACGTCCAGTTTTGGTCCCGCCATGTGCCCCTGTATATTAGCTTTATTTTCAGATACATTTTCACATAGATTACTTTATCTGAACACATTTCGAAATATGGCTACATTGTTTATACAGTGCTGTGACGGACTTTATTGCGTGCCCTGGTGAAACTTGCGACCGACCTCAGTAATTTTCTATTACTGCTCGCACCTCTAAATCAATTTCTTGCACATTCGCCATCGTTTGTCTTCATGGTAACAGGTTCTGCTTTTGCGTCCCTCTTCGTGTAAACACGACACAGTGCACTAGGTTTATTTATGTACAAGTACTAACCTTGCTTGGACGTGAGCAACTGCGAGTGCTGGCCAATCTTGTGGTTCGGCCGCCCTGTGGGTATAAAAGAGGACACATACCTTACTTAAAATTGTGACAGATGAGGATGATGATACACATTTAATTCAATGAACAGCTGTGCGCCCCTGTAACATAGAAAAATGCTTGGTCCAGGGATCCTACGGCCTAATGTATTTGCTTGGCCCGGTGAATCAGCTTCCCTTGATCCTCAGGACTTGAGCTAGACAGCGCGGCCTAACACTGCTGTCGATTGGGGTCCCATATTTTCGGCGCTGCCCGCATAATATATCAAGCTCATATGGTGCGATCCTGTATGCGGTACTGCCCGCCGGCGGGTATGTGTTGTTATAATGACAGAGTTTTATTTACGGCCGTAAACGAAAAATTGAAATGAGTGGCGTCGACTTCATCATCCAAGTCTCCCGTAGCCGAACACGTGGGCATATTGTCGCTTCTTCTAATTCGTCGCACAGAGGATAATTGGCTCAAGGAGCTCTCTATTTGCCACTTCTACCCTCTCCTTTCACTGAAACAGCCAGCTTTTTGTTAATATGTTTCTTGCGCTGTCCATAAAACGTTTGTCTCCCTCGTCTCTGACTTGATTTTCTGTCGTCGAGCAATCGATCCTCAACATTCTACTCAGGTCACTAATTCAGAAGAGGACACCTCACGATCTATGAATGTAAAGTGGACAGTGAGCCATTTCACATATGTCTGCGTTAACTCCTCAGCACTATCGCGCCATTCTGTCAGGACGGGTGTTAAGAGTCCCCTCCAGTTTTGAATTGGCTTGCACGGGGGCCCCACTCAGCGATTTCACGTATTCTCTGTCTGGTCTCGCCCTGGCAGGACGCTGTTCAATTAATGATTTGTCGCGAGAGGTTCCTGGGGAAGAGCAACCGAAGTCTCACAAGCCCCAGCGGTCGTAACACTAGCACCTGCGATCGTAGGGCAATGCCGCGTCTCTTAACTGGCGCACGAATGCGCCAGGAGTGGAATGAGGCCTTCCAACAATGTATGAATGCCAAGTTGAGAATCGCTAAAAACCGCATATGTGGGCATTAGCCCTGTCGCGTCAGAAGGAGCACATGCCTGATTTTACCTATGACGGACTGAGCCCTGGTTGACTTTGAGAAACGAGCCTCCAACCGAAATCGAAGTGCAACATCCAAGTGCTAGCGCATCCTTTTCAGATTTAGCCTAACCACGCTAAACAAACCGCCTAAAATTTACTATTGCATTTTATTAGTTTGTCATGTCTTTGTAGTGTAATAATAATTGATAAGTTTATCTGCATATTGTATAATAACATCCGCATTACGTCCTCATCATTAGCAGCCTAGCTGCACACACTACAGGGCAAAGACATCAATCACATTTCTTCAATAAACCTGTCGTCTGCTTGCTGCGGCTGCCTTACCCCTGAAAACTCGCTAAGCTAATCCGCCAACCTGACTTTCGGCCACCCCCGGATATGCTTGGCTTCACTTGCAATCCACTCCATTCTACTAAATGGCCGCCGGTCCTATTGGCTTCATATTAAGTGCTCTGCTCATGTCCAGTTAATCTGCTTGATTTTGACCAGGATGTCATTAGGTCGCGTTTTTTCAGAGACCAAGCTCTCTTGGTTTTCATTAACGAAACACGTGTCATTTGACTTTCAAGTTCGTCTCATTTCGGTTGAGCTAGTTTCTTTTCCCTCCACGCTACTGCTCTAGAGTTGAGCACGGATAAGACACAGCTATTATTTTAGGTTTTTGAGGAAACCACGAGAACTACTACGGTCGAACAATAAATGCCACAGAGGAAATTTTAAATGCAATATTTATTGCCTCCGATCACAAAAGAGGAATATAATTATTTAAATACAAGGAAGATTATATGAAGAGAGTTTGGCCAGTCTAATGAGGTCAAGGAATGAGCGATGATGCGGCCGTGCCATCATCATCATCAGCCTGACTACGCCCACTGCAGGACAAAGGCCTCTCCCATGTCTCTGCAATTAGCCCTGTCCTTTGTGAGTTGCGGCGCCCGTATCCCTGAAAACTTGTTAATCTCATCCGTCCATCCAACTTTTTTCCGGACCCTTCTACGCTTGCCTTCTCTTGGAGACCACTCCGTTACCCTTAAAGGGACAGTGAGGAGAGCACTATTAATATTTCTTTTATAGCAAAATCCGATAGTTCGGCATGTCATGGCTTTGTTGCCACTTGGCCGGCAGCGAAAGATGCATTTATTACTAAGAAATTTGGATTCGAAGTTGAAAGTTTATTTATAACGAAATAAAAACAAATTACATTAATTTTTTTAACACGTACCTAAACAGATCTACTGGTTACAGCTTGCGTCAGACTTCTGTTGTGGTAAATAGGCCTCGTACTAACTACGGAACACAATCAATTGAGCACCAGATCATGTTGATGTGTAATTCTCATCCGTTTGTAATAGATGCAGCTAAAAATAGTTCTACGCACAGGGGTTTTAAACGCATCTGTTCGTCTTTCTTTTTGTCTAACGTTGTGTCCTAAGAAAATGCTTACTTCTGGTTCCGTTTGATGTAACCCTGCTGGGGGGGAGTTCTGTGGTGCGGTGGCCTCATAGATTGTTCATAGTAGGATGTCGTGCGGTCTGTGTGGCATATCGTGCGGTCTGTATGATATGCCATACAATTCGTATGATATGTCATGCGGATGGAGTGGTGTGTCGTGCAGATTGTGTGGTGTTCTGTGGTGGATGGTCTGTGGGGTTGTTGCGTCGTAGGGCTTTTTTTTCAGCAGGGAATGCTGTATCGGTTCGAACAACCCTAATGTATTGCATTACTGTACCATTTTTGTATATGATTTAGTGTGTATTATTATTTTATTATCTGTATATATTTACAAGAACTGTTTATGATGCGTCTGTTTTGTAAGCGATGGCAAAGACAGCCTTTTGTTGTTGTATAATGCAATACCGCTCCTGCTGCTGTACCCAGGCGAGGACAAGACCCAGTCAGGAGGTTTAGCACCTCCTTTTGTCTTGCCTCGTGGGCAATACCTGTATGTTGCCCGAAGGAGAAATAAAAAAAAAGAAAGTTTTTCCCGCCACTCTGATTCAAACTTGGGATTCTCATATGACGACACAGGACTAAGTGACGTGAAACATGACGTGAACATGACGTGACGCAGACTCCGTGATTTCCGGCGGCCAGCAGTGCGGCCTAGCAGCAGCCGAAGAGAAAGCTACCGCCGGCCGCACGTTGAAGGCATCTATCTGCTATTGCGGCCGTCGCTACAGTCGCTTCGCTTACGTTTGCACTGGCGTTTTGCCAGCGTTACGATGGATCTCGTTCTCGAAGTCGTCAACGAAGTTCTCGCAAATAGACACCTTTAGCATACCGTGTACCTTGTTACCGCGAGCGGAATACCGGGAGCCCGCCTAACGCCGGCGAGCAGGCGCTGATTGGTCCCGATGCTTCAGGCGCGCTCGTAGCTGCCGGGCACGTGGCGCCATCTGGCGACGTCAAGGAGATTTGCGCATGGTTCTTGCTCTTTTCTACGTTACAAGAGCTTTGTTGTCAGTACGAGTGGCGTTTTTGTAATCAGAAGCTGGTATTCTGTCGATACAAGCCAACTTCAATTTCTCCTCAGTGTCCCTTTAAAGATCAGCAGTTATCTTGCCCAGCGTCCCAGTGTCAGACGGTTATCTGATGCGGTCGCAGCGTCCGACATATGACGAATGATTGGTCGGTAAGAGACCTGCTGCTGCCAAGAGCCAGATTCTTGACGGCCTCACCACAGGGAATAACGATCCTGCACGAGCCTTGTGCACATGTCTTTTCCCTGTGTAGCACCCATTAGCATCGAATCAATCAATAACTATCATTAATAACTCGCCAACAGCCCGGTCCTACTTCGTACAGACACGCATCCGTCCCATAGCGCATAGCAACCCGCATCGTGCACATGAAATCCTGAAAACCCGCCTCGTCTGGACACCTGGGCATGCGTCTCGCCTTTGGAATGAGCGCGTTTATGTGACAGCCGGAGAACTTGCCTTCCGGACGCCACTGAAACCGGTAAGATGCAGCTGTTTGTCACCCAGACTTCGCTCACTTTTAGTGCGAAGCTCCCAGACACCCTTAGAGCGTGTGGGGGTAGCGGTCCCGGACTCGAAGGAGATGCCCTCGACTCAGCGTGGCAAGCTCTGCGGAGACCAGCCACCAAGTGACAAGAGGTTTTTGGGCGTTCGGTGTCCAGCTTTCACTGGTCGCAAGCCAGAGAATGGGTCGGAGCCAAAGGTTCACAAAACAAAAGGTTTATACAGCGATGAGACGATACAGAGGATTTCACAATCACTAGTACAAACACATACAGAGTGATTATCAAAACAATGCAACTCGTGCAAAGTTAAACTCGAGAGAGAATACAATACAAAGACAATATGGCACCTAAAGTGCACTAACACAAGAGAGAGAGGTAAACAAACAAAACACAATTTGTTCACCGGGCACTGCGGCAGTCCGACGACCAGAGTTCCACGACGATGCCGTCCCGCAGACTGGCGAACGTTGCCTCGTTTGTCCGATGCTTGCCGAGTGGTGTTTTCCCGGGAGTCGAACGGGCGCGCTTCGATGCAGCTTAAACGGCGGTCCGGACTGACTGATAGCGGTCAACGCCTTCTTTTATAGGCTCGCTTCCACGTCTGTTTGTTCTACGCGCCAGAGTAGGCGCGCACATACTCAGCATCGGCAGTGCTGTCTCCCTTCCCTCTTCTCACCGGCCGCGCATCCCCATTGGTCAGAGTCGGGAGACGTTTCGCGAAGGTTCGGGCTAGTTCTGGCGTTGCGCCGCCGCCGACGGGCGAGGGGGACGTGTCTTAGTGCGCGCAAGGCTGCGCCCTTTTCCCCCCGTCAGCAGTAGAAGAGACTCGGATGTTCCAGAGGAATCTTCGGCGTGGATGACTCATTTCCTCGGCGCACGCCGTGTCGGTGAGCGGTGGTGGAGGAGAGAGAGAGACACGAGCTCGGCGGGGGCTTTCCCTCTCTCCCGTTGGTCTCGCGACGGCGAGACGCCGTGCGCGCGGCGGTTTTTCTTTGTTTCTAAAATGCGCCAAATTTTATGACACTCTTATTAACTCTTCGCTTGAAGGATAATGGGAAACTGCCATTCATGATCTGAGAAAACCTGCCAAATACCCTCCATCCCTTTCTTACTTATCCAGTCATTAAGCTCTCGCGAATCGCATCTGCGGTCCCTACCTTCCATATTTGCTTGCCATCTCCAGTACCTCGTTTATTGGTTTTCTGCATACTAATTTTTAAACCAACCGTTACGCTCTGCCTCTCTGACTGATTGGTCATGCTGTGCAGTTCATCTTCTGAGTGACTTCGCAAGGTCCTGCTTTGCTGAACAGAAGTACAATTGTAGCAACAACACAGGCCGTAGACCTGCATTAGCAGGTGACACATTCGAAATGTTTCCACTTTTCACGATGCCAAAAAGGAAGCTCCTAAAGTTTACTATGTTAAGCATTAACAATATCCTTCAAAGCCTGCTAGCTTCGAAAAGTGCGTGTGCTAAACGCGAAAGATCTGTTTCGATATTTAGCTACATTTGGTCACTTGAGAAGTACGCCCTCTCTCAGCGTGGTCGAAAATCCTCCTCGTTTACCCCTACCTCCTCTTCCGCTCATTTAATGGTACGTACAGTCGAGCGCATTATGACTGAAAAAGGCTGTTTCCTTAGAATTTTTGTCCCCAAATTAGTATTTGTTCAGTCACAGTTATCGTTTAGGGCGAACACCAGCCAAGTCAAGTAAGAAACCACGTTTTCCCGGCATTCCCGCGTTAACATAAACGCTCTTTAGGAAACCCGCATAAATGTCGGCGTAGCTTTCCGTTAGGTAATATTTACGAACTACATGCCGTCGACTGTGGATTAAGAGGAACTCTCGAGAGCGGAGCTTGAACTTACGCTCGAGCCCTGAAGCGTTCGCTGCTGGAGCCGATACAGTAATCTCGGCTGTTTGCGGCCGCTGACGGCAGCTGCAGCGGAGTTTGATATGACCTGTATTTCGCCTTTGTATGAGTGACGGGAAGACAACATGTTCTTGACGGTGCATTTTCCCAGCATTTCGCTCGTCGCTGTAGTCTCATGCATGCGCAGAATGACGTTGCAGTTTGTGTATGTTGGCAGCCCGAAATGGCTTACGATAGATGGAACGCCGTTCGAACTTAGTCTCGAAGCGTCAGCTTGAAAGGAGTAAAGATAAGGAAATATAGAGCAAACACGGGCCCGTGAGTAGTCTTCCTCTGTAAAGGCGCAGCTCTTTTTCCCGGTACGACAAAATGCATGATCTGCCGGCCGGCGTGGACAAAGCGAGAAGCATGACAGTAACCTGCGAGAGCACACTGCTGAGCGCTGTCAGGGAATGAAGAAATCACGAAGAACGTGAGCAACTCTACCCAGCAGATTTATTTGTTATCTAACCTTATGAACACCTTGAACCAGCCTTTGTTTTGCTTTCCCTAGTCTATTTCATTCAAGCGGCACCTCTGAGGCAAAATCGAAAGGCGCGCAAGCAGCCTCACGGCTTATCGATTTGCAGGGATGAGCAAACTGCACCATGTTTCTGTGCGCGTGTGCGAATGCCGCCACGCTCTAGACGCGCCGAATCGCACCCGTCTGGTGAGCTCACTCTCATTGCTGGTCAGCCCCGCTGCGGTAGCTCAGTGGTTACGGCGCTCGGCTGCTGGCCCGAAAGACGCGCGTTCGATTCCGGCCGCGGCGGCTGAATTTCGTTGGGGGCGAAATTCTAGAGGCCCGTGTGCTGTGCGATGTCAGTGCACGGTAAAGAACCCTAGGTGGTACATTTCCAGAGACCTTCACTGCGGCGTTGCTCATAGCCTGAGTTGCTTTGGGACGTTTAAACCCAAATAAGCCAAATACTAATTCAAACTTTTCGGTCAGACACAGGCGAAATAAAAGTAAAATCCAATAGCACTCCAGCAGTATTAGGTCGCCAAAAAAATTAGCTCGGGCTTAACTAATGTTAAACCTGGATATCTCGAAGCGAAAAGCTGCATTCAGCCGCCGCGGCCGGAATCGAACGCGCGTCTTTCGGGCCAGCAGCCGAGCGCCGTAACCACTGAGCTACCGCAGCGGGGCTGACCAGCAATGAGAGTGAGCTCACCAGACGGGTGCGATTCGGCGCGTCTAGAGCGTGGCGGCATTCGCACACGCGCACAGAAACATGGTGCAGTTTGCTCATCCCTGCAAACTGTTAAACCTGGATATCTCGAAGCGAAAAGCTGCATGTGGTGGTGAAAACGTTTATTTTGTCTCCCGTCTTTTCTTTTTTTGAGTTCCCCGCAGGACGAGTCAACCAACGCATGGAGTGCATTTCAGGCAGTCGCGTGGCTTGGTTGTCGCTTTAATTTTTTTTTTATGTTTTCGCGAATAAATAGATCTAATCGGAAACTACATAGCTGAAAATTAGGCCCATGGAAGTAAAAATACGCGTCGTCTCTGCTTTCGCCTATCACTACGTATCACTCCTCCGATGGCAGAGCGGCACGCCGCCACGGGATGACTGAAAGGTTGGTCGACTCGTCCCCACGTCTGCGGAGTATTTACAAAAAAAAAAAGGCGGGAGACGGGACGTTTCATTGGATTTAAATTAGGGAAATCGGCCGCACAGGGCAATTATTGGAAGTTTCTAACGCTGGGAATGTGTAGACCGAGTTCCAGCGGTAAAAATACGAGTTCAGATTCCTCTTCAGTGCAGTTTTAAGACCCGCTGAGTGGTTGGGGCGCTCGGCTGCTGACACGAAAGATGGGGGCTAGTTGGTATTTCATAGAAAGGGTTCGGAAAGTGCTAACTGGCATGGACAGAACACACAATACATTCACGACTAAGCACGCTGTGTGTGCTTGTGTGTGTCCTTTCCCTGCCAGTTAGCGCTTTTCAAACCCTTACGGTGCGATGTCAGTGGACGTTAAAGAACGCCAGGTGGCCGATATTTCCGGAGCCCTTCCCTACGGCGTCCCTCTTAGCCTGAGTCGCTTAGGGACGTTAAACCCCCTAAACTGTAAACCAAAAGTGGCAGGGAAGGCACCCTAACCACTAAAGTAAGCAAGTATTCCTGCAGTCACATCTAGGCGTTATCGTGATTTATTACGTGCGCCATTCCACTGCGCCTGCCATCCGCGAATAAGGGCGCCTTCAGGCCTAATTAAATTCCTGCCGGTGTCCATGTAGCACCGGGCATATCTACTTGGTTCGGACGGTTCGCTCAAGAAGTCGATGTCTTCGCGTATTGTTCCCAGCACAGGGTACGTGCCACCTCCGCAGGCGCCTTCGGTGTCATCGTACTCCAGGTTGTACGCGGCGACGCTGAATAGCGTAGACCTGTACTGGTCCTTCACGTGGCACAGCTGGAACACAGGGAGGAGGAAGCGTTGGGCTGATTGGGCTCGATGGTGAACCAGAGAGTAACCCAGGTAACCCAGCGCGCACTAGAGTGCGCACTGGGTTGCCTTGTTAAGAATTTTTTTATTTCAACACTTTGAAAACATCGATAGAATAAAAATTTTTCTTCGGCAAGCTGCTGTGCATGGGCATAAATAGGCTAGGCAAGCAGACAAACGAGTTGTCCGCGATACATAGCTCTTTATATTGGGTTTTCAGTAGCCATACACGCTCTTTGCCCGTCCATCATTTCTTCGCAACTTAGTCAGTGCAACGACCGGGTTAATTTCTACTTACACGAGCAGGCTGTACGGCAAAACGCTACGCTTGTTTATGTCTCTCTACCGCCAGTTCCATCGCGAAACTCATACCTCACAAATTTTCAGTGAAACACGAGTAGCCACTGCGCTTGGAAAGGCTCTCTCGAATGTGGAATTTGCTTAAGTAGAAGCCTGGGCGAGATGGTAGGTACTCATTCTAAAACAGTGCTCGTGCTGTACGTTTCCTTCTTCGTCCCTGTACAGTTCGTGCTGTTTTCAAATACAGAATAAGAACAGAAGAACAGCATTCCACAACACGGCAATAAAACGCTGCGCACAGTGGCGTCTGCAATTACCAGACGACAGATTGCCGCGATGCGCTGTACACACAAAATTTTGTTTATTTATGTTCTTTTAGACACTTTCCTGTTGTCACAGAAATATTTTAGCGCACAGGTATGGTTGGTTGGTTGTTTATGGAGTTTAACGTCCCAAAGCAACTAAGGCTATGGAGACGCCGTAGTGAAGGGCTCCGGAAATTTCGACCACCTGGGGTTCTTTAACGTGCACTGACATCGCACAGTACACGGGCCTCTAGAATTTCTCCTCCAAAGAAATTCAACCGCCGCGGCCGTGAACGAACCCCTTTCGGGTCCGCAGCCGAGCACCATAACCACTGAGCCACCGCGGAGGCGCACAAATATAGGAAGACAAAGCAAGGATGACCGGACCAACGCTGTTTCGCAGCTGAAGGATTTCCCAGACACAGAACAAAACAAGTTATTGTTGCAACGTAAAAAACCGTGCAGAACCAAAGTAAAAAGAATAAGCCCTAGTACATATTGCGGTCATCACCGCGCGCTATAAAAACATCAAGTTCCCTTGCCCAGATTGTAATGAATGGCTTGCTGATGCAATTAGTGTTTTTGTACATGGAATTGCTTAAAAACTTCTCTTGCCAGGAGGTTACGATACCGTGGCAAAATTAGCTTTTTCTGACATATGGATGACAATTTACAATTATGTATACAATGCGCAGAGTGATGTGTAAACAGAATGAGATAATTTGTCTTGATTAACATTCGCCTAATCCTTTCTTAGACTGAAATTTTCGCAAAAAAATCAGCGAAGTTACTGTGCCAATAATGATGACTAAACAAATATTTTGAGCTCCTTTTTCAACTTTGCACGTAACTTAATGGGGCTGAATTTTCGCGGTCAGACATGACCCGTGGCGGCCATGGTTACTCTCATGGTGTTCAATATAGGTCAAAATAACCACACGCGCCCTTCAGGAGAACACGGGAAAATATTTCTTTCGAATAGAGCTCTCCCTGAACCTTTATGTATTTTCGCATTAACTTTGGTTTCCTTTGCGCAAAAGTACAAAGCGCTGGATGTTGAGCCGGATGTGACATCTTTCACATCCGTTGTGTGAGTGTCCTTCCTTACTAGTAGTGCAAAAACCAGCCGCACGTTTTATTTGTCGAGCAGCGCTGGGAGGGGTGCTCAGTTCACAAATCGCAGTCTATTTTTGCGCTTACTGACCACCCTTAAATTATTTCACTTGCTGAATGTTTTCTCTTTGATTATTTGGAGGCCCAGCAGCCATGGAATTCACATGAAGGCTGTCTGCTGGCATCCACAGAGTTATGTTTATTGCCATTATAAATCTACCGGTGAACATATGACCCCTGCTTTTTTCTAAAATCGAAAGTACTGATTTCCTTAAAGAAAAATGCAGAAGTCCACCGGGCATGTGTGAGAAGTAGAGTTGAATGCGTCCGTGCAAAACCTCGGACATGCTGACCTTCGACAGGGCTTACTAAAATTGCTTCCTGTTACCAAACGAGAACTGTAGAAACAATTAAACATGCTTGGCCTTTCATGCACGAGGTGGCAGCACTAGGCAAATGGGCTAACAATAGTCATGTGCTTTTCAGTATAACTACAGTGCAACTCGAAAATTGGGTAATTGTACATCTCATGGCACAAAAATTTAACGCTCCGCCCTCAACGTTAAGCAAAATTTTGCAGTATGCCAAACGTGATGCACCATAGCAGTATTAAGAGGGTTGAACAGAAGTCTTGTCAATATATAAAACCATTACTAGAATTTTGGAGCTGTCGATCACAAAAATCATTTTGGATGGTCGAAAAAACAAAACTGACACCAAACTGCTTGGCCGCGTGTTTTAAACTCCGCTTAGTCTATAGGGAATCTCCACTAGACTCGATTTCCTTGGGTTCTTAGACTAGCCATTACGTTAATTTCTTTATCAGTGTTTCACATGCGTCTGAGAATACGTACTCTATCTGGCAGTCGAGCGTCAGCTGTTTTACGTCAATACTGAGCGCATGTTAAATAGAATTCAGCGCAAAAAAAAAACGGACAAGAGACGAAGTAAGGGACACAGAGACGTTCACGGGTGTCCCTTACTTCGTCCCTTGTCCGTTTTTTTGAGCTGAGTTCTATTTAACATGCCTCACCAACTAGCATGGCAGCTTGCTCTCCTGAACTGAGCGCAATTAAAAGTCGAAATCATTTCTACAAAGCCAACTGCCACGACGGCAAAAGTTTTGGATTCTAAACGACTTCCGAATCATTGGCAACGTGATTCAGATAGAATGTGTGTTGTTTTGAGGATATGTCTGCCTCAGGTATGTTGAGCAG
Organism: Amblyomma mixtum; assembly: GCF_055824585.1. NCBI lineage: Eukaryota > Metazoa > Arthropoda > Arachnida > Ixodida > Ixodidae > Amblyomma > Amblyomma mixtum. Next base: position 138,231,815 of record NC_143018.1, on the reverse strand, counting down.
ACAAGGACCAGGAAATGGACTCGTTATTAGACATATTGACGGAAGCCAACATTCCCCGAAACAGAGGAGAGCATTGAAAAATGTTTCTTTTTGGTTATTTTGATATCCGAAATGATGTTCATCAATGTCATGTTAGAGTAATCATGTTATGTGGCTGAAAACATTTGATTAGAAAGTAGAAGTGAAGCATGGCATCGGTGGGCTCCGAAAGCACGACTTCCGCAGGACGCGCACGGTGCTCTGCCAACTGAGCTACTGCGACGGCTGTTAAATCTACTTTTCGGGGGCTTTATGAAGCCTGCTCCTCACCTTGAGAGTTCCCCAGCGTTACCCACCTCCATAACGGCGGATACAGAATGTCCTTTGTTAAAACGAGTGCTACGTGGGACGTCACTAAACGATGACGGCGGAAACTGTGCAAAAACCCTCTTAAGCTACCTATGACATAAAAATTAGCAGAGCAGTGGCAATCTTTGAAGCTGTTGACCAAGCAAAGGCGGAGAAATGAGGGGTGCGTTATGAGGTACACATTGAGTAAGTCAGCAGCCACCGGAACAAATGAAGGCACAAGGGAACGTTTGTACTTTATATATATATATATATCGCGTCAATCAATGTTCCTGTGTATCGAAGATAATTGGTCAGAAAGTAGAACAAATTCAACCACGTGCCTCCTGCATTATGTTATAACAGATAAAGATATTACAGCTGGTTCTGGACAAGAAGTTAACCTGTTAATCCCAAACCACTGCACACCTCTTAGACACTTAGATTTTAAACGAAAGTACAGCTGAACTTATCTTCGTCATGCTGACCGCATAATCAACAGCCTAGTGGTAGATTTTGCCATGATTCCGCGGACGTTAGATTAAGCATTCATATCAGTGTGACTGAGTACAAACTGAGTAAAAAAGCACTAGTCCTTCAATTATTTCAAATATATCAACATCACTTTTATAAGTAGTTCAAGCACTGTTACACTTGCTTTCAGGCGAAGACAAATTTATTGTTTCGCTTTGTAACGCAATCTTTCAAAGTCGTAATGTTTTGAAATGAAAGCGAAAAAACAACTCTCAACCTCTGTACTGAAAGCGGCGGATGAGCGCCGATTTTGAACTCTGCATATATTTTGATACTTTGTAAAATTTGGGAAACAAACTTTGACCAACTAGCTCAAGATTAGATTAAGTAATTCTGTGGAAACCTGAGAGATAAAGATTTGCCAAGCTCGAGCCCATGTGACTGTGACACGAAATGGCATATCACAACCTCACCCGAGGCACTCCTCAAGGTGCTGTTCTCTCTCCTACCCTTTTCAATCTTGCTATGGCCCCTCTCGCCTCCCAGCTAGCTGAAATTCCCGACCTGCATCATATATTTTACGCCGATGACATCACTCTCTGGTGTTCGTCTGGCTCTCCCGGTCACATACAGGACACCCTGCAACGTGGCCTAGATCTCATCCACTCCTTTCTCACCACTGCTGGCCTCTCTCCTGCTCCTGAAAAATCCGAGCTCCTTCTCCTCAACCATTCCTCATACCAGCGCTCACACAACCAATTCGTCTCTCTCCACCTTTCTGGCTCTCCCATTCCTGTCGTCACGCAGTGCAAAGTTCTTGGCTTTCCTTTGCATGCAGCCAAGAACGTGCAAGCCCTCCACCGTGCTGTCACCACCTGCCACTCCGTAACTCACCTCCTGCGGCGCGTGGTCACTCGGCGCTCAGGTCTCCACGAGGCTCATGCGGGCCGAGTTGCCCACGCGCTGGCCCTCAACAAGGTCTTGTACTTTGCACCCTACGTTTCCTTCAATCAGACTCAACTTAACGCTCTTGAGACTGCCCTTGTGGGCCTCTACAAGGCAGCTCTCAACCTCCCTATCACTACCTCTACTGCAAACATCTTTGCAACAGGCCTCTTTCATCCTCTCCGTTCTCTGCTCTCTCTCCATCATGACTCGCAAATTGCCCGGCTTTCCCTTACCCGTCAGGGTCAGTGGTTACTGACTCAAGCGGGTATCTCGCCTATTCCCTGCGCCCCGTTTACCTCTCCTATTCCCACCCCGGCTCCCAATCTTCGGTTCCTCCCCCTTCCGTCCAACATGTCCCCCGTTCTGCACGCCGGCCGTCGTCATGCGGCCGCACAGCACCATTCCCCTCTCTTTGATACCCAGGGTGTAGCTTACACGGATGCCTCGTTCGTGGCTCCTCGAGGTTCCTGCGGCTACGCCCTGTACCACCCCCACCTCCCCGCTCCTGAAACTCACACCAGCGGGCCGTTTCTACGCCCTCCGGATGCATTGTCCCTCGAGGTCCTCGCCATTGCGCATGCCCTCCAGTCATTTGCCCTCCTTCCCTCTCTTCAAGAGTACACAGTCTATTCAGACTCACAAGCCGCTATACACCGCATACAGAAACGCACCCTAACCCCTTCTCTTCAACAGGAGGTCGAACGAGCGGTCTCCGCTTTGCAGCCTTCCATCGTTTTCCTCCGCTGGGTCCCTGGGCATTCAGGAATTGACGGCAATGAGCTGGCTCATCAGCTCGCCCGTGACACACTTTTCCGGGCACCGTTGATCCCCTGGCCCAAGCCCTCGGAGGACGGTGGGAGACTCACCCTTCGCCGCACCATAAAAGAGGTCTACCTCGAGCTCCGCCTCGACAAACGCCTTTACCCTCCCCCTCATCCATCACTCACAGTGCCGGAGGCTCGCCTTCTTCGGCACGTTCAAATTAATGCAATCATCACCCCGTCTCGCCTCTTTCTCTATCGCTATCGATCGGACCCTTCCTGTCCCAACTGCCCCTGTATCTATGCGGACCTTGCCCATTGCCTCTTCTGTTGCCCGGCTGCTCAGCAGTCGGGTTCCTACCCCCCACCTTCTTTATTCATCACCACCTGGCTCGACTGGCTTGGCGCTGAAGGGGAGGAAGAACAGCGACTTCTGGTCGCCCAGGCGGTCAATATGCTCGGCCTGTAAATTTTGGCCGAATAAACGTCTTCTACTACTACTACTACTAAGTCATATGATTTTGTACCGCCAATAACAAGTCATATGATTTTGTACCGCCAATAACAAGCTCAGTTCTGTTTTTTTGGGCCGTAGGGTCTTCCGGGCCTACTGCTCAAAATAAAAATGTTTCAGTACTGACAAGGCTGTTCTTTAACCTCTGTTGACTTGGCTTGCAACGACCTAAAATGCTTTGCTATGGCACCGCTAGCTATCTATAAGAACAATGCATGTGAATCAAAATAAATCTACCTCTTTCACAACATTCATCGAATCATTATCAACCAACTACTCTACAAGAGCCATGATTGTTCGCATGCTACTGCCCACCATCATCACCGCGCGAGAGAACCTGTCCGTAAGCTTAACGAGGGTGAATTGAATTCAGCACTTGGTTTAGAATTCATTTCAAAACCACATTACTGTATAGGGAGAAAAAACTGGGTCGCAAAGCAGCTTAGGAACGCTGATGAAGATATGCATATTATGCTCGGACACACCTATATATCTTAATTTTTCTGCTACGTTTGGAAGATGACAGCGATTCCTTGCCTAGAGGAACGTTTAAGTATGATTGAACTAGACCAGTGCTGGTAGAGTTGGCTCATGCCTCTGGAACCGCGGATGATGGAGGACGTTGTGTGAAGGCAGTCCTCGCAAAGTCTAGTCTCACGCCACCATTACGAGCGAATGATGTTATTGGCCCGAAAGTCTTTGGACAGATGGCGATAGGATAAATGTAACCATTGTCTATACCCCTGGAGGGCACAAAGTCTCCCTCCTACGCCAAGCTGCTGCTCTTGCTTTGAACAAACACGCTGCACTGAGTACTGCCGGATATGCCGGACTGCCAAGACTAAGAGACAGCAGAAAGAAGACGCACCCGGGGTGTGGTAAATGCACTCTTTTGTAACAAAAAATTCAAATAGTTTAAACACGGTCTTGCTTTCAGTGGCTCGCGCACGCCGACACAACAAATTAGACAAAGGATCAATAGCATTTGAACACTGTTTGGAAACGAAGTATTATTATCACAGCAATAAATTTATAGACATAAAATGAACATGTGACGCCTGCAATAGAAAAACAGCAAAGAAAAATGTAAATCAAAGCTCGAAATCATCAAATCACGTGATGTCGTAGGGTAGACACGGTTCTAAAAAGACCGCTACATCCAGCAGAGACTCGCCGCGGTGGCTCTGTGGTTACGGCGCTCGGCTGGTAGCACAAAACACTCGATGGGTTCGGTCCCGGCCGCGGCGGCTGAATTTCGATGGAGGTGAAATTCTATAGACCCGTGTACTGTGCGATGTCAGAGCGGGTTAAAGAATCCCAGGTGGTCGAAATTTCCGGAGCCCTTCACTATGGTGGCTTTGACAGACTGAGTCGTTTTGGGACGTCAAGCCCGAATAAATCAAATCAAATCAAACAACGAGCACAGAAGGCGCTCCGATAACTCATACTTTAGGAACAAAAAAATTATCTAGTTATCTTTCTTCATATCGGTCAGCACACTGAAGTGTTGCCCTAAGCGTTCGTTTGTTGTTTTTTTTTTGCCTCTTTCATGACAACTTCTAAAACACTTGTCAGCAAGCTATTAGTCAACCTTAGTTATAGGCCTGCTTCTTTTTTTATCGGTGCCTTTTCTTAACGGTTTCACCATTGTACTCAGAACGTGTTTTGTGTGCCTCGAATACCTATGTTGTGATAATAAAATCTTCAGTCGTTAAACAACGCTGGTCTTGCCTTGGTGTTTCGTTTGACGGCATGTCCCTTCGTGCTAAAGTCATTTGAAATGACCGCACATGAGCAACTAGGCAAACTGTTGTTTTGAAATGTCTCCCTGTTTGACAGACGTTCGTAGGCCAATTGGGCTCCCTGGCAGTCCACGCTGTACGATGTAAAATAGGGAACGACTAATTATCTTCAATAAGACCAGTCGTCATAATACAACGAAGTCGAAGGATGTTGTTCAGGCACTCTCCACGTTCAGGAAGCTTTCCCGGAAATTGCGCAAGTAGAATGGTGACGCCATAAAGGGCGTCTGTGATAAAGGCCATAACAGTAGCTAGAAGCCATGAACTACTGAAGCCGTTGCGGACTCTCTTGCACTGGCCAGTGGAGAGGGATACGACGGGCAAGCTGCAAAGTGTGTCAGTGAACACGTAAACGATTATGACTTCTCTGCAAATAAAGCACGCAGCGGTAGTTTGGCTTTTCAGAGTCGCAAATGTGAGCTGCGGCAGTTGCAGACCTAGACACGCATATGCAAGCTTCCATTTGTCCTATAGAGAGATTGTTTCATTTCAGGGTTTCCTAGCTCAACTGGTGGAGGGTGTGGTTTAGACCATATAAGTGTATTTCTGATTAAAAAAATGAACGGAAATGTGCGCTTGTGCAGCCCTTTGGGTGCGTTGTTTTTGCGGTTGGTGCTGCTTTATTCGCTATGCGTGAACAAGTAGCCCGTGTCCGAACGTTGGTTGTCATTGGTGCAGAAAGTCCACGGCTTTAGGCCGTGCTCATGATGAACATGACTGGAAATAATTTACAGAGCGGTGAAACAGATGGACTGGAGGCTAGCAAACTTTCGAGGCGCCTGAGCACGATTCCGGCTCTTTCGGAGCTCACTGCTCCTGTTCGTCTGTCTTCGTAAGATCAACAGAAATAGTCGTGAGGCGCCTATGACAAACAAAAGTTGCTTAGAAATTATGTTTATGAAAAGATCGAGGCAACATATTTTTTTTTTGGCAAAATAGCGCGTTCCCAAAACGCGTGGTTATATTTTTTCCTGCAACACGCTAAAAATTTTGCTAGCTCTTGTAGTTGTGTATTTATGTCGAAGCAAAGTACGATCTCTTCGTCGTTAAGTCGACGATTGACGAATACCGACACTCAAATCGCCCTGCTTCGCTGCGTTTGATACTGCACACCCTTCATGCAACGTACGGAAAAAAGGACAAATTTAAGTCATGAATGGTTAAAGAGCACATCTGTGTACTATTTTTATCTGAACGCTTATCAAAATAGATTTCCCTGGTATCCTCGTTCACAATGCAGATCCTCAGATGCGCTGCTAACTTAGCAAAACAGTCTGCATCCGGCATCACAGAGGTACCAAGCGCAACGTGCCAACCTTTGCGCGCAGCGTCTTCGCAGTGTCATAGGTGAACGTTCGCTCGATATACTTGTCGTAGCAAAATCTAGAGTTGAAGGATTCGTGTCCGCCGTCACCGCATATTGGCCGCCTGCAAACCTGGATTGAAAGAGGACGAGAACGGTTGCGTTGAGCATCATTCATTTTAATTATGTTCACTTATTATAACTCGCCGTAACTAAGCGAACCCCACGCCCCAATCCCGCCCTCCTCGGTATAGGATGATGACTCAAATCACATAAAAATGGTGGAGACAGAGCAAAAAACAAACGCAAACGCAAAGGACAAACGCAAAACAGGAGACAGTGCCGCCTCTAGTTTATTGAGAGCAAAAAGCACTATCTATACGACAGCCGTATATGACAGCCATGATAAAACATTTTAGAGCTATATTTTGTGTCAGCTTTTCGTGTTTGTCCGTCTTTTCATTCTTCCTCCCCCGACTTTGCAAAAAAGGTTAAACAAGGCAAAACCAAGGTTTTCGCCAACATAAGACGAACCACCCAGTAACCACAAACAGGACACGTACGGAATGGCTAGACCACCTCTTCTGCATGGCGGAAAGATTAGCTGGAAGTCAGACTTCTCACAGATGTCCTTCCCGTCATCCATAACTTCACCGCATAACAAAAAGATATTGGGATGTAGAAACGAGATCGCGCTGAGATCGCCATTTCAAGTCAAACGCACATTTATCTCTCTTCTGTATTGTGAAAAAGTGAGCGCGAGCACTGGACGAAGGAAGGAATAAAGAGAAACCTAAAAGATGTTCATCGATCATCAGCGCTGCAACAAACTGCTTATCAAGATTGTTTGGCAGAGGATATATAAGGGAAAAAAAGAGGGGACACATAAGCTCCTCCTTAATAATGACGCGATAGCATAGCGGGTGAATTCCCATATATTCAGAATGCCATTCTACTCTTTACGTTCACAGATCCCTGGGAGTCCTCATACCACTCCTTGTCGCAGTGGTGCAGCGGTTAAGCGATGCGCCACAGCCCTGCGAAGTAAGATGCTCCCAACGTTGGGTCTTGTGCCTGCCTGGTTATCTTCCCGAGCGACTAATAATTAACTGCCGCCTTCCATGGCGGGCCCTTCGCTAACTATTCGGTGGGTAGGTTGTTATGACGCCACAAGGTCAAGTGATCTAGGTGGCCCAGCCGCCTCCTAGGTTGGTCTTCGGCACCACCTGCCACAGTCATGCTGAACACACGACGATATCTGGCTTTGCCCAGCAGAGTGAAGCTATCGCTTTAAAAGTAGTAAAATGAAGCATAACGGCTTAGCGCATACTTCAGGACCAGCTGGTTGGAATTAACGGCGTTTCCAGCAGGAAAGCTCCATCTGACACATGCACGCAATGAGCCAACGCTACCCACTACTTACTTGGCTTGTCTTTCTTTTTCGCGCGCGCTAAGTACAACACCCGTCAAAAGTATACAGCCTAAGGGACTTGCTTATGAGGCCCGAAGCATGCCTCGTTATGCATCTTCAGCGACCGCAATCCATCTAAAGAGGAAAGGCTTCGCGTCTTCTGTCTTCCCAAGCTTTGGACTTCTAGATGTGGCAGAGAGCTCCGCTATACAGGTTAGAAGCAAACCCCTTTGGCTGTATATTTTAGACGGGGACTGTACCTAGGCTTCGCCTCTCTTTTTGAGCACGTTTTGCTACTTGGCTTTGGCCCACGGTGCGCAAGTTTCGCGAACATTCAACGTGGTCTTCTCTTCACATGCGGCATTGAACTCCCCAGCCAACTCTGGACATTACAAATCTCATGCGGCTGCTGTTACATGACATGCTCCACGGCCTTGTCCAGTGATCTCCGCTGCAGCTCGTTGAAGCACACCGCCAGCCTCTCCCTCCCCCCTGCCCTCGCGTAGAGCTAGCCGCCGGAGCCTCGGCAAGACGTGCCACCAGTCACTGAACGCGGCACCGCTTTCTCTCTCATCTTCCACTCCGATCTTCCTGCCTACCCTACGGCGCCATTCTCCGTCTTTCTTTTCCACCCTTTCCTCCTCGCTACGCAGATAGGACTAAACTGGCCATTGCTATCCTCCTCGGAGGCGCCCTCCGTTCGGCCGGTGCCATATCAACCGGTGGCGCTCGTTCCTGGGTGAAGAGTAGCGCTATCCTCTTCTCTCCGCCAGCGGATTCGGAAGCTCTCTGCACTAAAATCGCATCCGCGGTTTCCTGTGTATCCGCCTTCGCAACGTCGCTATAACTGCATATATGACATCACTAACTTCGGAGATAAAGGGGGTGGGGGGGGGGGGAATAAGTAGAAACTGGCAACAATAATTTTTGTAACTTTTTGAAGCAACATTGGGTGCATGTATGCGGACCCTTGAAAAATTCGGAGACGCTTTAAAAACCCAACGCGCCATGTAGGTTGGCCTGTCCCTTCAAGGCTGGGATACAGGGGCTCGTTGCAAGTGCGGTATCTGTTACTAAAGCTTACGTGGCCGTTATTGTGGACACGGTACTTGCGGCGCCCGTCTCTTCTTTCAATACTTCCTCGCATATCTCTTATAACTTTACTTTCTCTACGGGTGGCAGTGACTGTCGCTCAGCTCGAGCCAGAATACAGGTCTGAGCAATTCCTTCATTCGCAATGACTCATACTCCACGCCATTAAAAGTCTCTGCGAATGATGGTGTGCTTTGCTGCCATCTTTGGGCCACGGTGATCTTGCGTCACCCAAGCCTGGCGGCGCGGGGAAGTTGAACGAGATATACTGTGTTTCACTCTCTACCGTCGACGGATGATTGCAAAAGGCTGTGGCTAGAGTTCCGTCCAGACGGAACTACAATTTGCGCTAGAGTTCCGTCCAGACGGAACTACAATTTCCGCTAAAGTTCTGTCCAGACGGAACTGCATGTAGTGATGGCGGGGTTCCGTCCAGACGGAACTGTATCTGACACCATACAGTTCTGTCCAGCATTATCTGCCACATGAGTTATGTCAAGACCGAATTAAAGCTGGCATTAGGGATTGGGGAACCAGCTTGCTTGCAGACTTTTGCATGTCCATTTAAAAAAGTGGCAATCCTATTCCGCCTAATGTGTGACAGGATATTCTGCTGCATTATTTTATTTTCCAAGCAGTCAGTGAGAAATGGCCACAGAACGAGCTTTGGCTTGGGTTTGTTGGTGCGTTTGCATAATGCTTGTTGACCGTTTGTGTACGTCTTAGTCTTTTTCGCGCTACGTCATCGTGCAGCGCAAATAGCGACAGGGCTTCACATCACTTCGCGAAAAGTTCCTGCACTCTGCTTCTAACAGTGTCATTTTCCTGATCCTGCATATATGCACGGAAGTTATACCTTCGAGGATGTAACAAAACGCAGTACGCGGACAGATATTTTGGTGCCGTATAAATGCATAGAGAGAACATCTGAATGCAGCTTTGTCAACTGGTTATTCCAGAGGCAAATAAATGCTTTATGTGGGCAGAAATCACCCATTTTGTATAGTATGGACAATACGGACATTAGACAGTTCTAGTTTTACGTACGTAGAACCTTCACGCACGTAAACGTGAGCGTACGCTCGTGTCGCTTCGTACAGTTTTAGCTACACGTACGGGACGCAAACTGTCTATATCTGCCATAGAACCTAAAAAATGCACTAGCATGTTGTGCCGCGCCATCTAGTACAGATAAAGAAAACTAATTTTGTTTAGTCGAGCTGCTTGGAGCGGAGCCAGGCTAAGCCACAGTGCGGGCGGTAAATACTTTCCCCCTTTCTTCTGACTGAGCAATTTCAGTCCACCGAACTGTATGTTGCATGTTATCTCCAAAGGGGTTGCATTCCTTCACGTCCCGCAGCATAATTAAATCACCGCTTTTCGAGAAGCGAAGGCGCGCTGGTGTCCCACTCATGTTGACGACGTGCGCGTATGGAGCCAAAACGTGCACCTTTTTGCTTTTCCCGCTGACCGTGCCGAGGGTCTCGCGATATCCCGCGAGGTTTTGAGCTTCGCGTGGTCTCGCGAGACCGTGGGCACACTCATTGCTATGACGACCACAAACGCTTCTCCGTCAGGCTTAGGAGCTGCTGAAACGGATTTTTATCTGGAAAACAAAAGCTAGTGCTCACCTAAAACTTCATGCGAGAGCAAGGATAGACCAACTGAAGGCAAATACAGCAGTTTACAGCACGATACCACGTCGAGGGAATAGCGACGAAGCTGTTATCGTTGTGAAGCGGGCGGGCAGGGCGCCGCCATCTTGCCAACGCCACGCACGCAAGCAAGCAACGTGAAGGCCGCAACGCAAAGATCCGAATCTCACTTACGTCCGTGCGACCCACGCAGACACTTCACGTTCTGCGCATGCGCACTGGTGACCCGTAAGCGCACTACTAACGTGAAGCTTCTACGTACGTGAAGCTAAAACTGTCTATTGTATGGACGGAACTCTAGCTGCAGTAAATATTCCGTCTGGACGGAACTGCAGCAGCAGCAAATGTTCCGTCTGGACGGAACGCTAGACACTCCGATTGCAAAATCGGTACGCGTTACTCGAAACGCATTTCTCGTTATGGCTGCCGATGTTCCCGTTAGTGCCTTAAAGATTTCGCTTCAGAAATTATTAGATCTAAGCTTCCCCGATTAGCAGCGAAGGCTGATTAGCGTTAGCGGCCGAGAGGACTGGAGGGGCCCGCCCATTTTGAAGTGTCACTGGCGTTTGTTGGGTTGAACATCTCAGAGGCCTATTTTGACGTCTATACGCATATGTACTATCGGGTACAAAAGTGGTATACTCCACGCGGCGGGAGCCGCAGAAAAAGAAAACTGCGGCATTTTGGTGAGCTAAAGCACGAAACATTGAAAAGAGCCAAGCGACATGCCTGGTCATAATAAAGGTCACGCATTGGTTGTCTCGATCACAGACGCCGCCTGTACATGGCGTTGAAACGCAGTTTTCCGTTGCTCCGGCTCCCGCCGCGTGGAGTATACCACTTTTGTCCCCTATAGTACATACTCGACCTCCTACCGCTTGCGGTCTTCGA